>NC_045152.1:24241118-24343618 GCF_900700415.2 Clupea harengus
TCAGCTGTCACTCGGCTATTACCTGACCAATACCTTTCAAACTCGGTGATAGTATTCACAACTAATTTGTCCTTCATTCTATCAAATATGATGAAATTTGGTATTGCACCCGTGAGGCAAGCGTGAGTAGAGTTTTGTTCGGTTATCTGGCGCTGCCCTCTAAAAACAGAGACGTGACAGGTGGGGCGCGAATGGAGGCGACGAACGGGAGATTTTCCCGTTGCAATGCCTTCCTTTATAGACAATAACGATCATACACTCCCATTGCACTAAAACAACCACACTCAAACGAGGAGATATTGTATCAATTAGCCTATTGTAGTAGAGTTCAACGTTACAGCAACATAACTTTGCGCAGTCGCTATCTGATATATCTGTGTGCAACACCGTTCTCACTCTCTCTCTCTCTCTCTCTCTCTCTCTCTCTCTCTCTCTGCCACACCCTGTAACCTACGTGTTGATCCATTATATATTATACATTATAGGAGCAAGACCATTATAGCCTACAACACTGTATTAACATTAGATGGGGGACCGGGATGAAAATGTGACCTGGAATCATAGTGCGAACATTTTGATTGACGTCGGCGAATTAATTGCAGCGGGGCAGGAAAGTGGGTGAAAGGCCAATATTGACGTTAGGATACATATGTCACATGAAATACAAAGGTTGGCGATTCAGTAGGCTACAAGTGGCAACAAAGACAGCTGATCCACCAAAAAATCAACCTAAAAGAAAATTGACATGCTTGGTTGGTCAGTAATCAGTGTAGAGAGGGCAGATAACCGAACAAAACTCTACTGACGCTTGCCTCACGGTGCAATAACATATGCCGTTTGATCACATTTGGTAGAATGAAGGACAAATTAGTTGTGAATACTATCACGAGTTTGAAAGGTAGCCTATTGGTCAGGTAATAGCCGAGTGACAGCTGATTTTCTTTCTGATTTGACAGTAGCCTATCTGTGTGTTTTAAGCAAATAAAATGTGGAATATTTACAAACGGGCACCTGCTGTCTTGGATTATACAGTAAATAAGTTACGAAATGAAACAAGTACACATCACAGTTAAAGTTGTATTAGTATTGATTGATTCACATCGATATGAATGGATGACACTAACAAGTGGCGAAAAATGAAATGAAAGTATTTGTTCGGTGAATTAGCGCGTTCTCTCCAAACAGACGCAGTAAACGTTTTTTTAATGTCATCCTCTGAGAATGTAGTATGTTGCAATTTATGTGATTTCTTTGCAGATACATAAGTGGTTCCCCAAGGGTTGTGCGTGTTGCAAAGCAATTCAACGCCAGAACTGTAGGTTTTATTTTGAGTAAAGTTAGCGTATTTATTGCAGTGGGACAAAGGAAAAAAACTTACCGGAGCATCAAAGTGTAGTGGGCGAAAGGCTTGATGTTATGAATACATGTGTTACACGAAATACAAAGGTTGGCAATTCAGTACCAGTGGCGAAAAAGACAGATGGATGGAGTGGAGTTAACTTGTGGCCCACACCATTGTATTACAAACACTGACAACACACATACACACCTGGCGATTCTCTCGCCTTTTATCTTTCACTTTTGTATGTAACTTATAAACACGTCGTTTTAAAGCGCTGTGGCTGTCCTTAAAATATGTGTCAATAAACGAACTTCTACATCATGTGAAGCAGACACGTTGACTTCACTTCTTATTAAGATATTTTAAATATGTAATGTTTAATGCCTTATCCTGCTGATGTGTCCGGCCGACCTGAGCCCTAGTATGATTTCTAAATATTTGTCGAAGACGGCCTGGCTGGTCGGGTCCCGTTGGAAGAGGTGAGGAGATATGAACATTTATACAACCCCAATGATCTCGGTTGCCATCATTCACTGTGTAAGTGGACAACAAGACCTGGTAAATAAACAAACCAACGACTTCCACACACAAAGACGTCATTCTCTAGGTCGTCTTCGACCAAAAACGTTACTCCACCTATTGTTCTGGCGGTGAATTGCTTTGCAACACGTGCAACCCTTTAGGAACCATCAATTGAAACAAGTTCATCTACACAACAGCGTGAAAAGCCGCAGCAGCTGTTGCAGAAGCATGCTGGGTGCCTGTGCAGCTTCATATTAACGAGTTTATGTTCACAAGTTCATATTCATCCTCATATTCATATTCATGAGTTAATCACACACAGGCAACTGCAAACTGTTAAGACGGTTCCTTAAGCTAGAGATAGCTAGGATAGTTAATAGCCAGGTTAACTGCTCCATATCATCCCGTTAAATAGTCTGGTAGGAATACATGACACTCCTTACTTTAAAATGGCGTATTCCTGAACACTGAAAACCGTGCTTTTCAAAAACGCTGCCCTAGGCAGATACTTTTGAAAACTGGAGTTGTAGCGTGGACAGGGGCAACTGAAGTTTTCAGACGTTCGGTTGGCATCTGTCGGCAGAGATAACGTATTTCCTAAAGGATCCATATTGAAACCGGAAGTCGTCACTTTACTCCGGTCTCTGGTTGGATAAAACTTGTCACATGTCCTGAACAGAAATGGACAAGGACCTTTGATTTATTCTTTAGGAACCATGTCGATGCCTGACTTTTAATGTTGTGTCACGTTGTTGAAGTTCAAGTCGGTGTAATCGCTAGCGGTAAATAATCGTAAATAACTTGAATGACTGATAAAGGATATGTGTTACACATCACAAACACACACAATCGATGGGTTTTGGGGGAAATTAGGTAATTGGTTAGCTTGAATTACAGTATCTTAGGCGAGCTAATTGACCTAGCTAGCTATACAGTGTTTGGGCAGCTCAAGGTGTGTTGGTTAGCTCAAGCTAGCACTCTCACAGACACACACACAATCGATGGTTTTTGGGGAAAATTAGGGTATTGGTTATCTTAAATTACAGTATTTTACATGAGCTAATAGACCTAGCTCTGTACTATACGGTGTTTGGTAAGCCCGCTGTCAAACGTAAGATGTCGACATTGTCTCTGACGTCCCGGAATTAACAGTGCTAGCTTGGTCATATAGCTTTGTAAAAGTTCGGTTAACAAGTCACTTGTGTGTTTAGTTGTATGACTTCGTAAAAGTTCGGTTAACAAGTCAATTGAGTATTGGGCCGTATAACTTCACAAAAATAATAATAATTGAAAGAAAACCGATCGTTTAAATGTCAGGCGATCAACATAATTTCTCAACGAAAAAGTAAAGGTCCTGTTATTAGCCAATCAAACGGAGTAAATCACCCACTTCCGGTTTCAATACGGATTCTCTGGTCAATACGTTATCTCTGCCGACAGCATCCCCTCGACGTCCTCTAATGGTCTTTCCGAACATTCCAAAAACGTAAATGTTTATGGTTCCCTTGACAAACCTAGGACGTTTTGCACAACGTTCCAAGAACGTCCCAAGGATGTTGCGGTGACAATTGGGAAACGTTTTCTATAGGTCCTGGGGACGTTCTGCAGGACGTCCCAAGAACGTCCCGAGGACATTGCGTGACAATTGAGAAACGTTTTCTATAGGTCCTGGGGACGTCCCCTGTTTGCGGGGATGGCACTAGGGGTAGCTTGCGCTCGAGAGGCTATAACGTCAAAATAAACATGGAGGGTGAAATGAATATGCTGCTCTGTCTCTACAATTTACTTAGTTTAGTTAGTGTACTTCGAGTACAAGTACTTTTCCTGAATAGATACGCGTTACTCCTGCGCAGAAGGCGAGCACTGTAGCCTACTCTGTGTGCTTGAACTATGGGTGAAAATACAGTTTAAAGTAAACCATACAATGAGTGGCGATTCTGGGTAAACCGCGGCCATACAGCTAGCTGGTGGGACAATTTTGTATATGCCTATATTAAATGATATATCAAATATAAACATTTAAAAAAAATAACATTTCTGATGTTTGTATCTTTCAAATTTATCGCAGGCACATAGTTTTCATTTAGCAGCTGATATGTCATGCTGAAACACCTCTTGTTTCGTGACGAATACATAATTAGGCGCATCTCCTCCCATCTCTTTGCGACGAACACCCACTTTCCCTTATGCCCTCCCAGCAGCGGTAATCTAAAGTGCGCCGCCTTTGTAAATACGGTTGTATGTTTTTACCCGCTATTTTACGCCTGAAATGGGCGCAATTAGTAAATGAGGCCCTCAGTATCACACAGCAGTAATCATCATTAACTTTAATCATGATGCATTTGAGAAACGGCATCAATATAAACAACTAATGAAGAAAAATGCAAGTGTCGGAAAGCACTGAAACTGACCTGTCAAGGTACCACTGTTAAATACAGGATCCCAGCCTGATAGGACAGGGTGGTATTTCTCTATCACATGCTTATAGGCCGCACCTAGATGTGCGGCACTATATCTTGTCAGTTAATGCAAATTGTAAATGGGTGTCTGAAATGCATTCAAGCCACCTAAGAAAACAGCCTAAAAGTTGGGAGACCACATTTGTTGTCTCCAAGGTAGCACATTTGTTTTTTTTCTGTTTACATCCAGAGCAGATCCCTGTAGGAGAGAATGGAACTTCTGATGTGGTAATGGGTTAGCCACACAAACAGTGAGTGTATATACACTTGATAGCACACAGTCCAACTAAATCTTTTGGCATTTTGCAGTGTACAAATCTATCCTCAACAACCTATCAAACTGTACAATATATGTCGCACACCACAATACATGTAGGTGTGTATTTCACCCAGCCTTGACCTACATGGACTATTATCCACAGTATCTTGGACTATTATTTACAGTATATTCAAAAGTAAATAAACAAGCATTTCCCACCATACATCAGCTGACGCTGGTCTGTGCTGGTCTGTTTATTCAGCCCGGTGGGAGGAGACATCCGAAATAGAGCATTGTCTAACTCTAACATACTGACACACAGGCTTTTGTTTGTTCTTTTTCCTTAGACTCCAGGTGAGAGCAGTGAGGGGAAAGAGGTCAGAGTCTCCTTTACCATGACATCGATGATGAAGCGCTGTGTGGAATCAGTCTCACAGCGTTAGTGAGTGTTCTCTCCAAAACTGCCTCCATCAAACCTTTGTGAGCATCCAGCTGAATTAAAATGTGAGAGGTGCCACAGATTCCTACATCAATGAGTGGCACAGGTTGAGGCTGTTATGTTTCAGGAATTTGAGAAATGTGGCTTTTTTTCACTTGCCATGGAACGTATGCTTCAGTCAAATCAACTTAAACCACTCCAGTTACGTTTAATCCTTGATTAGGAATTCTGCAACTTCATTAGACTTATATTTTCTTTAAAAACCAGACAGACAACTACATTATCAAATTGTATTTTTAGAATGTCAAAGTTTTTAGATGTGACAGGTGTAACAGGTTTAGCAACTTTTTACTTTTTAACCAGAGCTGGACGCCAGTTACCAAAACATATACTGTCATCTTGGTAGTTATTTGGTTGGCTTTCAATTACCTACAGATATCAGCGAAATACCAAATGTATTTTCTGCAACCTTGTTTATCAAAGTCAACAATTAAAACTAAAATAAAATTAACTAAAATGAAATTGTTATAACTTACAGGGGACTTGCTTCCGGACAAGATTAGGACTCTGAAGTGCTAATAAGAAAGAATTAAACATAATCAATTTTGGTAAATCAATCTATGAAAAATATAATCCATGATTCTATTTTCAAATGACTATTCATCAGGTGCTAAGACACCCTCAGACAACAGGTCTGTGGTTGGTTCGTCATCCAGCCTGTTCATAATGAGGCCAGTGTTATTGCAGATGCGTTGGGCCAGAAATACTCAGAGAGAGTCAATGTCACCCCTGGGGTATCCCAGCTCCAGCAGAGTCTGCAAACCTGTTCAATTTATCTTCCTCCTCTGGCCAGCACTAATGGCTATGGAAAATCCTCTCTAGATAAAAAACACATGTCCACACAGAGAAAGAGTGAAAAGGGTTGAAAGGTAATGAAGAGTCTGACCACAACACATTCTGCTAATGATTATCACATTTCAAAATTTGGACAACGATTAAACACGGCTATACAGAGACTTCGGTCAAGGCTTGCGTGCGAATGGCAGGATTAACAGGTCTGTGGTTTTGATCAGCAACGGTGCTTTTCTAAATGCTCAGATACTAATGTCCGTGTGAGTGGAAGTCAGATCACACAAACAGATTGTACAAAGCACAGACCCCACAAAATATTGTCATGTATAAAAATCATTGGATAAATACTCTATTTCAATACAAAACAGAGGACCACTGATGTAAATAACTTGTCTAAATGCCATTATGTGTACATGTCATCAGTCATGTGCACTTGTGGTCTATTGGGTGCCAAGTGTAGCAGACCTTATTTCATATACAGAACGCATTTTTGTGCTGTGACAGGCATTCATTTCTTAGGAAAAAATGTAACACAGTAATGCCTTTTGTCCACGATAAACCCAAAACCATTAGTATTGTGTCCACGACATATTGAAGAGAGCAAATTGTTTCTTGCACTGAATTGACTGTTGTGCTTTTCATTTTATAGTCTTTAAAGTCTTAATGCACTTCTCACTTTATGGACAAAATAAACTTTGTATTTATTAAGGTAATTCTGTCCACATAATAGATATCATAGGACAATGAATGTTCACTCTGTCAACATAACAGTTCTGCTATATAACCAATACTATGACATGCAGGAAAAGTGTTTGGTCTGATACATTCCATGAGTCTGCAAGTTACAGAAGGAATCCCGTCCACGAAAGAAAGGACAGAATTATGGACTTAATTATTTTTGTAGTTTAGCATAACACTGATGTCTAAGAAATTTCAAACAGCCTTTGCTTTCGTGGACGGAATACCCTCTGTAACTTTCGTGCACATCATAGGCCTACTTTCTGTGATATCAGAGCTGTAATGTGGACATAATGAACAATCAGTGGCCTAGGATATCAATTACATGGACAGAATTACATTTGTCTGTAAAAGAGGTTCTTTTGTCCACAAAGTGAGAGGTGCATTTTTCCTTTTGTCCACAAAATGAAAAGCACAACAGTCAATTCAGTGCACAACATGAATAATCTATTTTATTTTCTGTGCACAAAAGAATATGCTCTCTGCAATATTTCGTGGACACAATGCTAACATGCTCGTGTTTTTCATGGACAAAAGGCATTACGGGTTTCGTAATAAATGAATGCCTACCCACTCACTCTGTTCTTTTTCTTTTTCTCCTAATCCAGACTATCTTCGCTATGGGACGCTGCTGTAATCTCTCCACCCGGTCTACCCGTAGAAACACTCTGCCAATTGCACCCACCGCCACCGCACTGCCGTACACTTACTCTACCTCATACCCTATGCTAGCATTTATATACAATATATAATATTGCCACCATCAACATGTTTCTCTGTTCCTACTCCCCTTACCCCTGTAACAGTAAACCTTTGAGCACAGTGTATACCCACTAAACTGGTCTTGTTTGTATCATGTATTTACCACCGGATGTCTGTATATATATTATGTACACCTACCAAATGCAGGATATGTACAACACCTGTTGTTTCCCATCCCCTTCTGCCACACAACCCTCCCCCATCCCCCCTTCCTATCTCTACCCGGCCGACCTCAAGCAGATGGGTCCCCCCTTATGTGCTGTGGTTCTGCTTAAGGTTCCTTCCTGACTAACAGGAAGTTTTTTTGGAGCACAGAATGCATTCTGTAAACGAAATTAGGTGTGTTACACTTGGCGCTTTGTTGAAGAGCAGTGAGCTCAACATTGATGCCATGCCCCACTGCTTCCCAATCAAGCCAGCATCAACTGCGCCTCACATTTACAAATATGAATGACTCCATTTCAAGAACAGGGAGATCAATATGAGAAATGACTCTCATTTGTCAAAGTGAACTAGATCAATAAATGACTCTCCAGAGCAATGATGGCATAGACAGATATCAAAACAGGTTTCTTACTCAGGTTGTACTGTGATAAACAAACAGGACTAGTTTGCAATAAATTGCTAAATGTGTGGCCAGTGATTATTGCACTGCAGTGTTCCCCATAACCCACTACACCTGTGGGGACAGAGTGAGTCACCTCTGTCTGGCCATAGTTAAAACACTGATCACTTTACCCATGTTTACGCCCAAATGATTTCAGAATGTCCTTCCAGAACTGGGTTGAAGAGACTGTTGATCCACGGAAGCATTTTTTTTTTTATCTCGTTGCCATACAGGAAGATCCTTTCAGTGTGAGGGATGAATATGTGTCACATTTACAAATGAAGAAACTGACTTGCATTCAGTTTATCTGTTCGTGTGTACCTTGGCAACTGAGGGCAGGACCGTGGCTCTGCGAGTGGGAATCAGGAAGAGCAGAAAGAAACCTGAAAGGTGCTGCGTGAAACACTATAGCCTTGAATACATCTTTGATGGAACCATCAGTGGTTCTAAGACACGGATTTAGATGTAACATCAAAGAATGTGCTTCTAATTGAATTCATGGTTATGCATAAATGCACAACACTATACTCATTGCCTATATGCAAGCAATCAGCTAGAGGGCATCATAAGACATTGAAACACTCTTCTTTCACTGGCTGACTAAATCCAGTGTTTTGTAATGTATACCAGGGTTGAACAGCTGCCTTGTACATCTGTTTTTCATCATTTAGAAACATAAAAAACCCACTCTCGGTTCCCCTAGAAACTCAGTATTCCACAGTAGTCCGCGCAATGCATATTTTTCTATCTGAGTGTGCAAGTGTCTCAACAAATATCTGAGAGGAAGCCTATATGAGCCAGACGTTTACAATGGGACTGAGAGGGTTATACGGAGGGTAAGTGCGGGACAAAACAAACAAGTACCAGAGGGGAAGCAAGCTGAACACAGCGGTCACAATTTACCTTCCCAACAGCCTGCAGTCGGAGGTCGATTGAGGCCATCTCCTCCATTAAAGGGACATTTGAAGATACAAGATGTGCATTATTAGTTTTCATGGTCCTTGCGAGGGTTCTTGCCATTAGCAGTGTCAAAGTGAAATTTTTATATTTTTTCACATGAAGAATCATGTTACTTCTGAATTCATGATGATAATGTGCATGGTAGTCAAATATTTTTATAAATAAAACAGATTTTCTGATTTCATGATTTCATGATGTTCAGCATTTTCATAGCACATAGAGGATAGGTCTCAGAGGATAGTTTGAATTTATAACGTCACCTGTAATGATCTTACTGTACGTAAAAACAAAATAATTACAACAATATTGTCAAGTAATATGAACTAAAATATAAACAAATAACATTTTAGCTTGATTAATCGCCTACCATCTTCCACGTTAAGAGCCTTTTAAATATCTAAACTGTTATGTTTACAGGATTACAGCTGGTCATCGTTAAGCCAATCAAAACCAGCCCTCAAACATTGTTTTAAAGTCTAGACCGAAAATGTAGTTTTTCCTTGGCCTTGTCATCGGCAGAATACAGTCTGACAGTGAAAGCAGTACTGCACGAAGGACTCATCCATCAAAGTGGATATTGATTAAAAATTACAGGAACATGAGTCATTTTAAAACCTTTAGAGTCTGTGAGCGTCCAATTCACTAGTTACTAAAAAGAAACTTAACTCTGAGAGAACTGTAAAGAGATTTCTCAATATTCCTAGTCCATTCAAACATTTTCAGATGTTTTTAATGTACCCGTTTCCATTTCTCATTCATACATCAAAAGAACAGGAGATACTGCAGAAAAACAACTGAAATGGAAACTGGCAATGTTTCTACTGATCTACTCTAAATTCGCTTCCTGAAGGCCATACATCTGTTATGACTGTGCTCAATGATATCTTAACTTTTCTAACTAACACGCCTATTTTTAGGTTATTACAAAAGGGAGCCGTTCACGGTTTGTGTTACTGAGGAAAGCACCACACAGAGATCTTCCATTCTGTGCATTCGCCTTCTGTTTGATGTAGAAACCCCTGGCTGTCCTGGCTCCTGTTTTGTTTTAGTTCTCAGTGTTTGAGGACCATGACTGCGCTCACGCCCTTCTCTCCTCGGCCTGGGCCTTATTGTCACTTACCCTACGTGGGGGGGGGGGTCATCTTTTATTTGAACTATCTGTTATCATAATGGATGCTGGAAAATGTTTCCCCAGGAAACTCAGGGTTCAAGCTGACATAAGGGGAAACATATGGGACCAATCTTAAACAGGATTCAGTCTGAACAAGACACATGTGAAGAAACTTCATTCACAATTCTTTTGAACATAAAATAATTGAACCACCATCATAGCTGTGTTATAAGTAAAGTAAAGTATTTAACCACCAGCATAGCTGTGTTATAAGTAAAGTAAAGTATTTAGCCACCAGCATAGCTGTGTTATAAGTAGTGGTAGAATAACTCCAGTCCAAGCTACACATATGTCGATCCGGTTGTCACTATGATCTTATGACCTTGATCAGTAACTGTATCAACATAGAAGTGATTGGGTGCAATTCAACTTTATTCACCACTGGGGGAAAGGGTGGGGGTGTAAATCCAGTGAAATACTCAAATATTTCCTTAGAAACAAATAATTCCCAAATAGTGGAAAAATACATGGCGATACAATCAATAAATCAGAGGAGCCTTGACTTGTTAGTTTTAAATGGTGTAAAGCAATTGGAGGGAGGCTTAAAATGTGCCATTTTTTCATTAATAACAGATGGACCATTACAAGGTTCAATGGTTCTTAGATTGTATGAAACTTAAATAAAGCATCATGTCACTCATAAATTAGGTCGTCTCTAATGTTAGCTGCAGTACCTGCCAGGAAACTAAGGACATCTCCATATGAGGAAGTATGGTTGGGGTGATGAGACTGCTTGGAATTACTGGAGAACGGTGAAGCATTGCATTAGGGCAGAAGCACAGCTGCATGTAGGCTTTGACCTATTGACATTTGTCCCTATTTTTTTACTAGGTGTGTTTATTCTCTGTTCCAGTGCATTGAAGTTACTGAAGGTAATAAAGCTGTGAGCCCTGACAATTGATGAGGATTTGTAACTAATACTTTTTATTCATTATTGAAAATTAATATTTTCTTTGGTCAAAACATTATATTTTATGGGCTAAGTGGCTTGACTGACAAGATGTGCCATCGCAAAAGCATTTTAGAAGTATGTTAAATATCCACCAAAAAACAAGAGAGGTTTTCAGGCAATCAGGCTTTTAGTCAGACATCTGATATATTTGTGTGATAGCACAATTGTTGTGCCACCTTGTGGTTCATATTGGAGACATAGTTAATATTGTTGGTAGGTGATACATTAGCTATGCTGAATATGTCAATTCATTGATAAGGCCGTGATCAACTGAGCAATTGGAAGTCTCTGCCTCAGGTCAATGTTTACATTTACATTTACATTTAGTCATTTAGCAGACGCTTTTGTCCAAAGCGACATACAAGGGAGAGAACAGTCAAGCTAAGAGCAATAAAAACCTGGTGTAACAATAAATACTACTTTACATAAGAAAATAGAAAAATGACATAGAAAGAAAAATAAGTGCAGGAATGTAACTGCTGAAGTGCAAGTTAAGCACTAGTCAAGGTGCCAGTTTAGGAAGGGAGGTGCTCTCTGAATAGTTGGGTCTTCAAAAGCTTCTTGAAGGTAGAGAGGGACGCCCCTGCTCTGGTAGTACTAGGCAGTTCGTTCCACCAATGTGGAACTACAAATGAGAATAGTCTGGATTGCCGTGCTTGCACAGACGGCAGTGCCAAACGACGCTCACTAGACGAGCGCAGCGTCCTGGGTGTAACATTTGCCCTTACAAGAGCATTTAGATAGGTGGGAGCAGAACCAGTAAGCACTCTGTAGGCAAGCATAAGTGACTTGAACTTAATGCGAGCAGCTACCGGCAGCCAGTGGAGCTCAATGAGTAGTGGGGTGAAGTGTGCCCTCTTCGGTTGGTTTAACACCAGACACGCCACCGCGATGTAGGCCCTTCGTTGGAATCATCCGTAAAGTTATAGACATTTTAAAATACAAAGTTCCTTGGAATATGAAGTCACAAGACAGCTGTAAAATACCAGGTAAACAACTAAAAATAAACTTGCATTTACTTGCATTTTCATCTTGTATCATTCATCAGCCCAATCACAGGCACACAGCTGGAGTCATTACAGAGCCATTTCAACCCTGATAGGGTTTGTTTCATCAATAGCTCCTTTCTGAGTCTCAAATTAAGCGTCAGTCCAGTAAGTAATCACCAGAATCCACCAGAATTACATGCAAAAAATGCCAGAGAATTATGCCAAAGCTCTAAATAAAAAGATAATCAGCAGTGTGTCTATACCACTGAAATTTAGGCCAACAGGTTTTCCTCTTCAAAGTCATTCAATTATTGAAATGTTTTTCTTTTCATAATAGTATGCAGCCTCACACAGCACTGTGCATTGAGCCACCTTCAGAAGAACCGCCGCTGCGCCACGCAGGGCCGTCATATAGTGTTTGTCCAAGTATTTTTTTCCTCCTCCGGTTTCTTTTCCCACAAAATCTTGGTCGAACATTGTATCTTGGTCGTATGTCTGATACGGAATGTAATGTTTGTTTCCCTAGGTGTGCATTGCCCTTGGTGCTAGAGCCCCCCCTGCAGTGGGGTAGGGTCAAAGCACTGTCTGTGCAAAAGCTTGAAAACAGTTTTTCCAAAAATTCTCAAATTCAGAAGGCGCATTACCCTAGCTCATTTTGATTCATTTGTAGAGTGGCACCACCTAGTGAATTACGGTCAAAGCAAAAATCTACTAAAACTAAAAATTCACTTGCCAATATCTTGTGATGTAAAGGTTCACACGTCACAGAATTTGACCTTCTGCATCCCTACCACATTCTTTGGATGAACGCCAAATTTAGTCAGTGATGGGCGCTGCAACTGACACATTTCAATATCTCAAGAACCGCTTGGAAGGCAACTTTGGGATTTCTCAGCCTGGGCCCTATTCTTAAATATTTTTAGGTCCAAACCTTTAAGTACAATTAACAACCAAAATCGGTCTAGTATTGAGTTAGACTACTATAACCACCAACTGCCAAACGGCTATACAGTGTAATCCCATCTTCAAAATGTGTTGTCTTTAAATCCTGACGTAACATTTACATTTACATTTAGTTTTAGTCCTTGGTGCTATGAGGCCAGACAGGGAAGTGAGGAGTATAAGTGTCATGTGTACGTGATTAGTGATCAGGCGAGGTGATTGTGACCGAGGCAGGTGCAGGTGATTTATATGCATATTTGTCAAAACTGTAAATAAATGGCAAGTACAGGTATACAATGAAGCTCATATTGTTGCTTGTGATAACATATACATTTATATAAGAATATGTCTTTTATAAAGTCACACTCATCCTCATGTTCACTCGACAGGTCTCAAAACAGCAGAACGTAACAGGTTCTGCTTCACAGTGAACAGCCGCCACATCCACAAATTAAAGTTCCTTAGAATTTCACAGAATAAGATATACAACAAACATCTATTGTTGCCAGAAACTTAATCATTCAAGATAACACACTTCTATTGGAACAGAGAATTATTATCACTTATTTCTTGCTCAATCTCCATATTACAGCTTTTCTAGCGGTCAGTTAGATTTTGCAACATCAATAATTGCAGTTATAATGACTGGACCTGCACATCTAAGATGTTCTAAGATTTGGGTCTTTGAAAAGGTCCCTGCACAGTGCACCATCGCATTGGATTGAGACACCTCTGATAGTCTGCAACGTGCTTTCATCCAACCACAACAGCACATATTGTCCATTAAATGCTTTTTCCCAGGAGACAGACTGGCAGCTTTCATGAGGGGGTGAAAGCAAACAGGAACCATGAAATGACAGCTAGTGTTGTGTTCCTGTACTTTCAGCTCTGAACCACGATCTCCCAAGCTAGTTTTATACTCACAAACAGTCTTCTAAGCAACTGTTGACACTCTGAGGACAGTGAGGACAAATAGTAACATGTTATGGTAATGGTTAGATGACTGTTAACAGACAGGTAGCTCAGCGTTTGTCTTAGTTGCAAAGATGTGAATTATTCTAGTGAATAAATAACTACTGATAATGTGCTGACTATCCCATAAATGTAGTCATTACATTACATGCATTACAATGCAGTGTATAATACAATGCAATGAATAATACTATCTTCATGATGTCATGTATATTAGCAGGACAGATTCAGAACAACTGAAGTTGAGTTTTATCTGACATTTAATGTTTGTTCAGGAGCTGATTCTGATAGACCTCCCTGCTGTTCACATACAATACAGTATTTCCATCACTGCTTGGTTCTTTCACCCACTCTCTCTGTCTTACCCTCCAAACACACACACACACACACACACACACACACACACACACACACACACACACACACACACACACACACACACACACACACACACACACACACACACACACACACACACACACACACACACACACACACACATTAACCCCCTGTAACCAGTCATACTAGCTTACGGGGAATACGGTATCTTAAAGGGCAGTTCAAACATCCAGTCATGGCACACCAGTAACCTAGTGCAAAGGCTGGGTGTGTGCAGAACCTTCCCTTTAAGATACAATGTTTAGAGTCCCTCTTCAGTAGGACACAACAGTCAAAAGTTCCCCCCATCTTACACATGATTCTCTTCATTGCATTATCACGAGCACCAACTTGTCATAGTTTTCAGCTTAGAGATTTGAAATAATAATTCCTTGAAAAAGAGCACTAATCTATTTCGCTGTCTATGACGTCAAATACAGAAACACATGTAGCGACTGAAAACAAACAAACAGACGGCATATAAAGTCAAAAGTAACTTCACAATAAATGGAAATCAAAATCACATTGTCATGACTAGCTGTTAATAGAACTGTTAATGTCTAGTAATAGTCTTAACCATGTCATACATTTAGTTTACACTTACTGTATACTATATCTATTTTCCCCCATGGGAGTCTTAACAGTCAGAAATGTCAGACACATACGGTCAATAGTATGCATGATGTGGACCCTTTGCTTATTGCTTCAACTCGCAGACATGATCTGAAGCAATGAAAAAGATGGGAGCGCATGGGCGCTCAGGCTGTCATCCACCGCGGCAGCACTCAGCTGAGCGCTTCGGTCATGTCAGTGCCAAAAACAAAAAAACTAAACAAAACAACACTGTTGTTTTTTTATGTCTGTGTAACTGTGGTGGTACTTGGGTCAAAGTTCAAGTGAGGTCCAGGGCAGTTTTGTGCATCTCCGCCATGTGCCAGCAGGCCACACGCGAAAAGAAAAAAGTTCCCTTTTGCTTAAAGGCCATGACCCTTGTCCAGTCACACACACTGGTAGTGTGGTGTCTGCTCAGACTGAGCCGGTGAGAGTCTGGTGTAAACGGCTCACAGAGGTGGGGTGTGCGAGGAGAGGAGAGAGTCTTTGGCACACCCGTTGGGACTGGTGTATGCAGCACGGTGCCGCTCTTGGCATGGTTGGGTGAGAACTGGCAACAGACGATCCGAGTCACTTTCAAATCGTTTTCATTTATATTACTTTATCAGTGACTGTTTATACACAAATTCACTGTCACATACATACACGTACACATACACACACACACACACACACACACACACTCACACACACACACACACAAACATACATATACGCAGGCACACACACACACACACACACACACGTACACACACACACAACTGCAAATTAAAATACAAACATGAATAACTGCAAAATATGTGCAATGCACTCGTGTGCATTCCTCCATTCATACATCTATGACCATTTTTGCCATGGAAGTCTCAGATACACTGCATTCACACATGCAGCAAATGAGCTTGAGAAGTTGGTTTAAAAGGCTTGGGGTCAGGGGGATTGGAGGCATGGCAAAGCCCTTTAGGGGCTGACTACCACAATGTAGTCCCAGTACCGACGGTGCCAAACTTCTTTGAGAACCTGGACACAGAAAAAAAAACTGGAGTAACATGAATAGCTACCACAACAAAAGTGTGGTTGAGCACTGAAATGAGAACGGTAGAGATCCTTCACTTGTGACTACCTAAAACTGACAATCCTCTTACATATTTAGAGTTAAAATACAGTTGACACAACATCTTACATCGTCTTAGTTACTTTGTCTAACTAAATGACCAAAAAATCGGTCACAAAATGCAATATCAGATGGGACTGGGCCTGCCTTGATTTAGTGTACAATTCTTGCTTTTTTAAAAGTGCCAATGTTTTTTGTGTGCCATTTTAGTTCAGAAGGTGCATGAATGAACAATTTTGGTGGCACTGTGCCATGGTGAGTTCATTGTGGCACAGTTTTAAGGGGTGTGGCTTTGTATTTGCGTTTAAAAATAAGACACATTCAATTCAACAGGATTGTTATCCCTGCCACTTAGAGTAGGCATTTAGGCTTTGGCCTGGAGCAAAAGCTTTGCAATGATAAGGTTAACAAAGTGCTAAAAAAAAGACACTGGCCAAAATATAAATAATGGAAAATGGAACAGCACTTTGACAAGTGTTTTACCATCGTCTTGAATGAAGAGCAACTGAGTTCATGTGTTCTTCTGATTCATAAACAAGCTGCCACTAAGTGGCGCTACTCGTGTAGCCATTTAAAGCACCGGAGAGAGGCATGGCAACAGGAAGAGAGGGCTTCATCACTGGGTGAGCTTATCTGAGCATGTCAATCCACATGCACTCGTACATACACGATCATCACACATAAAAAAAAGAAGGAAGGCCTCTCTGCTGAAGAGCCGAGGTAGCATGAAACCCCAGCAGCTTATGGACGACTTGGACATCACTAGGTTTGCTTTAGCCTCCCTCTTCTCAATGGTTGAAGCAGCACAAATTCCCACATGTATGGGCTCATGTCATGACAGTTCACTCCTCCTCCGACAGAATGAGTGCTTGGTAACAGTAAGGAGACGGATGGCATGAACACAATCATGAAGGCAAGATGGAGGCAAATGGAAACGTCTATGTGGCGGGACTGGGAAGAGGCTTGGCCGCTGTGCATGGGGTCAGCGTGGATCCCATCGCTGTGGGGGTGGGCGTCCTTGGGGAGGATGGGGTGGGTGTTGCTGTGGGAGTCTGGACAGGGGTTGGAGGAGCAGTGGCCGTCGGCGTGGGGTTGGGGGTCAGGGTTAGGGTAGCAGTGGCGATGGATGCAGGCGCGGAGGTAGTCAAGGAGACTGGGGCCGAGGAGGTGGGCGTCTCGGGTGTGGATTTGGTGGCGGCGCTAGGGTCAGGGGTCGTGCTGGGGGTAGCTGGCTTGGCGTAGTTGAGGTTGAGGATGTGCTGCTGCAGGTGCCGGATCCAGTCCTCCTGCACTGAGAGAGGCCCATGGAACTCTACCTCACAAAACCTGACAGACAGACCGAGGGAGAGAACATGGAGGGGAGACAGAGGGTAGGGGAAAGGGATAAGAGAGGAAGGTAGGGAGACAGAGAATGTTTTGAAGATTATAAAATACTTTTTATGTTTTCCTGTATTGCATGACAACGGTTGCCTGCCTTTACCCTTTTTAACAAGCTTTAAAAAATACAGCCAAGATTAAACCTTTAAAGGGAAACTTCAGTATTTTTTAACCTGGGCCATCTCTGTAGTGATCCTTTCCGTCTAGTCAGACACTTATAATTACATTATGATCCTGTCAGTGGCGGGGGAAAAAACGGATTACTGCATGCCCCATGGGATTATTTTGTATAGCCGTTTTGCGGTTGCCAGTTGTAGCATTGTAACTCAGTACTGGACTGATCGTTAATTGTCCTCTGTAAAAATTTGGACCCAAAAAGATCTAAAAATCCTAAAGTTTCCCTTTAACTTCAGGAGCAAATAACGTTCAAAGACATAAAGTTCACAGACACATAAAGTCTTTAACTGGTACTGACCGGCACTTGAGGGAGTATATTTTGCCCACCACTTTGACCAGCGGGGTTGATGGGGGCTTGGGCACCAGAGCAGGAACAGTGCTGGTGCGGGGGGGTTTGGGAGGGCCGGTCTCTCGCTCTCCTGCGTCTGGGTGGGACGGGTGTTTGAGGGGCCGCCGCTCAAAGCCTACACATACACAATGACAACATCTAGGGAGGTAAACTAAAGCCTACACATACACAATGACAACATTTAGGGAAGACAGTTTTCAGCAGTTTTTCTGTTGGTTTCAGCACATACATAATACTTTTGCAATACATGCTAAATACATCCTCAATGTTACGCTACAAATGTTTACGAGGGAGGGAGATTATATTTAACCTCCCCATACAACTACTCCTCTGTAGTCAAGCTTACATATGTGTGTGTGTGTGTGTGTGTGTGTGTGTGTGTGTTTGTGTGTGTGTGTGTGTGCATGTGTGTGCATACCTCGTGGCAAACGGACGTTGAGTTCACTTCGGGCTACCTGCGCATGCGGTGGAGCGGAGCTGGAGACCTGATGGGTGTGGCCATGCTGGGAGGATCGGTTCTCTGCTCTGACCTCAGTTGACCTCGACGAACCCCACTGACCTCCAGCAACCTCATTGGCCCTATTTCGACTCTGAGACAGAGATGCCCACAGGGCTGAGGAGGGCTTCTGGGATATCGGAGAGGTGTGGCCCGAATCTGACGCAGGTGAGAGAGAGGAACTACCCCTCTGCAAACACACAGGTAACACACTTAAACTTCATAATGACAGAATTAGACCAACATGTATTGATGAAGTTGGATCAGATGGTATAGGACCATATAGCACAGTATTTAATCCCTATAACAGCATGGAGTTTATATTATATACTTAGTGTGTATATGAGTGTATAGTGTTCAAGTTTACCAAACATCCATTGCAATGATTCAATTCACCACAAACTAGAAATTCAAGAAATTCTTGCAGAACAGTCAGGCACGGAAAGCTAGTTAATGGTGGCTAACAAGATATTAGGTTAACATCAAGTGTTAAGTGTTGAGGCAGGTGGGTAAGGGTGGAGTACAATCAATGTGTAGAAACCAACAGCATCAGGCAGCTGTGTTTGTCTGCGTTTTGGTCCTCTCACCTTCTTTGTACCGGAACGTCCGCCCTGCATGTACCCACGATGCATCTCTGCCACCTTGTGTGGCCGACTGCGCATCCAGGCACTAAGTGTCTCGATGGGGGAGCCGTTCACTGACCACTCTGTCACGCCGAACTGCCGCAGGTGCGCTCGCGCGTGACTGGCTAGAGCCTTGCGGTTCTCAAAGTAAAAGCCACACAGTTCGCAGCTGGCATCTGCAGAGAAAAGTGAGTTAATGCTCTCTCATAATAATCTACTCTCTGACATGTTTGGAGAACAGGCGACCGCAGATCTCCGCAGTGTTTGAGTCAACCACCTGCATTCTCTGGGTTAACAGGATTACTGGGAACTAGGAAGAAGTTAATTGGTGTTCAGCTGGCTAAGACACACACACACACTGAGGTACCCTTTACTGAGGCTGAGGCCTGAGGCTAGTAGGAAAGGTGGAGGAGGAGGAGGAGAGAAAATGAGAGGATGAGCACAATATTAAAATCCATGCCTTACCCAAGTGGCCTACCCCATGCTTGTCTGGTGATGCCTTCCCCTTGAGGGAGAAGTCATGTGGCACTGGTGAGAAGGCTTTCGGCTGGGGCCCCTGGTTGCTCATCCTCTCTGCTGGCCGCCCTTCTTCCCCGGGGGGCCTCTTCCCCTGCGGGGAAACCACTGTGAAGAACTTCCCTGCTGGCGGGGTGGTGGACATGCCCGCCAGCCCCATGCCGTGCTTGTGCAGCCGGGACCCTGAGTGCAGCATGTTGAGCGGGTGTTTGCGGGAGAATTTGGAGGGCTGCTGGCTCAAGCCGTCCCACGTGGGGCTTCCGCCAGGGCGGGGCTCCTTCTTGACTCCGCCGGAGGGGGAGCTGGATGGGAGCGTGGCAAGGGACGAGTAGGAGCCCCCCTGCTGCTTGCGCATGATCTCCCGGAGCGTGTCGATGGGGGAGCCGTTCACCGACCACTCCGTGATGCCCATCTGCCGCAGGTGGGACCGGGCGTGGCTGGAGAGGCCCTTGCGGTTCTCAAAGTACTCGCCGCAGAACTCGCAGCGGATGTCCCGCGTGGGCTCGGAGTCATGAGTCAGGCCTGAGGAGGAGGGATAGATGAGGAGAAAGAAGAAAAGGAGAAGAGAAGAGGAAGATAAGTTAGGATGTAGAGTGAGGAGAAAAGAGACCAAGAAGATGGACAGGTGGAAGAATACAGTAACAGCCGATGTCAAACACATGAAGCATGACTGACTCCACATCCCTACATCACTCAAACAGCACTTAGAACTTTCACATATTTATGTTTTGATCCCGCTTCTTTGTTTTTTAAGTAAGGTGTTCCACATATGCTTCACATCCAGTGTCTGCTCAAACCTCCTAATGCAGGTCAGAGTAGGCAGGCTCTAGGCCAAGCATCCGAACTCACCCCTGCTGATAGGGTGCAAGCTGTCTGAGCTGGCCCAGCTGGGGCCCAGAAGCTCCATGGTGAAGCCCCCTGCTCCACCTTCTCCTCCATCCACCGTGGTGCCTGGCAGAGTGACCTCCAGCTGGATGGGCTCCGGCTTGGGCTTGAGCGGGGCAGCCGAGCTGTGGGTTGCAGGGCTGGCAGAGGCTCTGGAGGCCGAGGCTGACACCTCCATCCTGCGAGCGGTGGGCTGGTGCTGTCCTGGGGGGTGGGTGAAGGGGAATGGGAGACGCCTAAGGAGTGCCCCCGGAGGTGAGGCGGAGGAGGTAGAGGAGGGTGGGTGAGAGGAGAGGGCGACTCGCGGAGGCCCCGGGCCAGGGGTGGAGGGGGGGGACTTTAGGGGTCTGGGGGGCAGAGCGCAAGGCAGACCGCGGCGGGTGATGATCTCCCGGAGCGTGTCGATGGGGGAGCCGTTCACCGACCACTCCGTGATGCCCATCTGCCGCAGGTGGGAACGGGCATGGCTGGAGAGGCCCTTGCGGTTCTCAAAGTACTCGCCGCAGAACTCACAACCTACATCTTTCAGTGGTTCAGCTGGGGAAAGGGAGACAAATTGAAGCAAAACGTGCTCCATGAATTACATGTTAACTAAACCAGGTAAACCAGGTAAAAGTTTTAAGGATAATGTCTTTATACCAAGGCCATTAACTTGATACTGTAATGGGGCTATATGATCTCCTCTTAAACTTATCTTAAAACACTACATCTAATTACACCTCACTACTATAGCTCATGTCAACTCTTACTGACAATTTTTTTTTTTTTTTATGGTTGCCTACACCATGCAGATGAGGGCAGGCAATACTAAAACGCACTTCAGAAGGAAGAGGCTTACCTTGGGAGTAGGGTGTCAACTGCCCACCGCTCAGGCGGAAGACTTGCTGTGGGGAAGCTCGAGGCTTTTTGCGGGGCGGCCCAAACAGGGAGGAGGTAGTTTTGGAGCCTGCCGCACTGGCCTTGAACAGCAGCGGGGAAGCAGATGAGTTGGGCAGAAGAGGTCGCTTAGAAGAGGAGGGGGGAGAGGAGGAAGAGGATAAGGAGACCAGGCTGCGGAGGTCCTCGATGCCGGCTGAGGGGGAGAGGCCCGCCACCCGGCGCTTGAAGTCGTCGGTGAGGATGAGGCGGTTGAGCAGGTCGATGGGGGAGCCCTTGGACTCGGAGTACTCCACGCCAAAGTGGCGCAGGTGGGCACGCGCGTGACTGGACAGGCCTTTGCGAGTCTCAAACCACGCGCCGCATAACTGACACACTATGTCTTTGTTGGGGTCGGGCTCCATGGCTAGAGGGGGTAGGAGAGAGGAGAGACAGGACAAAGTGTGAAATCAGGACTGAGGGAAAATAAGTGATGGATATATCTACACACCATATCCTCTGCGTACTTGTATATATGTAAATAGCAACAACCTTATACAGTTCAGGACTATCATACTATTCATTATTATTAACAGTGGGAAGGCGGGGACAGTTTCTTTCAAGTGTCTGCAAGCCAAACAGTAAAGCTGTCTTTTTCTTACTGAGATTGAGGGGAGCGTCAGTCTCCTGTGGAGCCCAGTAGGGCTTTGAGGGAGGAAGGGGAGGAGCAGAGATGGTCTTGCCCAGGCCACCCCTGCCATCCAGGGAGCGCAGCGGGGAGGACACAGGCAGCAGTGAGGAGATGGGAGCCTTCCTCAACACCGGTGAGGGAGAGCGAGAGGGAGAGCGTGACCTGACGAACGGGGAAGGGGGCAGGGAGCCGGCCAGTGACGGGATCGAGGGCGAGGGGGGCGGTTGGACTGCTGACGTCAGGACAGGGGGTTTGACGTCCAGGTCCTCCTCCTCTTCGTCTTCCTCATCCTCACACCTCTCCTGCTCTCTCTGTCGAGGGGGGCTAGGGGAGGAGACGTTTCGAGAGGGCCTCTTGGGCTGGGGGGGTGGGGAGTGGGGCAGAGAGCGCTCCTTGGCAATCTGGTAGAGGAGGTCGATGGGGGCGCCACTGCTCTCGGACATGCCCACTCCGAGCTGGCGCAGGTGAGAACGTGCGTGGCTTGACAGGCCCCGCCTTGTCTCGAACGGGGCTCCGCAAACCTTGCACTTTAGCACACCTGTGCATGGAGGGAAGGGCGGGGAGTGAAGGAGAGGAAAGATAGATATTCCCTATCATAAAGCTTAAGACAGCAAACATCGGAAATATATATCATATTTCTCTTTTTTTTGCAAATGTTTGAATTTCTATTTTATTATAATGACAAGCCGAGACACACTTTGAAATACAACACACAATAAACGCTTGATGCACTGAAAAGCCAACAAATTAATTACCCTGAAGAAAAACAACATGGGTAAATACTTTCAATCATATCTAGCCTATATGATTATTTATAATGGAGGGCTGATATTTTTACACTGAAATGAAAACTAGGGCACTAGAGAGAGCTGTTACTGTTTGCAGAAAGGAATCTAGAACAGATTAAATTGAAACAGAGCTAGGATTAGTTTCAGTCTATATAGAACTCAATTATAACCCAGGCCACAGACAGAAGCAGTCTGTTTAGAGGGATTTATGCACTGAACACCGTACATCAATACCATCAGCTGAATAATGGAAGAAGACAGTAACAACTTCACACTGGCCATAGTGTCATGGGTCAGAGCCAGGTCATGGAAACTTCTAGTTCTCCATCCTCACATGCTGCTGAGGAAGAAACACCTGCAACCTGCTCTGCTGCTCACCCTTGCTGCCAGTGTCCTCTCTGGAGGAGTGGTTCTCTGACTCCAGGGGCGAGAGCCTCGTCTCAGCAGGACTCGGGGGCATGCCATCCAACACGGGCATCTCATCCTCATCATCTTCATCGTCATCCTCCTTCTGTTGCTGCTGTTCCTCCCCTGGCACACACACATACACCAACACACAATGAGTCACTTATGAATTAAAATCAGATTAATCTTAATCCTTGAATAAGAGGTCAGGACTAGTAAATTATAACATGTCATCAAAGATTACGAGGGAAGTCCAATTACAGTCACTGAATAATGAACAAGTCATTAACAGATAATGGAGATGTAATAACTGAACTGATGCGATGGCCTTTAAGCGAATGTTTCTTAAAAAGTTTATATGGTGGAAAATGTACACAGGCAACACACTCGTGTTCAAAAAACATATATGTCAAACAGTTTACAATAAATGTTCGACTTTTCAAAGCTTATTTAAACTTTACTTTTACTTAAATTCAAAGTAACAGCAACATATAACTGCAGAAATATAATCGTAACATGTCTATAATACATCGGCGCATTGTCAGGGATGAACAAAATGTGCGAGCGAGTGGGCGTTCCTGTTGCTGTCATTAGATCGCATTGCGCTCCCATAGATCTACTGTAAGTGGAGTCTCTTCGCTCTAAAGACAACAGATTTTCCTTTTGCAATCCAAATACCGAAATCTTTTGTTTTCCATTCGACACAACGTAGGCTACCTAACGTCTGACTTTGAGTAAAAATGAAATAACCACGTAGCCTACATGGCGTGAGTAAATTAATAAAAAATGGGAAGAAAAAATATCCTTCAAAACTTTTTATTCGGGCAGGCTACAGTCTGAGTGCTCCATTTTCCAACTATGTAAAATGATGTTCAAAGCGCTATTTCCAGACACTGAGGTAAAATGGCGTTACTACAGGTAATATGGAAATCACACCCTAGCCAACAGAAAACGCTGAAATCGACATTTTTGACATGAAACAACAAAATATATTTATGACACTAGCTTCGCAACAGTAGTTACAATTTCTATAACAATTTGCAGAACAACGTGCTTTCACTCCCCTCTAACATGACACGGGCTCCGTCGCATTGAGTTTAGCAGTCATGTCAATGATGCAAGCCAGACAGACAGTCATTTCAAATGGTCTCATATGGCTTGATTTCTGATGGCTGTTGTGTCTGGCACTCATCGCATTCATAACGGGACATGAAAGCTTACAGGAATGCCACGATGAAAGAACATTTCCCCTGTACGCACGCACAGCACATAAATTACGCGGCACTCACCACCCCGCAGATGCAGAGCATCAGACTCCCGGCTGCACGGATCCGACAATTTTTCCACTATTGTTTTTATCTGCGGAGAGGTGGAAGCAGCCATTTTGCCCCGTACAAATGCACCGCCGAACTAAGGCGTGACCAATCGAGCAAAGGCGGAGACCGAGTCAAAAACCACTTCATCACATTTGGGGCAATTCGGGCTACGCATTTCTTCAAATATGCATCAAACACAGACAAGTCAGCTACAGAACAAACGAGGTCATGTAGTTGTCTTTATGTCTACATGAGATGAATGATGCCATTTAGATTACATGACAGAGAATCAAGTTCTCCAACAAAGTAGGAGTTGGCAAATTTACCAAATAAAGTTTTGGGTGATATTCCTTTCTTTTCAAGTACACCAGCTTGTCATGGGCAGTAACGTAATAGGAATCTTCAGGTCTTAAACGACCAGCTCTCTAACAAAATGCCTCATTCACTCACCCTCTCGGTCGCAGGCGCTATGTATCTTCCAAGGTAGAGGTGATGACTGTTTTGGCACATCATTATCCTCTTCCCTCTTATGTCCAGCTGAGCCTGGTTGATCAGCCTCAGAATCCAGATCTGGGTCCATCTCCTCCCCAGATGTTGGGGTGCGTGGTGGAGCGGTAGGCAAAACCAGGTCTGGCCTGCTTGAGAAGAGCTCCCGGAGGATATGGATGGGTGAGACGGTCACCTCCCAGTTGGTGATGCCAAAGTCACGCAGGTGGGCACGCGCATGGCTGGACAGGCCAGCTCTGGTGTCGAAGCCGGCACTGCAGAATTCACATCGCATCACGCTGAAGGTATCTGGGTCGAAGTTGGCAACTAGTCATAGAGTAGCAGTAAAGAAAAGACAGAGGCTTCAAGGTCATCAAAGTTGAGATTTTGACAACACGCTATAACAGAAGTCCTCTTGGTAAAGTTACGAGAAGTGACATGGTTGGAAGGGATGGGTTAACTAAAAGTATATTATTTGATAAATTTGAGGACTGTCTGGCTGCAGCACCCCAACAGATATATTCTTTTTATTGTAATATTCTGTTAAATTCTACTGTGTTGAGTTGTATTTCGCTACACACAGCTGTTGTGGTTATCGCCCAGAATTCCTAACTCAAGCATTTCTATTCCCATAAAACCGACCACACACATGTCTAACTCACCAAACTTGCACCTCCTGCACAACTTATAAGTCCGCACATTAATAAGGCATACTAAAGGTGTGTGCTGTTTGCACATACATTTTCAATTCACTCTTTTTTATACAACAGCCACAACTTTTCACACCCATACTCTAGGACCTGCATTAATAAAGCATCTCTTTACTCCTGCTAACCAGAAATAGATTTTTCTTCAGCAAATATTCTTCACCTTTCTTCCTTTTTTTCTGGTAGGAAAACTTTGTCTCAATGGCATTGACTTCCTCAGGGGAAATGAAATGACGCACATTGTAGCTGACCCCCACTCTGTTGAGGTGTCCTCTAACATGATTTGCCAATCCAATGCCATTATGGAAGCACTCTGGGCAATATGGGCACTTCCTCTCCACGTTTTTCATCAGCCCTTCATCTTCATCATCATCTGACAGGGGCTCAGTCAGGAACCTCTCAACATCATCATCATCCTCAGCGTCATTGCCATCGTCCTCTTTCTCATTCTCTAGTTTAATGCCAGTGGTCTTCTCCATGCTGTGAGTAGTTTCCTTATCTGGTTCCTCCTTCAAAGTTCTCTGTTTGGGGGATGAGGGGGCAATAGGGTGCTGCTGTGTTGATGGGCCATCTGTCAGGTAAGAATAGGAGGCGATATATAAGTTGGCAGCCTCAAGCCTTGTGGGGTCTCAAGACACAGCAGCTCAACTTGGGTCTGGTCAGTGCCAGGTCAATGTGCTATGTTCGCCGAGCCAATAATCTTAGAAGGACATATCAGGAATTCTTAAGCTGAGTTCTGAAATAATAGTAATAGCCTAGCAGAAAATCACACAGCAGCCTCTAGGCTTCAGGACCCCAGTAATTCAGGCTCTTTACTACTTCAGAAACATTAGATGCACAGAACATGACATACAGTGGCATGAAGCAATGTGGATGAATCACACAAACAGAATCATAGAGCCCTCTAAGCACCGTCAGACAGACTATGCAGTTAGACTGTATTACAATCCAAAATGGTAGACATGCAGTACCTCACACGTGGGGAGATATGTCATTTTAACTACTCTATGACCTCACCAGCTCTACCTGTGGCTCACTCACCCAGTGTTTTGCTTCGCTCCCCAAAACCGGGGTACGAGAGGGGAGTTTGAGAGTCAGGGAAGAGGGACTCAATGAGGACCAGGGGCACCATGTGTCTGAGCTGAGCCTGTTGCCCATCTGTCGCCCCCTGTAGGCTGGCTGAGAAACTGCATTTCAGCTGCTTGGCTGCAGCGGGCACCTCCGCAGGGTCTGCAGGGGAAGGGGGCGACTGGGTTCAGTTACAACGGAGAGACGTGGGAATACTCCTTATCTACTGCCCAGTAGACAAAGACTAAGCCATATGGGTAGCCTGTGAATACTGTAAAAGAGGCCAATGCAGCTCAATAAGCCAGTGCTTACTACTGACCACCTACAACCAGATAGATATGATAAAAGAAGGCATCCATCTACCTTCATGCCACAGCGGGGGGTTTCAAATGCCATGCCTTAAATGCTTAGTTATGGCAAATGTGAACACAAATGTGACATGTTCAAATTTCAGGACATGTTTCCCATGAACACATGAGCTGAAATTTATGGTGGTCAATAATATCCTGGAATATTATTGCACATGACAATGTCTTGAAATGTGACAATGACTTCAGAGAAATGAGGTGATTTCCACTGTTATCAAACCAAAGCAGAGATACCAGCGACAGAGCAGTGCACTATTGCAGTCATGCCACATCAGAACCTATGATTCATCTGCTGAGACCATGAGTGGCTGGAGGGGATTTGCTGTATGAAATCATCTGTCTTACCTTTGCTATTGTCCCCGCTGGATACAGCTGATGCCTCTGGAACATTTTGAGTCTTCTTCAAAGGTTGGTCTTTTATTTCCACCTGGCTCTGTTCCTGATCTCCCTTCTCAGAAGCGTTATCCTCTCTGGCAAAGGAGCGTACTGGTCTGCTGCTCCCCTTACTCTCTCGAGCTGACCTCCGATTCCCAATGCTCTTGAAAGCTACCTCCCTCTTTGGTGGCGCAGGCTCTTTTGGATTTTCTGGCTGTGTCTCTACCGAATTCACCTGGTGGGAGCAATCTTCCACGGCCGCATCGCTCCCAACAGGAGCACTGGCCACTTCTTGGCTCAGTCCTGCTTGCGGAGGAGTCTGCCTGGGCACAGTGTGCTCCTCCAGAGAGTCAGAAAGAACTTGAGGAGTGACAGCGAGATCTAGGCCACCAGACTCTGCACATGGGCCTAGCTCCTTTTGTCTCTCCACCTCTGTGGTACTGGTCTGTGAGGAGTGAGCTGGACAAAGGTGCTCACATATCCCAGGACTGCTAGATTCCTGCATGGAGTGCTGATCACAGGACAGTGCGGTGGCAAGGCCTGAGGGCCTGGTGCCAGGGGACTGGATTTTTTCTGCTGAGGAAAGTTTTGGCTGGAGGCGAGGGGAACAGCGCAGCATGCCAGCTCTCTTTCTAGGAGCATGTGCCTTGGCATGGTCAGCGAGCTCTTGGGGAATATCTGTGCTGAAGTTGCACTTAAGACAAACAAACTGATGGCAGATGGGAGTGGGCTTTTTGCCTTTGGGCTCTGTCACCCTGCCACGTCCGCTTCGTTCCCCTGCCTTTTTCCCGCCTTCATTTAGCTTGCTTATCTCCTCCAGGATCTTGCACCTAGACTCTCTGTGCCGTCTCTGGTGGTTCGTGAGTGCCAATCTGTCTTCCAACACCTGTCCACATTCCTTGCACTCAAAGCGAGCGGCCTTGCCTCGCCTGCTACCAGTGCCCTTGCCCCCACGTCCTTCCTTCTGGCTATGCTCTCGCATGTGGTCCCGTAGGTGGCACTGCTTCTTGAAGTAAATGCTACATTCCACGCATGTGAAAATCTCTGGGCAAATATCTTGGTTTGGCTCCTGTGGTGTCTCACTTTCTGGCATCTTTTCTTTCCCATCCGGCGCATCCTCCTCTTCCTCATCCTCCTCTTCGTTACCTTCATCTTCTTCGTCCTCCTCTAGCTCCTCCTTAAAATCAAAGACCCCACTATTAGAGACTACAGTCCCACACTCCTTTGGTCTAAGGGTGGTGACCCTTGATTTCCGGCTAGACCCTGGCACTGTGCGCTGCCAGCTGCCTAGACCGGAGAAAGGCCTCAGCAGGGCCCTCTTCTTCCTCCGGCGTTCCACAAAGGTGCAGTGTGCCCATTGGGCCGGAGGAGGGCTTTCAGGATCTGAATCTCCGGGGAAGCTGTACACATCCATCTCTGGACCCACGTCTCGAGCTTTTTGCTTGTCATCTTTAGCCTCCTCCTTGTGGCATCCCCCCTTTGGTTTTGCTTTGGGCAAAAATGTCTCTTTTTCTCTGGATACATTCCCAGCTTCAGCATCTGACACTGTAGACCAAACAATAGAAGGCCAGTTGTAATGTAGCCACTTGCAGCCTAATTGATTTTCAAATAAATCAGTTGTCTATGGTCGCACAGATTTTAAGATGGCATGTAGTTAACTATCTCTCCAAATTATGAGTTACACTGGAAAAATCTCTTACATTTTGGTTCTGTGGAGAGAATTCTCATTGACCCCTCCTTCTGTGTGTTGACTGCTTGGTCCTGGAGAGGGATGAGTAAGTCTTTCTCAGGGAGTGCATGCTTAGGTTTCTCTGGTGTTTGGCAACCCTCTTGGACACTTCTGTAGATATAAATGTAATAGTATGTTTTCAACACTGGGAAATGTACACTGGGAGTGTAAAATGAAATATATCAACATACACCATAAATGAACAAGGACAGTAATTAATATTATCCCTCCTGGTTTGCATTTGATTTATGACCTGCTTGTGGTGTTTATTAAGTCATGCTCTAATCCCTGTTCCCACCTGCCCTTTGAGTTTAAGCCATAATCTGATACCCAGCACAGACCACATATCACCTCACATATCTTTTGGATCAGCCTCAACAGGCCACCACTTCCAATCCCTCTCTACAACTCTCCAGATCTAACCAGTGTCTCTCTCTCTGCCTGTCTACTACTCTCTTTACCCAGTGACCCTCTCTGACCTGTTTGACTCCTCACCTGTCTGGCTCACATCCAGAGGTGGGCGATCCAGGACTGTGAGCGACGAGGCCATAAGGGTTACAAAAGTGCTGTAGCTCCTCCTCTGGCACACACCACCACGACACAAACACAAGAGACAGGACAGAGAGCACGAATGTCACTTCATACAGGGTACATCAACAGCACTAAGGCACACTCACTGGAGAAACATCAGGGGGACAGAGGGACAGACGCAAGAAGATCGAAACAATTAAAGTGTTAAGTATTTAAGTATACCACTGCCAATGTGGGAAAACTCACTCTTCTGTAATAACATAGTAACAAAAGACTCATGATTGCGTCATGATTGTGTTAAAGAATTGACTGAACAGTATAATAATTAGTTTTCTTTTAAGGCTGCCCATTCTGTCTAGAGACAAATATTCCGTCCCATCCCCTTCTTTTGAATTAAAAACCGTCCATAGACCAATAAACATTTATAGTCTATGACTTCAGCAGCGCATCTCTTCTTTACTCTTTGTCGCTGAACTTCAGAATTGACAAAATTACAAAACGAAAATTCAGTTTAGTGAGAGGTCAAGTATGTTGTCATAAAACTTTATTACAGAAATTCCAAATGATTTAGGTTATGCAATACAGTGTATTCATAACAGTCTATCCTGTACTGGGCTGCCACATGCCGTATGCCATCCCAGCCTTGCCAGCAAGGAAAGTCATATAATTCCACATGTCTATATTACATTTACAACCTCAAAACACACTATATATTTCTATCCTGGATGTATTAGTGATACTTACTACACATACTAATGACACTATATATTCTGATAGAGATTTGTTTAGATATTTCCAAAAACAATACAGCATAGCCCATTGACATAATTCTGCTTACAATGCAGTACTTGCGCATTTGACAACAAATATTATAAGTTAGAGTGGACTGCTAGCCAGCTACAAACTAATCTACCTGTATTAGTCTCAGGAAGGCAGATTTAGATGGTCAGGTAAGAATATTCCAAAAACACACACTTGGCATTGTCACATTAACAACATTTTGCCACCTTACTGCAGTATTTGGGTCAGATCCTTTGGAGTTCCCAAATTATGCTTTCTATAATCTTTCACCATATTTGTGCACAGGGAAGCCATGAAAGTTAATCTATGTATTATGTGACCACTGCCTCTGCTGCTTAGATTAACATTAAGCCTGTCAAACAGAGCAATTCTGTTGGGTGCTGATATGAGGATTTTATTTTGCCACGAATGCACTTTTAAACTGTGTGTAAAATACGATGAATGTATTTTCTACTGGTGATACACCAGAAAAGCCACCCACTTTCAGGATTGAAAAATGTTCTTCAAACTGTCATTTGTATACAGTGCATGAATGAGCTTGAGTGTATTGGGAGCAGATATCTACACTACTGTATGAAGCAGCAGCCTACCGTCTTGTGTCTCTTTCTCGGAATCAGAGTCCCAGGTCAAGGAGGAGGGAAAGGCTGAGGACTTGGAGCTCCTCTGTGCATTCCTCCCAGATCCGACCGTAGAGAGCAGCAGGCCCTGTGTGCCCTGTGTGCCCTCCAAGTCCCTGTCTCCATTCTTGTTCAGCAGGTGCACACCACATGGGAACTCTTCCTTCTCATCTGAAGAGCTGGAACCCTGGGTTGTGCCGTGCACACAGAAATAAAGGTCTCACAAGATGCTACTTTATACATATGATGTTTATGGTATTAATGTAAACAACAGGGTTGTAACTATTTAAAGAGTTTAGCATAGTGTACAATGAGTATGTGCCGACTTGCTTACCTGTAAGGTGCGGTTAAGAGGTGGGGGTGATGTTGAGTCCTGTGCACTGACTGAGGGCAGAGACCCCTGATTGGTCCCTAAGGTGCACTGATCACCAGAGGGGTGTGCACCCCCTCCAGATTCCATGGTCCCCTTGTGCACTGAACGCTGTTACCAGACCGTCCTCTATGATTACATTGTGCAGAATGTATCCACTGCCGCAAGAACCTCAACTTCCCTGCCAATTAAATACAAATGTGACAGCTTGTATACAATAAAAGTGGGATTCAAATTGTCCAAAACCTTAACTCCATCATATGACCCTATTATTATAAGCCAAAAGACTAGAAATCCGAGTTCAGAAACTTATTTTGAATAACAGCGTTTGCAGTGTGCGTAAATTCATCTGCATCACGTTTGTCTCACTGCATCTGCGGTTTGCAATTTGGGACGGTCTGACCCAATTTGAGCTGTCTGCAGTTGAAAAAGCAGACTCTTCCCTCTTTAATGACAAAGATGTAAGAAAGATGTTTTTCCATATTTCAACATATGACACCGTTAGCACATTACATTGCTGCCAAGGCGGGGTGTTTACAGTGAAGATTAATCATTTCAGATTGTGACACATCCTTGGCAAAAATGACTGATTCCAAACGATGCAGTCGTAGCCGGTTTGAATGTCAAAGCTAAACCTTAGGCACTTCAGACTTAATTTCCCTGGTGACGGTATTCTGCAAATAACGTTACTCACGGTTTTCGGCCTGGTTGATAGGATTGGTGTAACCTTAACCAGCGGTCTTCATGCTTTATTTCTATCGAAGGTGTGTACTCTTACGGCTGGCACATGCGTCTCTGTGTGTCGCCGTGTAATCCTGATCACGTCGGGGATCACATTGGTATGCAGTTTTGACTGTAAGTCTTTCGTAGTGGCCAAATTCACGACTCCATGTTGTTTGCCTGGTAGGGACGCCACGGCTGCGCAAGTGACGTCGGTGAGGAGGGGTAGAGAGTTTTGTAGCAGAAGGACGGATTGTTTCAGCAGTAGGCTACGGTAACGAAACTTGAAAGTCTCTTGGGATCAGTTATCACTGTATGGACCCACCAGCCCACTCCTCAACCCTCCCATACGCTATTCCCCTCGTTTTCTTAGTTTAAAGAATCTATCACGTACTACCACGAGTCAGTAATGAGCCGCAACTGGAAACTGCCCTTGAAAGTACAGTTATGAATAGCTCCAGCAAGTGTGGTGGAGGTAGGTATTTATTACACGATGTGATAATTAATATAACAAACACTTTAAAATAACTTAAAGTGGACGTGTCCTGTGTGTGTGTACTACAACCCCTGAACATCCTGATTTGAACAAGAGGACATTAATGTTGGTTAAGGATGCACACTGAAATCACATGCTATTGTCCATCATGAAATCATACTGTTGGTTGTGAAATAAAAATAGATCCTTGGACTTAGAAACCTTAGAAATCAGTAACTGCTGAGTTATTGTATATACAGTATTGCATCCAACATATGGCAACAGTGCACAAATAGGCCCCCAACAAATGTGCTACTCACTATCAGGAGGGAGATGGCCCGTCACCCTTTGTCTTTTTCTCCTTGAAGAAAACTACCAACAAGGCTATGGAGTCCCTTACTTTACCATGTACTGTACCCCTGAGAAAGCCTAAATGAGGTGCATAGGTGGAACACAGGTGCCTCAGGTGACACTTCAACATTAGCTTGAAGCCCCCATAAAATCTGTATTTTTACTTTTTAAGGAGGCCTGATTGTCTTTGTTAAGAGACAAAATACTAAAGTCTTAGATGCACAATGTGCATTTTTTGATGTCAGAAAAGAGCATAATTATAGAACTACAACAAAGATATACAACAGTGTGTCACTTTACTCCTGTGGATTGAGTACATCTTCCTTCGCCTTCCCTCCTCTGTCTCAGGACTCAGGAATGTTATTTATTACATAGGAAACATTTCATTCACAGAGTGAAGAAGCATTGAATGCTCAAGAATTTTGTCAAATCATTATTTACAGTATTCCTTTAGAATTACACCATTATGTCTGGAAACATTTAAATTTCAAACTAAAACTAAACATCGGACCATTAAAGACATGGGTCATGTTTTGTTGTTCACAGACACACTGCCTCCTTGTCTAGCTGAACTTACACTGATATAAAAGATGTCTGAAGAACACATTCCAAAACAAGGACGCAGCTCTGGCCATCATCTCTGTATGCAACAGAGAGTCTGTTCTGGGGAATTGTGGCTGTGGCTTTTGATTAGAATGACATGATTGTACTCCATGTCATTCTTATTTTTACCTGAGGAGGGCAGCAGTGTCTTGAGATCACAAGCATCACTGCCCTGTGTTAATACATCTAAGGTTGATAGATTGCTCATATAGTCTGTGTCACAAGTTTGCATTGTAAGGCTTGGCCTGACTCTGATTTGTCATATTATCCAATGACCGGATAGTAGAGAACATAGTGCAAGCTCTGGTAGGTAGATAAAGCTTTTGTCCAGCCCTCTGTCAACACAAGCTTACAGTAGAAAAACAATAAAGAAACAATCTGAGTATAAGGTCATTATTTTAATGTCATCGTCTTGCTTGCTTCAAGATAAGTTCCCTCTGCCTTGTAATCTTCAGGTCTGGATTTCCTGTAGAAAACCCAACAGAGGTTTGCAAGTCAAATGAGAGCATGAGTCACATCAGATATGGAATGTGTAGATGATGTAATATTTGAATTTGTTGTAACTATTTAAAATCAATTTGGCAGACACACAGCCAACTCATAGTGAAACCATCATTTTGTGATGCCTGGTTCATTCAGTCTTTATAGGAATGGAGGAGGAAGTTGAGTAATTGCCATTAAAAACTACTCTACTATTAATACTACTACTACTGCTGAGAACCTCTTTCACGAAAAGCTATTTTTTCTTACCTTGTAGTGCTCCCAGGTTTGCACATTAGTATAGAGGGCTTCACCAGGACAGGCGGTGTTCACCAATTGTCTGTGTCCGTGCACAATGTAGTCTGCTACCAGCCGTTCACCACTCACTGCACACATTGCCAGCTGGTGCCTCACCAGGTCCCGGGCACTAGTGGATGGCAGGAGCTCCATGTAGTCCCCGATGAATGACACCCCATAGCCCTTGGAGTTCTGTCCCTTAGTGTGGGCCCCTTGCCAGTGCCAACCACGACCTTCGTATAGGTAGCCATCAGACCCCGCCACGAAACTGGAAGACAAAATCCGAATCAACACAAAGGGCTGTTCACACTAGACCGATGGTAGGAAGTAGACTTAATTAATGCTTCATTAAGCCTGTTGGATACAGTATAGTTATTTAGTTTGTACCTGTATCCAATATCATCCCAACCACGGTCTTCCTGGTGGAAACGCTGCATAGCTCTCATGTCCCGGGAGCACTGTTCAAAAGTCAGACAAGGCTTGCCAGGCGTGTGTGTGTGGTGAATGTACATGAAGGACAGAGGCAGAGAGAGAAGGGTCGGAGTGCCGCGATATGGTTCTGCTTCCCACTGGCAGCGTGGAATGATGGCTGGACATACTGCCAGTGCCAGCCAATCATTGGAGACAAATATGACAAAGAAAAGTGGAGATGTTGAGATGTAATTTAGAAGATGGTATTAATATGAAGTAGCTAAATAAATAGAAGCAAGTTGTGCTTTAAATTTTTTTTTTTAAACTGCTGTTTAGAAAATGTCTAGCGATGCATGCAGATACCATTAGTCTGCGTTTATATGACAAAATATACTGGAAAATAACTGTTCTGTGCTGTATTGTACCCAGTAATACTTTATATCTGTTTGCTAACAAGTTGTCATAACAGCTGATATTTTCACTTACCAGTGTACCTGTGTTCAAATGCATTGATTCCTTCCCGTACAATTCTTTCCAGTGTTTCTTTATTTGTCTTTCTCTGTTTCCCTTGACCTTTATTTAACTTCTGGTACACAGCCAAGGTGCCCATCACCTGCTTTTTCAGGAAACCTGGTCTGGACAACCGCTTAAAGTTCTGCCTGCGTCTGGGACTAATGAGCCTGGGAGCACTATCCAGCCCATTGACCCTTTGACGGTAGTATTGCATCAGCAGGGTGCTCAGCTTGGCGCGATGACGGGAAGGGTCGGCTACTTTCATCCCCAAAATCACCCCGTCCATGCCACCGTTTACCTGAGCGTCAGTGACCAGAGAGGCGACATCTGCAAGGGTGAACACCTTAGGGGAGCTCACATTATCCCAGCATCCATCTGAGCCCAAACGATGAGCGGTTGAAGAGCTTCTTGAGCGATGGAGAAAGGACGCAGCCAAGGTTTTGGCCAGTGCCAGTGGGTAGAGCCCACGGACACGGCCTTTGGAAACTGACTGCAGGCCAGCTTCAATGCCCAATAGGAGGGGAGCCAAAGCAACTGTTGTGCCATCACTGGTAAGAACGACACCCTTCTCCACACCTGACTCCGTCACCATATGATGTATTGCCGTTGACAGGTACTCAGTGACAGTGGAGTTTGTCACCAGCCTACTGCTCCTCTGGTCCAAACCTCCCAAATAGTGCTGAATGAAGGAGCTGTCTAACCCAGCTGTTTTACGCAGTTCCTTCAGCAAGGCAACTGGCTCCAGTCCAGTGTCTTGAGCTTCTATCCACTTCACAACATGGATGAAGTGATTCATATGACTAGGTGGGTCCACTGAAACCAAATGCGTTTGTTACTTATAGTCCACTGGCGCATTTAATTCAGAATTTAAGATGTTCAATCCTCAGTTTATTTCTACACATTGAAAAGGGCAAACATTGCCAGTACTGAAAGTGTAAAAGCCGATCTTTCTGAACTGCATATTTTCTGTTGTAGACTCATTTTTTAATTAATATAAGATTCAACTATTTCTTGATAGAACTTATAATTGTGTGAGCCAAGTCACAACACCACATTTTTTTCTCTCTATAAGAAAATATATTTGAACTACTTACCAGCTGCATGACTGATGGCATCCACCATAAAAATAGTCAGGAACAATTTCCAGGGAAAATCCATGATTGGAGTGAGCTTCTCTTCTGTGTTTTCTCCGCTGTTGTCCCAGAACGGCTCCTCTGACCTCTACTGCCAACCAGCATTTATATGTACTAATGGCCTATTGGATGTGTTATGCAAGAGGTGTGCTGAACTGGTATCAAAAACAAAGAGTCATCAGATAGAGGCTAATGGTGGGAGTGAACAGGTGGCATGTGTGTGAGTGCAGAGAACGTCTAGTTACTGTGTACACCTGCATGTCAGTTACCCTCATTAAACAATGTTTTGTGTGACCTGAATATTTTGATTGCAAACAGAGATTTAATGCTAGTTTGCGCTGTTTTGTGAGCGGTGCGGCCGCAGCTGCATGAATTCCCATGTCCTGGCACCCCTGTCCTTTCACCCATTCATCCACATTTAGCAGCGGAATCACACCTCTGGGTCAAACCCCCTGTGAAATGCACCCGCTGAGTCCCATATACAGATTAACCATTGACAGGGTTGTTTGTGTGTAAAAGGGGTAAAAGATACACCTGTTCTCCAGGGGCGGACTGGCCATCGGGGATACCGGGGGAATCCCCGGTGGGCCGACGAGGTTGGGATGGTCCAAAATACCAGCCCACTACCATCACCAACCGGCCCTCGGTATGACTCCACCGGCACGCTCAACTATTTTCCATACTACTCAGAACACGTATAATTTCCTCTCGTCACTATACGATTGAAGTTTACTGACTGATTTTTATACTCCTCCTCGCGATCTGTATTCACACTCATGGTGCTCATTTTTCGAAAATGTTCTGAAGTGTCTTCTGAAATGTGTTCTTACGGACTTCAGAAATTCAACATAAGAAACGATCTCCACCTTATTAATGAACACCTGAAAATGGGTTCTTACACAGCCGAAGTGTTCTCAGCTGTGCGGATTGAGGATGAGGATTCTTAAATTAAACGCACCTGGATTTGCATACACGCCCCGCCACGGCACGCAACCGTAGTGACGTGTGCCGTCAGCCCTTCTAAAACGGAGCGGCCCGTAGGGCATCTGGTAGTTTTGAGGAATTGCATTTAAGAAAACTCTTGGCCATTTACGACTGTTATTTCGCGTGACAGTGACAGTGATACAAGGTAAGTTGTGGCGTTGAATTGGCCAATGTTAGCTTGCTTTTCACAGATGAGGTGACGTTCACTACCAACTAGCCTAGCTAACGTTAGGTAGATAAATGTCCAAAATTGAGACCGTTATGATCTGGTAAAATAGGCAAGCTGGCGCTGTTGTCATCATCGAGATGATTTATTTTAACATGTTAGCCGTAGTCACTTGTTTACAATCGATGAGCAAGCTATCCATGGTGGTAGTTGTAAAGAGGGCAATCTTATAATTTCTAATAACTTATGTAAAATAAGTTAACCAGCTAGCTTGTTATGCTAAAATCACCGTGTTACACACAACACTAACATTATAAACAATGTTAATATGTTATCTAGATTAGATAGTGAGGTCATAATAACACATGAGTGTACTGATATTGGTTTTTATTATCATGTGACTATAATGCACCCGGGCCAGCAGAGTTAGTTTAGGTTCTGTTACTTAACTTATTGTTTTATGCACCTTCAACACCCCTACACACACACACACACAATCACACACCCAGCATGCAACACTACTGATACCACTGATGTTCACACCCCATCGTATGTTCTATTCTGTTAATTTCTACAATATAGTTCATACTAATTCTACCCTCTGATTCCAGTTTCTTTATTGTGTGGATATTCATTCCTTAAGGTTCTGTAGTTATACGTATAACCATCTGATACTAGCCCAGAGTTAAGCCCATTCATCTAGCAAACTATACCTACCTTGGAGTGTTACAATAGCCAGTATCATTTTATTCCATGTGTCCATCCAGGCAAATTGGTGGATCCAAATGTTATTTTAAAAAAACAACATATATGATGTAATTTCTTTGTAATCATCCAAAATAATGTTAAGTGTATGGGTATTTTTCCAAGTAGGCCACTGACTGGTCGATACGTACGATGCATTGAATGGGCAACGCGCCGTGTAGGCTATTGAGTGGGCAGCGCGCCGTGTACTGAGTGGGCCGCGCGCCGTGTATTGAGTGCGCCGGTCTGACACTAACTCCCGGGCCACTTTTTTCCCCCAGTCCGCCCCTGCTGTTCTCTATTCAAGCTGTGCAAATGCTATGACGTTACATGAAACTTCCCAAAGTGGAAATGGAAAAGCAGTTTTACAGACAAAAATGAGAAAAACTAGGCCTATTGAATCCCTTTAGGATCTATGTCCTTTTAGTTGCCCTGTAGATTTGAATTAATTGTGTAGGTAAATATAGAACCGCTATCCAAATGTTGAACATTATCTTTGCTTCATTGTGAAAATTTATGCTAGCGACTTTTACGTTACAGCACACTACTGCGACTTTTATTCCGACGGAACAGGAAGGGAAGTGGTAGCAAAGACTAGGAAACTGGTAAGTCAGAGCTGTCAATGTAGCTACTTAGCTAGTTACCAAATGTATAGAAATGTTTGGAGATAACGTTACCTTAACTTTAGAATTCACCGGCTATCTCATTTTATTGGAGAGAGTGTGGTTTTGAATGTCCGGTGAATATTTGCGTGCTCATTATTTGCTCATTTGATCCAGTTTGTTGGCTAGCACAATTAATCCAGCTAAAGTTAGCTAGCAAGGCTAACCGATATTTTGTTTACAGTGTTAGCATGGGCACATCCAGGCTTCGTGCATTTCGAGCAGGCAATCTGACAGTCATAGAAATTTATATTTCTTAAATTATGCTATATGTCATTTACTGAAGAGACACATAGACTTGATGTCTAAATTGAGAGCTAACTGAATGTACATCGACTGCCAGCCAAGTGTTTCAGCATGTGTATTTTGACAAGCGGACAATTAACGATGGTTTTCTACGTTTAAGATGATGGATACCCGTTTCACCAAGGGAAAATCGGCTATCCTTGAGCGCTCGCTGACCCGGCCAAAGACCGAGGTCAGTGTGAGTGCTTTCGCCCTGCTGTTCTCCGAAATGGTCCAGTACTGCCAGAGTCGCGTGTACTCGGTGTCCGAGTTGCAGGCGCGTCTGGCGGACATGGGTCAGAGTGTGGGTGCCAGCATGCTCGATGTCTTAGTACTGCGCGAGAAAAACGGCAAGAGAGAGACCAAAGTTCTCAACATCTTGCTCTTTATCAAGGTAAAACTATTAAATAAATAACCCTGCAATACTTTGGCAATGCATGCCCCCAAAGTGACCCCATATATGAAACTCATCCTGTCTTGTTTTATATTATTATACAGGTATCTGTGTGGAAAGCTCTATTTGGAAAGGAGGCTGACAAGCTGGAGCAGGCCAATGATGATGACAAGACCTACTATATCATTGAGAAAGAGCCACTCATCAACGCCTACATTTCTGTTCCGAAAGAGAACAGTACGCTGAACTGTGCCGCCTTCACAGCTGGCATTGTGGAGGCCATCTTGACCCACAGTGGCTTTCCGGCCAAGGTTACTGCTCACTGGCACAAGGGTACCACGCTGATGATCAAGTTTGACGAATCTGTTATTGCCCGTGACAAAGCTCTGGACAGTAGATAGAGTGTATGATGCAGGAGTTTGGTGGATTGATTCATTGGTACATCCTCACTGGTGAATAAATACCTGAGAGACTGACCTGTGACTGAAAGACGAGTAATGAATGTTACAAGAATTTAGTATATTTTGGGATGGATGTTCTTTCTGTTAAATGTCATGAAACCACTCATTCCTGCAAGACGCATTCATGAATATTTGGGTCACACCCTATTTGTATCAGTGAGCGCTTTTAACAAAGCGTCTTTGGGGGTTTTACCTGTTCATGTCTGGGGGATTGGGAGTGCATCTATATCTGAGCCTGAAGGTCCAAAGATGCAGTAGTTTCATTTATGCTGGTTTAATTCTCAAACCAGTTCAGAACATGAAGATGGTGTCTTACAATTATGTACTTATGTTTTTACCTCCTAGTAAATGTGTGAACATTCCAGTGAAGCAAATGTTGTGTTTGTCATCATATATCAGTCACACTGCGGCAAAACAGTTTTTGTTATATTCTAAAAGAGAATGGTATCAGGATACCATGAATGGCTCTGAAACTGGACTCATGAAGTCGTCAAAAGAATTTTGCTGTTTTAAATCTTTGACCCACGGGGAGCTGCATTAACTCACCTGTAACTATTAAAGTGTGTCCCTGGTGGTGTGAAGTAGGCTAAAAACGCCGGAAATTATAAACACTTTGCTTTGTTGTTTACTCATAATAAAAAGGGGTTTGTTTCATTGTTTGTGTCTTCTCTTTCTGTTCACTGGCGTGAACATTTACCGCTCTGCTTAGGAAAAACATGCATAGAAACCTAGATAACACCCCATGAATGTGTCATCCAATTGCAGACATCCTTTTTAGAACAGCTAGCCAACGTAAATGTTAATAACAATAGCAATACGCTAATGTAAGCATTTTCCCCAGGTTTTAGTTTTTAAAGACTTACTCATGGGGGCAACTTACAATATACCAGAACCTAAAATTACCAGTTTCCCCGCAGTGCAATTTGTAATCACATGGTATTTACCACGTGACCAACACGGAAGTTGAACACTGTTTACGTGGGAAGCAATGTTGCTGTCGTTCTGTTGTGCAATCAATGGGAGTTAAACTGCTAAGCATAATATGCCTTTTCAATGAAGTTCACATTAAATGCAGCCCTTTAAGTTGTTCGCGCTTTCTATAAGATGGCCATGGCATCTTCGGACTACAATCGTTGCATCCCCGATGGTAACGTTACAGGTTGGTGACAGGAAAATCATCAGAAGGAAATTTTGTCAATAGCTGAGGCTGTGATGGTGTAAACACGTATATTGATTCATACGATTAGTCTTACTTGTCTAATTGTTTGTTATGAATGTGCTGGGCATATTTAGTTTAGGCTAGTCATTGAGTCAATAGTTCTTAAACTAATGTCTGTCTTTAGCCGAGATGTGAGGGACACTGTCAGTGCAGAATGACGCCACGTCGCTGCCTTTGTGCAAATTGTATTTAGGCTATATTTTTACAGGTCTAGTAGTGTGCTGGATCCGGCAGTAAGACCAGCAGAATACAAATTCTTCAAATTCTTATAGGCTGACCGTTACATTTATAGACAAATAGTAATACATGAGCCACAGTTATATGTTGTTTCTTACATCCGAGGTCTCACTCTTTTGTTTGATTTTGTCTCAGAGAATGACAGACTGCTAACCTCTGTAACGTGCTATGGCTCAAATGACTGCAAGGGACGTCCTCAGACTGGCCAGCGACCTGCTGATCTTGAGGGATCACTGCTGCAGCAACAGCTCGAACATGAGGAAGAGGAGCTCCGAAGAAAGATGAAGTACTTTTTCATGAGTCCATGTGACAAATACCATGCCAAAGGTCGTAAACCATACAAACTACTCCTGCAGATTCTCAAGATTGTCATTGTCACTGTGCAGGTACACCATTTATTCCAGTCCATAATGCCATATTCATAAGTGACAAGAGCCTGGCAAATATTAGGTAAAAACCTTCACTGTTGTTATGTGTGTGCTCCCACCCCCCACCCCACCCCCTCTCTCTCCTTTGCCCTGTCAAAGCTGGTGCTGTTTGGTCTGAGTAATCAGATGGTGGTCACTTTTAAGGATGAGAACACAGAAGCTTTCAGACACCTCTTCCTGAAAGACTTTCAGGATGACCCCGACACCCCACTGGCTGTGCACACCCAGAGTGATGTCTACAGCCACATCATTCATGCCATAGACCAGGTAAGCTCCAGTGCCAGTGGGGAGATACCAAATAGACACAGCAACCCCTCAATGGGGGTCGGGCCAATAATATCTCCTGTAGTAATCATTTATTACATATTATTATAATAATAATGTTACCAGTTCTCATGCATTGCAGCATTTTTTAGTGACGCCAAGAACCAGTAAAATCCTGACACACTTTGCAGAGAAACTATAAATAGTCAAGGAGGTCAATGAGAACGGAGCACAAGAGACAGTCATCAGAAGGGGGAACAGCTGACATAAACTGTGGGGTGGGCAAATGGTGTTGAAGTGGAACGATTGAGAGATCATCATAGGGAAAGCTTCTGGTTGGTGATGTCAGCCTTAACATTCAGATACATTCAAAGCTCTTAGACAGGCCCTGATTTGCTGATGGTTACTGCATGTTCCACCCAGTGTTGAATCAAACCTTCCTCTTCTCTGACCCTCTAGTACCTGGCTTTGACAGACACCTCAGTTGGCCGCTATGCCTATGTGCTGGGCGTGGGTGTGAATGGCAGTGCCCTGACCCTTTGTCAGCACTATTACAAGAAGGGTCACATCGATCCTGTCAATGACACCTATGATATTGACCCACGTATCATGACTGGTAAAACTGCTTATTTTGGAAATTTTATGTAATCAAGAAAGTTTCATTATTTCTCTTTTAAGATGATAATAAAAGTTAATTATATTATAAATGGTACATTTGAGAAAGATTTGAGCTAGTCGACTACTTTAAAAATAAATCTGTGAGTCTGCTCAGCTGTTATGTGTCGGAATGGTGCCCCTACTCTACCAAGGTCAATTCCTTGGAAAAATGCTCAAATTAAATAAGTACCTTTTATTTGGGGAAACACAGTGTTTGCTGCACCTGTTGGATGTGGTACCTATGATGATAAAATGGTAGTGTCAAACATCAGTAAGTCATGTGAATGAACATAAATACATCATCATAATCATTCTTATACTGTAGGTGTTAGTAATGTTTATTAAACGTGTTAAACTAAAGTACATTTAAATATAACAGTACAACTATTTAAATTGAAAATATTGAATGTAATGATTTGTATTCTTGTGTATATTTGCATTGTGACTTGTATGAATATATTGGCTACACCAGTGTGCACAGACTCAATTGTTGGTTTGAATTTCTGAGTCTATGACCTTTTTTTGCCTTTACCCAGACTGCATAGGAGTGAACCCCCCTCCAGATCCCACTGCAACTCTCACTGAAGACTATAGGAACTTCACCCTTAAATTTCACAAGTAAATATCTCTCTTTTACACAAACACACTCTTTCATAGTATTTCCTTTCTCTGTCTTTCTCGGTCCCTCTCTATGATACATGCTCAATCAAATGACAGAATATTCTATTTATAACATTTGTGGAACCACAGACAATATTCACTGATGACATTGGTGAACAGTAGTGAGTTATGGAATAGAATCTTGTGAACACATGGAGATTTGTCATACTGTTCTCCCAATTACTTAAGACTTCTTGTTTTGTGCTTCTGCTTATGTGTTGAAATATTTCCCAAACAAACTGTTGTGTTCTCAAATGTGGAACCTACTTTTATCCTCTTCATTCTACAGGCTGATTAATGTAACCATCGACTTCCAGCTGAAGGCCATCAACCTTCAGACTATTATAAATAACGAGATCCCCGACTGCTACACCTTCTGCATCACGGTAAAGTCTACTTCATGGCGTTCCTATACGTCTCCTTCAGATGTTATGATGTCGGGGGACAATTGTAGGGGGATTCATCTTAAATGTAAGTGGGAATCATTAGAGGATTAAAACTGACGATTGATGAACACTTGAAATTCTTAAACCATTTCAAAGACCTGAAAGTAGCGGTGTTGATTCAGCACAAAAAGCCAATGATGAATGATGCTCTCTTTATGATGGAGGAAGGGTGTATGTGTATGTGTATGTGTCTGGCTGCGCTGAAATCAACTTGTAAAACTTCAGTTGTTCCCAGAGGAATACTACCATTTAAAGTACCCGTCACGCCTGGCCCCACTACGTGTTCATTCATATTATCCATCTTATGGACATGTTATCATCAACACATTACCTTGACCCATACCGTGAAATAACCCCCCTTACCCCCACTGTTTTTTCTTGAAATTTTATGGTAAATTCCATTTCAATTCCAGTCCATTTAATTTGTAATGATTGCCAAAAACCTTCATGATATGTAAAAGTGTAATTATTTTCGGGATTGCTTATACACATTTGTCATACTTTGTTGGTGTAGATACAGTGAGTGATGTCTGCTGTGTGATGTTGTTTGACAGATCCTGCTGGACAACCAGGCTCATAGCGGGAGGATCAAGATCAGCCTCCAGAACCGGGCCACCATAAAGGAATGTCGAGACCCGAACGTCTCTGGACACGGTGGACACGGTGAGGCCTTTTCTTTGGCAAGTGTTTGCTTTGACAGCAGCAATTAAATGCACGAACGGGCTCTTTGTGCCACCAACATGGTGACGGGATATGTGACTTTCCCAGCTCCTTGTCAAGGTTTCCCTACCATTAAGTATGCTTCCCTACCCCCTATGCTTCAGGTCCATTCTTCTCCTCCTGGTTCTTCTGAAACTCTCTCATCCCCAAATACCCTCTTTTGTCTCTCCTCTGTTTCACTCTGTGTTCTGCGCAGGGGACAACTATGCACGAGTGGCATTTGACATTATTGTGGCCGTGGTGTGTGTGCTCTCGCTCGTGCTCTGTGGACGGTCCATCCTCAGAGGAGTGCTTCTGCAACATGTGAGACTGAGGGCAACACAGATTGTGGGGCAGTTCAATAGGAGTGGGATGCATACACAGTTTGTCACCTTACAAACTTTTCACTGGTCACAGTCTGCAAGTCTTGGTAGTATGATGATGCAGTCGCAGATGCATGGTATCTGTATGGTATTTGGTCCAAATTGAATCATTAATGAATGTGAAGTGGGGCTCATTTTAGTCGGGCTGTCATTTTATCATACATTTTTTAAGTAAGATGAGTTGAAATTTATCTGAATTCTTTTGAAATTGCTTTTTCTTTTTGCAACAACAGTGACTCAACAGACAATTTGCCATTCTGTCCATCTCTACCCCTCCATCTCTACCCCTCCATCTCCACCCCTCCATCTCTACCCCTCTACCCCTCCATCTCTACCCCTCCATCTCTACCCCTCTACCCCTCCATCTCTACCCCTCTACCCTCCATCTCCACCCCTCCATCTCTACCCCTCTACCCCTCCATCTCTACCCCTCCATCTCCACCCCTCCATCTCTACCCCTCTACCCCTCCATCTCTACCCCTCCATCTCCACCCCTCCATCTCTACCCCTCTACCCCTCCATCTCTACCCCTCCATCTCTACCCCTCTACCCCTCCATCTCCACCCCTCCATCTCTACCCCTCTACCCCTCCATCTCTACCCCTCTACCCTCCATCTCCACCCCTCCATCTCTACCCCTCTACCCCTCCATCTCTACCCCTCCATCTCCACCCCTCCATCTCTACCCCTCTACCCCTCCATCTCTACCCCTCCATCTCCACCCCTCCATCTCTACCCCTCTACCCCTCCATCTCTACCCCTCCATCTCTACCCCTCTACCCCTCCATCTCTACCCCTCCATCTCTACCCTCCATCTCTACCCCTCCATCTCCACCCCTCCATCTCCACCCCTCCATCTCTACCCTCCGTCTCCACCCCTCCATCTCTACCCCTCCATCTCTACCCCTCTACCCTCCATCTCTACCCCTCCATCTCCACCCCTCCATCTCTACCCCTCTACCCCTCCATCTCTACCCTCCGTCTCCACCCCTCCATCTCTACCCCTCCATCTCTACCCCTCTACCCTCCATCTCTACCCCTCCATCTCCACCCCTCCATCTCTACCCTCCATCTCTACCCCTCCATCTCTACCCCTCTACCCCTCCATCTCTACCCCTCCATCTCTACCCCTCTACCCCTCCATCTCTACCCCTCCATCTCTACCCCTCCATCTCTACCCCTCTACCCCTCCATCTCTACCCCTCTACCCCTCCATCTCTACCCCTCCATCTCTACCCCTCCATCTCTACCCCTCTACCCCTCCATCTCTACCCCTCTACCCCTCTGTCTGCAGGAGTGTGTGCAGTTCTTCAGACAAAGGCTGGGGCGCAGTGTGTGCTGGGGAGACAGGATGGAGTTCATCAACGGCTGGTACCTCCTGCTCATCGTTAGCGATGTGTTCACCATTATTGGCAGCTTCATCAAGATTGGCATTGAGTCCAAGGTTTGGCAAATAATTTGCTCATGCACTTAACATAACTTTATTACAGAGCACAGTATTGCTGACAAGATAATGCTGAGGTAGGCTTTCGCTTAAGGAAGCTTTTCATGCTGCTAATCAGCTTTTCAAATCACCTGCTAATGAATGACTAAAGGACAACTGATGTCAAGTTCAAATTATTATGTTAATTTATCTTAGTTGATGTTGGTATCCGTGTCCGTATGTATAAACTGGTAATGGGTATTAAATCAAATGTAAAATTAAATTAAGATAAATCCAAAGTTTTTTTTATCATTTATGTATTAATAAAAGCCGTAATTTGTGTGAATAATTGTGCCAATGACAGGTTATTGCCTCCTACGACCTGTGTGGAATTTTACTTGGCACATCTACTCTGCTGGTGTGGGTCGGAGTTATCCGATACCTCAGCTTCTTCCAGAAATACAATGCAAGTATTGTTGGTTATGTGTTTTGTGTTGTTTTGTAGTGTTTGTTTTTGCACCGCATATATGCATCAGTCCCTCATTTTCAAATTCAGCTCTCAAATGACCCTCTTACATTTTTTTTAAACGGACCTCCAGTTTTTTCCTGTCTTGTGATCCTGAGCCAACTTTTCATCACAGAACTGAGTTTGAAGGAATAGAGATGTGGTTTTTGGTAGCACAAAAAAGAGTGAACAAAAGGAAAATATACAAAGACATGAATGCTGAATGCATGAATGCAATAAACATGAATGCTAATGAATTCTATCATGACATGTTATATAGTCTGTCATTGACTCAGACAATGACAGACTATATAACATGTCATATCATGATATGTTATATAGTCTGTTATTGACTATCATGATATGTTATATAGTCTGTCATTGACTCATGACATGTTATATAGTCTGTCATTAACTCATTCTTATCTGACTGCAGCCTAGTCTTTAGATGTTATGATAGAGAATGTCACCTCTGTACCTCAGATCCTTATTGTGACACTGCGGGCTGCATTCCCCAATGTGATTCGCTTCTCCTGCTGTGCTGCTGCCATCTACATGGGCTACTGCTTCTGTGGATGGATTGTGCTTGGACCGTACCATGTCAAGGTACAGTACCGGCTCACACATTATATTTTTTATACATGTATTAAGGGATTGATAGATCTTTGTGTGGTAATGGAATATTGGGGTTCTCCTATCACTACAAATAACAGATCATTGCGTCTCTATTGAAGAGGCAAATACACTGCTAAAGGTTTCTGTCCACTGTTGCTACTGGGTAAAAGTGATTGATATGAAACTGAATTATGTATAACAGAACCACAAAGGGGAAACTACTTATACAGTTTTGAGGATGTGAAAGCACTCTCACTTGAGCCCTGCTCATTTCTGCCCCTGTAGTTTCGGTCACTGTCCACGGTGTCAGAGTGCCTGTTCTCGCTGATCAACGGGGACGACATGTTCGCAACGTTCGCAGAGTTGGAGCACAGCAGCGCCCTGGTGTGGGTCTTCAGCCAAGTCTACCTGTACACCTTCATCTCCCTCTTCATCTACATGGTGCTGTCGCTCTTCATCGCTCTCATCACAGGAGCCTACGACACCATCATGGTGAGCGCAAGCGAACGAGACAGTTGGGCTTGCTCACAGATATGAATACACATTCCACATGGGCCGTGGCATTGAAGCCATCAGCCTCTTTCATTACGCTCCTATACTTTTAAAACACAAGCGGCACATGGCAAGAGGCGCTAGCAGCTCGATGCACATACATACCATAGCATGGTTTTACACTGCCAGTCCATGGCACAGGTTGATGTGGATGTGGATGTGGATTGTGGGTTGCCAAATTACACCTGCCTGCCCTCTGGGTTGCCTGTTTTGGGTTGTGTGATAAGAAAAGCATTGTGGTTTCTCTGGCTGTTCCCACTTCTTGTTTAGAGCAAAACAGAAAGGTTAAGTTGGAAGTGAAAGGTTTAACAAATTAAGCTTAGAAGAAAACAGTGTAATGTAGAATTGTTTTTATTAGTTTTATAAGTGATTTGTATAGAAAGTGAGTAAAAATGACTTAGATTTAGATTCACTTAGATGTGCGATGTGGACTACGATTTCTCAGAGATAGATTTGCTTGGCTTGATTGGCAGAAAGACAGAAATACAATACTTAAAATTAAACAGAAACACATCAAATTATAGCCATGATTTGACCCTTTCTGACCCTCATTTCTGTGCTTTCGTCTACAGCAGCAAGCCCAGGACCCAACACACGTTACAGAACTGCACGCCTTCATAGCACAGTGCACTGACACACCCTCCTCTGGGAAGTTCCGTGGACCTGAGGCCACATCCTGCTCTCTTTTCTGCTGTATTGACCAGTGAGGGACTGCTGCTGTGTGTGTGTGTGTGTGTGTGTGTGTGTGTGTGTGTGTCTGCCAGTCTGTCTGTAGGCCTGTCGGTTTGTCTGTATGAATGTGTTTGTTTGTTTGTTCATATTTATGTGGAGACTAAGTGGAATTTGAAGGTAACACAAAGGGAGGGAAAGGATGAGGTTTGTCATTAGACAAGAGCAGGTTTTGCATGCCCTTCCTCATGAGGAACTCGCATCATGGTGTATCTGCTCACCATTAGCACACGTATAGCTAGCATGTACATATACATTGTAGTATTTCTGTGAGTTTTTCTAACCAACAAGCAGTGTGATGTGCTTGTAGACATGAAGGCACACTGCCCCCTACTGGTCAAGTGTTGCTCCCTACCACCAATGACAAGTACTGACTATTTATTTCACGCTCAGTTGTGAAGGTTGTGGTTTGGATTTACCCACAATTCACAACAGTTTACGCCAATGTAGTAGAACAGTTCATTGTTTTGTACCAAAATGGACCATTGTGAGTTACTTGTTATCTTGCATTAAGACACAATAGCATTGTCTCAAATGAATAGTGTGCTCAGTTGGACTGCACCAATCTAGTCCAGTGTGAATGTACTATTTGTTATATTATTTTACTTGAATTTACTTTTTTACTTTGGAATGGATATTTTAAGGGGAATATGTGACGAGTAGGAGAGGAATAGTCCTATTCGGTCTTGCTGTCTCCTCTGCATTCTCTGAGCCAGTGGCAAACAGCTGTGTATACCTGACCTGAACCCCTGATCAATTTGCATCAACAGCAGATGATTAATGCTATATTTTTTTTAGACTCTTCACAGCCAGCAGACCATGGCTTTGGCGAGTACACACACTCATGGACCGTGTCAGGCAAAAAAGAAAGGCGGCGCTCACCAAATGCTGTTTAAAATTCAGCGCTGCATTCCTTTCCCCTTCATACCCCCCCCATACCCCCCCAGGTCGCTCAGAGCTTTCCACTCCGCTGCTCTGCTGTCTTGTCTTTTATCTTCCCCTCCTCTTGATGAGATGACAGCGGAGCGGAGGTAGACCCTGCAGCCACTCGTGCTCATCAATATTGATGGGCCTCTGAGCGAGGTGACCCCGCAGCAGCACTCACTCCCTCACTCACCAGCAGCTGGAAGCCTTGGTGCTCAATCCATAGCCAATAGAGACTTCCCTTTGGAGGAGTCTTAGGGGAGAGCTGATGGGGGACCTGGAAGCACACACACTCTTCATGCAGCTTTTTTTCACATCTCGTGTTTTTGGGTCTGTTTCTTTGTGTGCTTTTTCACCAACACCTTGCACCCGACACAAGACTTGCCGGTGGTTTTGTGTGTTCTGTTCATAGTGGAGCCATGATTGCACTTTGTGAACAAAGGAAAACACACACACACACACACACACACACACACATATCTTTGTCAGAAGGGAAGGGAAAAAGACAGGAATGCTAACGGAATAGTGTAGAATAGGAATAATAAATGACTTAAGTATAATTTAGTTTCTTTTACTTATTCTTTTTTTAAATGGAAAGGACTTTTGATATGCGTTTTGACAAGACAGGAAAACATTTTTTTTTCTGTTGTCTTCAGGGAAATTCATGTGGAAGCTGAAAAGAATGTGTGAAAATGCTTTGTGTGTGTGTGTGTGTGTGTGTCTCTCTGTCTGTTCTCTCAGAACCGTTTGTTGGAAACAACATTACTGAGAAGGTACTTTACTAGGTAAATTAATTAATTCATGTTGTATTTATATAGAATTAGTTCACAATTTGCACTTAAGCTCTTGCAAAATCAGGTTCACAGGCGGTCTAGTAACTGTAAAATATTTGCAATGTTTTACAGAGGGGCATGTTCAAAGGGACACTGAATAAAAAGGGTATGCCACAGTCTGCAGCTGTATAGGGAATGTACACCTCAGATTGTCTTATATGGAAAGCATGTATCCTGCCATAAATTGGAAATAATACACTTATTAATTAAATCTTGTTTTTATTACTTTTTTAATTTGAATTTCTCATATCCCATAGTGCCATTTTCATTAATGCCTTTCATCAATGTTAATGTACGTATGTATGTCATAAATATTCTGCAGCACATTCAAGTACACAATATGTACATTTTTGTTTAAAAATAATTTCTTTATAAGCATACCTTCAAGGATTTTTTACATTTACATAAAGCACGAAACCCACAACTTGGTCGGCAGCGTCACAGATTCTGAAGTTGGTCTGCAAGCCATGGCCTTTGACAAGTCAGAATATTAAAGAATCTCCCTGTCAGGAAAAAGGCCTCCAGGATGTTTTACACAAAAAAAAAATCCAAGTTCAGGACTGGCCAAAACAGGTAGAGGGAAGGCAAAATTAATTTTTTTTTTTTTTTGTTCTTTCTCTAAATTCCTGCTTATATAGTTAGGCTTATACACGTCTAACTTTTCGTAGCTGTAAGGTTCTTCACTGTGAGACTTGAAATATAGTGTGATGACCATTTGTACATATGGGTTTAATGAACTAATATTTAAACTTGTTATCTTTCCACTGCTGAATGATCAGTAAAAATGTTAAACAAGTTTCAATGTGTCGGCCTTATTGTATCTTGTGGTTAATAGATAAGAGTAATGCATCAGGTATCTAGAGCAGTTGTAATCTAGTCTAATTCACGATAAGTCTGATCAGTTGACTTTTTGTGGTCATTTGAGTCACTGTACCTTCTGTCTAAAACTCTAACCTTATCTTCTAGGTATGTTAGAATGTAGACTGTTATTACTTGTGCTGCTCATATTTACCGTGCTTCAGATGCTTACTTAGCTGAGTGGACCTTGAATTGCTGCCCAGTAGGCAGTCTCACAGCACATTGTAATTGCTCTGCGAATCCACCAGAGAGAGCTTGGAGCCAAGGATGCGAGTACAAGCACTTTCAGCCCAGCTCAATCAATACCCGTCTGGTCAAGACAGAGAGGGAGGAGGGGAAACGACAGAAAAGGAGGAGGTGTTGAAAAGAAAAAGAAAGGACTAAGAGACGCTATCAAAGAAAAGAAAACAGACGTCTGGACTCGGCGTGGTGGACTTAGTCTGACACTCACCAGCAGCTGTGGGAACTGTCTCTGGCAGCTGAGAAAAAAAGGTGGGACTTTTTCTTGTTAAATATTTCTGTAAAATCCAAAGAAAGACAGTGGCTTTTATACAAGGACTAGATAGGATAGACACACACACACACACACACACACACAAACGCCAATCTGAGTCTGGGGTAAATGGACCCACACAAATGGATGAGGAAGAAGAGGCAGATGGAAAGATCAGTCCAGCTGATCTGTCCACTCAGGGCTGTTAATGCAGGTCTCTGTATCAGCGCTGGGAGAGTGCTCGTCCATCGCCCTTTAGCAGAATCATGTATTATTTATTCAGGATGTGGCCAGACCAGGCCACTTACGAGAAACCATCAGTGAGAATTGCTGAGCCCAGACCGTTAACTGGCTTCAAGGCAATGCCTATTTGCCAGAAGCTTCAATGACTAAGTAAGCTGGGTACAAAGCATTTCTCTTGAGATTTACTACTTAGGATGGTTTTCCAACCATACATTTTGGATTCCTCAGTAACGTTAATATATCATGAATCATATTGTTTATTATATTTGATTTGAGATCATCTGATCATTTTAATTATCTATCTTGAATTATAATATCTTCTATAATGTCATGTTTAAAGCTCATATTCAACATTGTATACTATATAGTGTATTATATACTACGTTATGTAGCTACAACAGCCATTATATATATATCATAACGGTTGCTCATACACAAGCTCCACTGCAGTCTTCTATATGCTAATTCTATGCAGCATGAGCATGTCCTGTTCCCTCATGGGGACTGGTGTTAATTAAGAGCAGTATCGGCATGTGCTAACCTGTGTGATCACAGGCTTATTTCACGCGGTTCCTCTGGCTGCCACTGTGGTGTCATATGCACTAACCGGCTGGGCACAGTAGGGGTGAAGCTATAGGTGCGCATCAGAATCTCTGCTCCCTGTGTTTCAAATTTCCAGCACGTCCGTCGCCTTTGTGTGAGTGTGTGTGTAGCCAGGGTGTGTTCATACTCATAACCCATGTGAGTGTGTGTGTGTATGTGTGTCTATTGGCTGTTCCTAGTGCCACAGCCCTGCCGGTGTATGCTTGTCAATTTGCCAGAATGCTTCTTTGTGATGCAGTGTTGGCCCAGCTGTGTGGCAGGCAGGCGGACGAGGGAAAACAATGCGATAAATAACATGGGGAACTGAATGGCGGTTACGCTGCCCAGCCTCTTCCTCCCTCTTCCAGGTTCCTTCCTGCCTCCCTGAGAGCCTCAAGCCACCGCTCTCTTGCTCTGGGGGGAAAAAATGTCCTCCCTTTGTTTTCGTCCCCACGCATCCCATGCCAACCCACCCATCGCTGGCAAGTGCACAGTCTTGCTTTGTCCGCTCAGTATCCCATCACCTCTCACAGGTAGTCTCCTGTTAGCTGGTCAGACCGTAGACAACTGAGGATAAAACACTCAATTCTATGATCTAAGCATCACATGCCCATTAAAAAAGGGAGGGAGTATGAAGTAATTTTGAAATCATGACTCATATCCAAACCAGACATATCAAGGCAAGGCAGTAAAAACAACAATAAACCAACAAATGGACTCTGAATTAACACCTAAGCCTGAGCCAATGACAGGATACTTTCATACAGACCTTTGCAAAAAAAAGACATGGAAAGAGGAGGGGGATTTTCTTCATTTTGGCAAAACAAATACTCACATTCGAGACAGATGAAGAGGACCAGGCAAATTGCCCATTAGCTGGTACAGAGCTCACACAAACTCCCTGCTGGATCAGACAGGCAGACAGACAGACAGACAGACTGGGATAGGACTCTTGGAACACACAGACAGACAGAGCCCACCCTGCTGAGGGAGCTGAGCAACAGGGAAACAAAGGCTTGTATAACAGCGGAGAGGCTGGACAGAAAGTGGTATGTATCTTTGTGTGTGTCTGTGTTTGTGTGTCTCATTTGACATCTATACGGATCTATTTCTGATCAAGCCATAATTATTTCAGCCTCTGTCGTAAACGATCAAGTTTCAATAAGCTATCTCCCTTCACTGCCCCAACTAGTTGTGAGGGAGTATTATTGTTGCACGAGGTGCTTGAATGATCGTCTACAGAGGACATAGAAGAAAACATTCTCATGTTTTAAAAGCCTACTCGCATATATTAATGGTAGTCTTTGTTTGGAAAGACTGGGTGGGGGTGGGGTTGGAGTGAACATAGGGGAATTAGGAATTATATTCAATGACTAGGCTGCTTATTAAAGTTTTTGGACATCACTTGCTGTGAAGAATTTGAAGGTAATATTGAAAGTAGGCTACACTCCGTCCTTAATGAAATAAATGCTTTCTATTTTACATATGTATAAAAGGGTTAGTCTATAATAGCATACAATATGTTTATAGTATAAAACTTATATTCAAAAATAAGTGTAAAAGGTAGGCTAAATCTTATGTTGGTAAGTGTGTGTGTACCCCTGATCTGGCCCACTGATGCAATCGTGAGAAGGAAGATTTAAGGTCAAGAGAAGCGACAGGGTAAAAACGTGAGTGAAGGAAGGAGGAGGAGGAGGAAGGAGGAGGAGGGAGGAGGAAGGAGGAACAGGGGTACGGCAAAGGAGAAGGGTGCTAGGGTTTAGAGAAAAAGGGTGAACGACCGTGGGGTGGTCTGAAGCATGACATCATCCTTCATTTGAATAAATCAGAGTCGCTGCTCTGATTGGGCGCGGCGGAGAGAAACCGAAGCTCCTTGGCTATTCATCCCTTTCAATTTCACCCCCGCGCTTCGCCTTGGTAAAACCCTCTGTACCGCCCGTCCATCCGTTCGGCCCAAGGAGTGTGCGTGGACTGCTAAAGCGTTGTCCCATTCTTTGGTAGCGACGTGCACATCACTCCTGAAAACGGCGGTACAGAAAGGGTCTCTTGGCGGGTCAGATTCACCGTTTAGCTCATAGAGCCTGTGTTCGACAGGGTTGTTCAATTTTGTCGAGCTCAGATTATCTGTGGATTCCATCTAGACAGCCAAGGATAGACAACTTTTGGGCGTAGCTTGCTGAAAGGAAGAACTGCTTTAAGAGGTAAGGGTAGGTGAATGGCTGACAAACTCTATAGTAAACCGGTCGTCTTTCTTCTTTTACTTGACATTTGCGCTGACAATAGAACCGTGTGCTATGCCGAAATGTGTTACAATGCAACATTAGACTTAAATAATGGATTGTGTTCAACTACAACGACGTAGTCTAAAAGCTCATTGCCACAGCCAAGGTAATGTTACAAGAATTTGCAGAACCCTATGTACGAATTGAAACACACGGGTTACAATGGTTGATAGTTTAGTTAACTAATAGCCTACTGGCTTTCAGTAGCCTTATTTACAAAGCTGAATTTAGAGCTGGAAAATGTTTCCGGTGAATTTGTGTCGTTGTCACATTGCACGATGTTATGTTTTGTTAAAGCCCTTTGTTTCAAATCCGACTGGCTATTACTCACTGAACAATCCACACGCACCTCAATCTAAATATTCGCTGGGGAGGAACCCATCACTTTCGAGCTTCGATGGAAATGGAGGGGGACAGACAGGGCGGTGGTAGTAGATTGCGTTTATATGGTGTGGCTGTATTGTAGCCTACTGATCTGACTCGTTCAGAGAGCTGCTTTTACAAGGTCGGATGAATTGGAACGTCTGTAACGTGTCGTGTAGACAGATCAATTCGTAATTTCCAGGTTTGCGTGAACGATTTTCGAAAAGTGGCTCACCACTCCTCAAATAAACTTTACTCTCCCTCTCCATTCCATGTTGCTGAGATCTATTGTTCTTTAGTGGGTGCCTCGCTTGCTCTGAGCGTAGCGGATCCATTGACCCGCCTCAGGCGAAGGGATGGGTAATTTAGCGCTATTAATTTAGTTGTCCACTCGGTTAGTATTATTTGGCTATACTCGCTCGCCTTAGTTTATACCAGGTCGTATTTACGTTTCCTTTATTGGTGTCAAGATTCTTTAGCATGCCATTAGTGAGGTGATAAAGTGAAAATGAACTGAAATACCAGTAGGATTTAGCATTCTGAAGCGTTCAGTGGGTCAGAGAAGAGTTACAGAAATGAATCCGGCTTCAGCAACACCCATCAGCATAAAAGCGATGAAAAGTCTGTCGAGCCTTACTGCCAAATACGATCACGAATTAACAATGATGTTTTGAACTGCCCGCAAGCCTATCTTTGCCTCGTTATGCTGGTTCCGTCAGTCGGATAAAACGGTTCAAGGGGGTAGCCTAGTTATTACCGACAAGGGTTGGTCGATATTCTGAAATGATCTGCAGGGCGGCGTGGATGCTTTCCAAAATTAATAGCATCCTCGGGCGACTAATAAGGCCAACATTAGCCTGTGTGTAGGCCTACTCGTCCGTCGGTCAGAGTGATTTGGCATGTCTAGTAGTTCAGGTCTACTAGAGACGGGCTGTGGCTAAAATACATCAGAGTATAACAGCTCATATGTATTAACAAAAGTTTCAAACGCATTTTGTGTTCCCCAATATATCGGGACTAGGCCCACTGTCATATTTCGCAGAAGACAGCACCAGTTGTGTCTGTTGAGCGCATGCACCATGTCATTCGATTTCACCGGTCATCCTATAAAGTTGAAAAGTGGTTGTCACAGACGTTGATGTTGACGGATTTATCATGGTCAGATAAATGAAATTCACAGTTTGGATCAACCAATTAATTTGAGTAGGTTCAGTATTTCTTCAACCATAAATCAACAAGAACTATTTCGATTTTTTTTTTATTATTTTGATTGTGACACATTATCTTTTCCAGTTTAATATTTTTGCTGATGTGCTGTTACTAAGTCCATAACCCCTGCCGATAGTTTTACAGTGACTCTGAGAACATTCATCACCTCCACCGTCTTGTTAAAAGCTCTAAACACCATGGTAAAATAAACACCCCTTGTTGTGGTTCCAAAATATGGAATCCCATGATCTGTAGTTCAATTTAAGACCTATTATTTTTTCTGCAACACAGCATAAGCCCTGCAGGCTACAGGGTAAAAGGAGAGATTGTTAGTGTGGTTTTTGTGTGTGTCACTGTATGAAGATGAATTAGGCCCATGCCTGCGGTGTATGGGCATGACTCAGGCTTCCCAAGGCATTCTGGGATTAGAGCGACCTTCTTTCTGTAGCTTTTGCCACGTGTGGTCAGCACACACTAAGCTAGGTCAGATACAGTTGTCATGGCCATCCGTCCCTGAAGGATCAACTGAACTGGCACCAGGGTGTGCAAAGGGAGATAATGTTGACCACAGCGATCCACGATACCCCAACTTTGCCGCCATATGCCCCTCTCTGTTGATGTCAAACATGACATGTCTGTGGCCTCTATTGTCGTGTGTTTTTAAAAGATAACAAAAACATTCTCATGTATCTTTGTACCAGTTTGTGATGGGCGTCATGCTGCTGCCAGTTGTTGAAGGGCATATTGTATTTCAGAGGCAGGGACCGAGTAATTCCGTTTTTTAGTTATTGTACATTAGGGAGGCAGTTCCCTACAGTCATACAAGACATCTATTCTGTACAGCATACCTACTGGTTAAGATGTTTCTGTCTTTTATGCGGGCATTATAGTTGGCTGTCTGGCACATAATAAAAAAAATGGCCCCTGCATGTCTTCGCTGTGTGGCAGAGGGCTACACTTAGTCCTGGAAAACGTTAGCCATTGGGGAGATATTACAGTTGTAGTGCCTACTGCGACTACTTTCATTCCCAAAGCCAAGCCCTGGCCATGTCCTGTAGGGCTTTTTGATCATGGCAAAAATCATAATCACGATTGTTTTGGTCAATATTGAGATCTTAATTATGTTTCCCCTACGATTGTTGTCATCAGCGGTGCACTTGTGCATGCAGACATGAGACCCTCAGTGTTTTTATTTTATAGAATATTTTACTTTACTTTATTAGTAGTAGTATTATCATGAATGAATATTATGTTTATATTATTACATTATAATAATGCTATATTAACCCACATTTTGTCTTCTTTATTTAGTAGTAATAGTAAATAGACTAATACGTATACAGACAGTTCATTTGTACACTACTATGCAGGGAGTTTTTCTTTTCTTTCATATTCAGTTGAAAAGATACTGTACTGAAGTACTGAATGCCTATGATGATGTAGGCCTATACTTATTATTGGTGCACTGTCACTTTAAAAAAAGGTTTAGGTTATAGGTTCTGTGCCCTGTGCTGCCTTATGTTGATTTAAAGAGTTTTCCAAGGCTAGAAGACATGCAGGGGATCTGATTCTTTTTGAATGTGTCTGCTCTTGAGTTATCAGAAGAACTTAATCTGATTATGGGGGGCAGGCACTGTGCAGTTCTAATCGTCTGTGTTTTTGTTTGTATATTTATGCCAACCTTTGTTCTTGAGGATTGGTTTCACCATTCAGTCCAGATGTCACCCTGTGTTCCCCAGAACTGGATCTGATGGCCGTAATCAAACCCCTACCAGCTGCCTCTGATCAGGCACTGTCTAATTGATTAATTGATCCCCCAACCAGCAGGGACCTACTGCTGACACAAACTGGGCAATGGCACTGTGCTTTTTCTCTTCAGGTTTCAGATTAGGGCTTCAGTCCCTATTATCTCCCGCCATGTTGCTCCTCTGGATCCCTGCAGGAACCCTCTTGGGAGGGCTGATGTGAATGGAGATCTCCCCTTCTTTGGTTCAGTAGTGCCACAGTGCACCATATGGAGAGTCACTCAAGCACTTTCTCAGTGGGAATCAATATTTACCCGGTCAAGATCACTCGGGCACTCCTAGCCAACCCCAGCAGGAAAGTTTGTTGTGGGATTGTGTCTCCATAATGATGATGGACACTTTTTTGTAATTGAATGGAACACTGCATCTCTGCCCCCCCCCCCCCCTCCCCCTGCCTCTCTCGTGCACGCGCTCTCTCTCTCAGCTGTCTCTTTCTCTCCCTCATCTATCATTTCACATCTCTCATCCATTCCCCCCTCTGTTTACCCTCTCTTGCTCTCTCGCCCTCTCTCTGCACTGGACTGGGCTGGAGGACAGTGGAGCAGGATTAGCATCATTCTTTGTCCAGGGTTAACCAACTCTGTCATGTGTTAATCTTCCTCTCTCCAGGGGGCCGACACACAGCAATGAAGTGGGTTGGGGTGGAGTTAGGGGGTGGGTCAGGACCAGCATTGCTGGATTCCCGGGGTGGCACGCACGTATGACTGAATGGGCAGTGCCAGCCTTGCATTCCCAAAATACAGTTCTCTTTTATAGAGGAATGAGTTTGACTACGGTCCGTAAAGTCAGTCAGTTAGTGTGCCAGGAGGGTGTGCATCTAAAACCCCTGCTTAAAGCTGTCTGCAACGCAAGGGATTACCTCCCTGTCACATGGGCGGCATCCAGGTATCTGTCACACACAAGCTGCTGGGCTGTCAGCTGAGGGGAAAAGCTGAGCTATGCTGATGCCCCCTTATAGAAAGCCACATGCCTATTTTGAAATTCTGTATTGCTTTTTCATTTCCCATGTCAGACTTGGGCTCTGGCCTTAGAGGAATCGCCCACTCCAGTAGGCCTCTGTCGTCATCGTCCGGGAAGGCACTATCTCCCCTCCTCCCTGCCTCCCTCCCTCCCTCTTTGTGACCAGGGAGGAATTCAGTTGAGTGGAGCAGGGCCTTTGTTCACAGTGGTTTGTTTTTGTGCAGGAATCGGGCGGTGGCTTGACCCCCTGACTGGGGTGGGTGGTGGTGGGGGGGGATCCGCTGTGGATGTAGGGGGAGTGGTGCTGTAGCCAGGCATTCTCTATTGGGGGGGGGGGGGGGGGGCACTGAGCACGTCATGTGTCTCTGTATGCCCCCCATACTCATCCCACCCCTCTTACCTCTCCTCACCCCAGGCTTTAGCTGCATCTCAACTCTGCTTCTTCAGCTGGTTGGTGGCCCAAAATGGCATCCTTTTTCCCCCCCATACATCCTATTATTCCCCCTGCTTTGTCTCCAAGTGCTGGAGGGCTGTTTAAGTTATTGGAGGCCTTGTGCCTTGTGTAGACCTGTTGAGAAGCCAATCGCCATGAGGCAATAGCTTCTCCTGCGAACACATGCTTTCATTTCAGCGGTGTTACATAACCCTTTCATAATCTAAGCCATTTTAAATCACAACTACTGTTCTCTGCTCTCCCCCAGCTCTGTGAGAACACAGACACCCAACACAGGCAGGAACCCTGTGGATAGTGTAAATGAAATGTGGATAGTGTAAATGAAATGGGACATTCCTCCCTTTGATAATTTCATCTGGTATTGAGTAAATGCTGTTTTAAACAAATACACCTCAGGGCTAATCGATTTGTCTTTCTGTATATGTTATACTGAAAACTGGTAGAAATCTGTGGAGCTAGCTCATAAACTGTATACCATCAAGATGCGTTAGCTACCTCACTCCTGAGAAGGAGCTGGGTTTTCATGCGTTTGCCCAAGATGGTGCCTGTTTGTTGGTGGTGTTTGTTTACCACACTCTGTGCCAGCGTCTTGCCAGCTGCCTTTTTCAACCCTCGGTCTTACAGAGTGGAGCATCGTAGACACCCAACACATAGCAGACATTCCCACCTCACCCCACAAAGAACCAACCCCCTTGCAGCTCTATATCCCAAGCAACCCCCCACCCCCACCCCACCCCCCATTCACTCTTTCCATCAATGGGGGTCTGTTTTTGTCCTGGAGGAGGGTCTGAGAAAGCTAGGGGTTGACAGAGGCCCGGGTTGCAGAGCTGGAGGAAAGAGTGAGAGTTTGCTTTATCACGGTCCATTGGTCAACTTCACAGCTAAGGTCCTACAGGGCATAAACATAGCAAATTAGCAGACGATCGCTTTTAGCCACAGACCACTTCATAAGGACATCCAGGAGTCCAAATGAAGCCCAGCTCCTTCCACTCAAGGAGTCACTGATGGGGTGACAGACTCTCTGCTAGTGTTTCTGCTGCAGAATGTTGTGTTTCCTGCCCCCTCACTTCCTTCACGGCCCACTATTTAAAGCAAGCCCTGGGGACATGCAGTTGTGGAGAGCGCACTCACATGGATGCACTGAGAACAGATGCCACTCGTGGAGCTCAGCTATTTGCATGCAGACGTTTTGTCTATTATGTCCGTGTGTTTGTGCTCTGGCTCACTCAGGTCTGATGTCCAAGGGTGGTTTTTAGACGTAAGGCAATTACCACCAACTCTATTTCTGCCAGACTAGCATTAGTATTAGCCTCTCTGGCCTCTGATGGGGTTTATTTGCTGGATAAATATTCCTCAAGAGTCTCCTCCTGTGGCTTTTTGTGTTTCTTCAGCACAATATTCTTCACATGGAATTATTTATGCATCAGTATGCACTTCTGATCAAGAATACGCATCAAGCAGTCAAACAATGAGGAAAGAAAAGAGGTCATAACGCTGATTACTATTAAAATATGCTGTTGACCTGATTAAGAGTAGAGCTAGTCTACATGGAATCGACTTCTTAGACAATCAAATTAAAACGGAATGGATCTCCAGGCATGTTGGTAGGCCGCCAAATTGTTTGAGCAATGTCTGTGTGTGGTGTTGAGTGGCACATTGGTGTGGTGCGCGGTGGTGTATCTAGTGACTATAATACCCAGTTGGTGGCTTTGTTTACATGGTAAGTGGGTCTTTGCAAGATGAGCACACCTTGCCCAGCTGGTGTTATCCACCCTTCCTCCTGCAGGGGACTTTAAGCATCTGTTCAGGGATTGGTTTACTATAATGAGATGAGGCCATAGCTTAGCCTGGGTGAGTGTTTGTGCATGTGACTCTCAAGAACAGGTAAGCAGAGCATGTTGGCACTGTCTGCTAAGTGACCCCTTTGTCACTGGTCTTCTAAGTCCAGGTCTTAGCCCATGTTTGTTTGCCCTGCTTCTCACTGAAACCAAGAATGTTTGTTTGGGATTATACCTCATACTTCATTTAACTGGCCTTTTTAAGCTTGAACAAGTCAATAGACATGCCTTTTAAAGATCATGATATCGCATTTTGGTACTTGTTTGGTAGTGGGGTGGGGTGTGAAGGGGTCTTGCAAAGTGGCAAAGAGGCGTGCAGTTAGAGGACGTGGTAGCCAAACAGAAGGTCAGGTTATGATGTCATACTTGCCCCTGACAAAACCGTTGACCCTCAGAGCTCATATCCTTTCAGTTGTGTCCCCTGGTTCACCCCATAGAGCAGCTGAAAGCCAACATCTCACTCCATCAGCTCACAGATGCGGCTGGTCAGCAGGGGTCCCTTGCCACGGATTTAAAAATCCCAGCTGCAGATTTGTCTAGGATTGAGAGCCACTGAGTCCAAACGTTTACCATAGATCTTTGCATCACCCTTTCCACGGTCCAGAGGGGTTTTGAATATGTCGAATGGTTCAACTTGCTTCACGTGAAACGGAGCTGGAGCCCCACAGTGAGAGCCAAAATTGAACTCTTATTTCTTGTCTTGTGCGAGAGAGAGAGCTTTAAAAAATAATAAAGTTGATTAGTGGAGCAGCCAGGGCAGCGCTCCAGCTAGCCGGTGGAAATGACACGGCGCACTCTGTGGCTCCTCTGGCTTCGCCGGTGCGTCTGAATGCTGGAGATTTATCACCACAGAGGAAAGAGGGGAAAAGAACAGGCTGTTCAGCCGCTCACAGTCCCGGCTGCAGCAGAGACGCTCGGAGATGGGGGGGGGGGGGGGGGGTGGATGGAGACAGTGATGGGATTTGAACTTGTTTACTCTTTTGGTAGGAGACAGGGACCGGGGATGAGCAGCACTCAAGGGGAACAGTCTGGGTTTTGGGGGATTTGGAGAAGCAGCAGCAGCAGCAGCAGCAGCCTGGCTGGTAGGAGCAGAGGAGACGTGGGAGAGGGCGGGGGATGAAGGGAAGGGGGCTGAGCATTTTTTGCTGTTTAGAAAAAAAGGGGGGATTGCTTTTGCTTGTCTGTGCAGCCACGTCTTGCACTTGGACAGAGTGTTTTAGTGTAAGTATGCTGAGGGAAAAAAGAGGGCTTGTGAGTGAGACAGAGTGTGAGAGAATGATTCAGCAAGAGAGGGAGTGTGTGTGTGTGTGTGTGTGTGTGTGGTAAAGGAAGAGGGGACAGAGATGAAGAAAATCAGGGGGAGGATGTATGAAAGAAAATGGCTGCAGTCAGCGCATGTTTACACTAGGCTCTTTTTTTTCTTTGCTCCCACCTCTCAGTAACTGGTGGGTGAGTTGTCTGCTCGGCTTACTGTAGTAATCTCAGCTGTGTTTGAGAGGCTCTCAGCTGGGTTAGGAAAGTAAGGCCCCCCCACCTTCCCCACTTATTTGTATCTCTCTTCAACGCTTTCCCTCAGTCTTTATTCCGTTCCAATCTATGTCGAAGTCTGCCGCTGTGTTCCCGAGACTCTTTCCATGACCTCCACTCTGTCGCAACCCCCAGGTTTCCCTCAATCTCTTTCCATCTCTTTTCCATCTCCTTCCATCTCTCAGTCTTTTTTCCTTGTTCTCTCTCTCTTCACTCCCTCTCTCTTCCTCTGTCCTTTTTCGGCCCCTCTCTCTCCCTCGCTCGCTCTGGCTCTCCCGGGGCTGGCTCAGCTGCTCTGGCCATCTGTGCGAACGCTAACAGAGAACAGATCTCATCATGAGGGAGCGGAGGAAGAGAGAAGGGGGGCAGGGGGGAGGAGGAGGAGCGGGATAGGAGTCAGTAATGAGTGGATGGTAATGAAAAAGGAGATTTGAAGAACATGGGGAACAGTAGCTCATTCTGTGAAGGACGAGGCAGTGATGGACCAAGGGGCACAGGCCAGCTGACTGCTCAGTTATTGAGGGTGGGGCAGAGTCTCTCTCGCTCTCTTTCTCTCTCTCTCTCTGTTTGTGTGTGTGTGTGTGTGTGTGTGTGTGTGTGTGTGTGTGTGTGTGTGTGTGTGTGTGTGTGTGTGTGTGTGTGTGTGTGTGTGTGTGTGTGTGTGTGTGTGTGTGTGTGTGTGTGAGGGGGATAGCTGTGTGAAAGTCAGTTTAGTTTAGCAGTGAAAGTGGTGTTCTCTTAGCCAGATGAGATCACTGCCATCGTTGTCACTTTTTGTTCCCATATTCCCTCTGGGCCCGACCACTTCCTTTTGTTGCTCGGTCCAGTGACACAAACGATTCTGAATAGCTGCTTGATAACATCCTCTGTACATCCTTGATTTCTCATCTGATTAGTCAGTGTTTCTATATGAGCAGTAAAGGCCCTCTGGAGTCACAAGGCTAGATTGTATATGGCAGGAGACATTTTTTTCTCCTGATTTAGACTAATATCCAAATGGACAATTATTGACCTATAAGGGAGTACTACTAGGTACGCAGAATGATTCAGAAGAGTGGAACTTAATCCACAGGATCACAAGGTGGTGGTTTTGGTAGATTGCCTTCATTCTGATTATGTTCAACATGTTTTATTACTACAAAGTGTGTTTGTTCTGGTTTTGCTTTTGTGTTTTTCTTTATGTTGGGTGCAAAGTAGGATCATGAATCCATTTTTTGTGTGTGTGTGTGTCACACTCTGTTCTTTCCTTCTCTGATCACTCTGTTTAGATTCTTGGCCCGGTTTACTCCACCTTTTGTTTGCAGCTCCAAGCGGTTTCCTCGGCGCCCGTGTGTGTGTGCGCTGCGTAATCCTTTATCTGATTCCCCTCTCGGGGTTTATCTGCTTACGAGACGGCACACAGGCTTTCACTTGTTCTGCCCCGTCTGCCTTATTGTCTCGCTTGGAATGCCTCACCTTGTCTTGTCCTTTTTGCAGGTCGCCCAGACTGTAGGTAGCTGCCCGGCTTTGCTGTCTATTTACTCCTGACGGCGTTCCGAGCGTCTTCCTTCCTAAACCCAATTCCCGAGACAGGCCTCCAGGACTGAGACGTCATGAAACCTGATGGGGTTGTCACGGCAGCAGCAGAGCCGATGGAAATGCTAGCTGCTGACCCTGTGATGGATGTGGTCCAACCGGCAGGAGAGGGTGCTGACCAGGTCCCCGATCCCTTGATGCCGTCACAGGAGATAGGCCAGGGTGAGCCACAGCCCACTGAGACGCCGGCCCCTCCTGCCAAGACGGACAAGAGTGACAAACCAACGGATCCCAAAGCCAAGACGAAGGGCACAGCCAAGCCGAAGACAGCAGGAACCACAGGAACCACAGGAACCAAGCCTGCCTCTCGGCCCGGCACAGCCCAGAGCCGCCTGCTTAACGGGACTCAGAAACCTCAGACCAACGGAGTGACCAAGAAACCCACCACGGGGGCCGCAGACAAGAAGACCACGTCAACCACCAATTCGGCCAAAAAGCCTGCAGGCCCCACCGGGGCACCAACCTCTCGCTCACCCACTAAGCCGGCTGAGCGGAAATCCACCGGAACCACCCGTCCCACCTCTGCTCCTAATGCCGTCAATGGAGCAAAGACAGGGGCAGCTCAGCCGCTTAAAAAGACCCCGTCTGCAATGAGCAGTGAAGTGAAAACCAAACCAAAAACCACAGGTATGACAATTCAACAGAAATGGAACAAACAAAGGTGTATAATTTGTGTAAAATTCTATGTGATGTTAAATGTCTATGTTAAAATGGTATGTTTTAATGTTTTAAAATATTTCAGACATTTCCTGTTACTAGGCTCATTTACTCGAGCTACTGTGCATTGATAGTGTTCCCCCTTTTGTCTTTTAGTCCCAGCCCCCAGACCCGCCTCTGCAGCTCCCAGCAAGCCTGGCACTGCTGCTTCCACCAAATCTGATAGGCCGCCACTCTCCAAGACAACAAGGTAGGCCAGCCATTGGTGCAGAACATCATCCCCAGAAGAGATGGAGATGATATTGAGGGCTGTTAAGATACGCAGATGATCATCTCCCCTGTAGTTATCCCAGAATTCCATCAGCCTTCTGTCCTAAAGGATAAGAAAATCACATGATACAGCAACACTGGGAGGTCGATTTTGTTGTGTGTGTGAGTTGACCTTGTGTTAAAATCAGGCATGAAAATGCCCTTGAATAGAGAAAGTGGACAGGATCACTGTTGGAGTTGTCTCGCTTCCAAACACACACACACACACACACACACACACACACACACACACACACACACACACACACACACACACACACACACACACACAGACACAGACACACACACACACACTCTTGCACACTGCACACATACTGAACAAGCCAACAGTCCTGCCAGACCTCTAGGTGGATTCTCTCCAGAGATCTAGAGATGCCAGACAGTTCCAGGCAAACAACAAACAGAGCAGACATAGAAGTGATGTTTTCAGTGGCTTTGTGTGTTTTGAGATGGTCTGGGCCAATCAGAGCAAGATTAGGCCCAGCACCTGAATCACGCTGTAGCCGGCCTTCAGGCAGATGAAAGCACAGAGGACTGTGGCTGCTGAGGGCTGAAGGGGCTCTTTGTTACCCTTCGAAGGAGGCGGGGAGGGGGGTAGGGTTCTGGTGCCCGACCAAACGTGTCCTGAGGTGTTGAGAAACACTGTGCCTCTAATGACCTGTTTGTGTGTGTGTGTGTGTGTGTGTGTGTGTTTGTAAGCTCATGTGTTTATCTTTGAACAAGTCCGTGTTGATCGTGGAGGGAGTGTGCTTACAAGATTGCGAAGGATCAACTGCAAGGAGATGGCTGCCATCCTTGTGTTCCTGTCTACCTAGCTTAGAGGAGAACCTTAGGCCTTGGCCCCGACAGATCCATAAATCACTGTTAATTCAATTCGACCCCTTGTCCCTTTTCCTTCCTCCTTAATGGGAGTCTATATTAGATGAGCTCAGCATAAGATGAGATGACCAGGTCAGCAGGAATCTCGTCCATCCATCTGTCATCCTTTACAACGTTACTTTTCCCCTCTTCGTCTGAACATTAGCTTCTCGAGAGGTGGGCGTGCGGCTGCCTTTTCATGCTAATTTTTCTCGGGTCACTGAGCTTAGTTCTCTCTGTTCGTTTTAATTGCACTGATTAGAAATGTATATGTTTCCTATGTGTGCACATCTCTTTCACAGCCAAGGTGGAACAGCTGTCAAGTTGTTCAGAGCTCAGTGAGTTTGGTTTCATAGTAGTCTCCATGAACAGAGCTTCAGTCAGCCAGCTGCAGCTGGACAGATGGGTTTTTTCTGCACTAGATAGCACAACTAGATGGGATTAAGATACATAAGCACGGGTGGCCATTCCCCACAAATCCCTTTCGTTGACTTTCCATTTCCACCGTGTTGTGGAGATGGGATTGTATGATTAGTCCTTCAAAGGTGTGTGTGTGTGTGTGTGTGATGCTTGGCCTTGCTGCTGAGCATTCCTGATGTGCCTAATTCTGCACTTCAAAACAGCGTAATCAGTCGATGAAGGAATTTCAGATGGCAATGACATTACTGCCATCCGGCACCATTTCTGGTTCGGCCTTCCCATGATTCATACTGCTACATTAAAGTAACACTTTGCAACAATTTGACACTTTTTGAGATATGGCTTTATAGGCAACTAGTTTTGGTACCATCCTCAAATTCATTTTGATAGCATATGGTCATGTGAAGGACAGATAAACAGCCGTGTCTTCCCCACTAGCCATCCAGGATATGCCCTATGTAGTTCTGTGTAACGGGCTGGTACACCCTGCAAAAATGGAAGAAAAGCTTTCACACGCATGACATTGCCAGCTAAACTGCCAAAAGACACTAGTTAAAGGCCCTTAGTGTGTTGGCAAGCTTCTATCAGTGTCAGCTGGGCTGTTGGTGGTGTTTGGAAGGTTTTTGCATGCCTTTTAGGTAGTTTTAGGTAGCTTATTAGTTTTGGAACAGAACTCCGTATTGCTGCTTTAACATAGAGGTGTAGCTCAGTGTATGGCACACGGAGGCCGTGTATGAGGCTCACTCTCCAGTGTAGTGCTAGCTTTGCCAAGGTCAGAGGTCAAATTCCTCCTGAGAGGGCCTGTGTACGCTGAAACAATGTAAGCATTTACTCTACAGTGTCATACACTGAAGGATGGCTTCATCGCTCCAGACTAAATTGTGTGGGACATTTAGTTCCTGGTGTTGTAGCATATGGGCTGTCAACAGGGCTCGCCCTCTTTACTCCCCTCTCCGGAGTTGAGGTAATCATTAGCAAATTGGGTGGGCTCTTCCTGTATTGCAGCAATGACCATGAGCCTGTCTGCGGCCAGTGAGAGCCAAAGCGCCGTCCTGATTGGCCCCCGGAGGTCGTTGAGATAATGGAAAAGGAAGTCTGAGATCAGGCTGGCAGACGGGGGCTGCATCATCGGCCGTGATCTTGAGTCATGGTGTGGCATTCTGCAGTGTTCTGCAGCAGGCCGTAAATCATTCCGAGGGTTTGGGCGTGGCACCACCGGCCCACTGTGGTGCAGTCGGCCATCGACATTTTGCATCGTCAGTGCAGCAGCGGATTTAATCACCAAATGGATATAGCGGGAAATTTCTGTGCATTTAAGTCTTGAGTGGGAGGGGGATGTTTTGAAGGGAGGGGTGTGTGTGTGTGTGTGTGTGTGTGTGTGTGTGTGTGTGTGTGTTTTGTGAACAGCGGAGTGAGTGTGTGTGCCCACACATGCGTAAGAGCAGATTTGATGGATGTCTTAAAAAGCTCTTGTGGTTCATGGTTCTCTGCACCAAACACCACGCGACCCTGTTCTGTCAAACGGAAAGCTGCATTCTCACATTGTTTTTTTTTAAATGGCCATCGATGTCTGCTCACTAGCACTAGCATCAGAAGAAGTGGCACATTTGCCTGACCTTTCTCTTCCTGCATTTGGCTTGCAAAAGGGAACAACACTTGAGCTGAAACCTGATTATTTTCACATTTCTCTTCATCATATATCCTCACATGCATCAGAGTTTCTTATGACCTGGATTAACAGATTTGAACTGAAGAAGTTAGTCACCGTCGCGAAAATATTAGTCAGTGTGTAACTGGACATTGCCTGTTCTATTTTAGATATGAAGTGGTCATTGATCGATGTAACCATGGCAATTTGGATCATCTTGGCTCTTGTATGCAGACAGTCATTTCATACTCATGTAGTATATATAAAACCAGTAGGTCAAACATGACCATGATGTTATTTCAGTGTCCAAAACTGAAATGCTCAAGGCAACAGTTCTATTTATGCACACCATATCAGTGTTGCTAGACTCAGACAAGACTCCACAACCCAGCATTTCCCTCATATTTGCCCTTCATATCACTTCTAATCGCGCCAAAAATCTCAACTCTCTCTTGATCCCGAATTTCAGCACTCATCCTATCTGAAATGTTGTCATGCACATTCCTGGTGCCTACACGGGGAGGCACATTCCGGCAGGAGGCCGCGGAGGCCAATCTGAACTGCTCTTTGCTTCAAAGTGGCATGTATTGTTCATCGAAGAAGATACACTCTCTTTGTTCTGTGGTGGAGACACCCTATGTAGTGGCCTTTTACCCAGAGAGAGGTGAGGGCTGTGAGTCCGTTTAAAAACACCTCATCCAGCAGAGCTGTTTCTTTGTTGCTCAAGGCTGGAGATTCTTGTGCCACTGAGCCCGGTGACTTTCATTAACACACGCGCAGAGGAGCCTGACTAAATTTGGTGGAAAAAAGGCTGAATTCCTGTGGTGCTCCTGGCAGTGTTTGTATGTGCCCTGATGGAGGATCGTCTTTTAACCAGGATAAAGAGTCCCTCCTGGTCTTTCCGCTTAATTAAAACTTCATCAGCCCTAATCTTTCTGTTGTCTCTGACTGAGTAGGAGGTCCTGTCCCCCCTGTTGCCTGGTTTTGCTGCAGGGGATGAAGCATGCTGCCTGGCGTTGACTCCAATTGGGCCACCACTTTGATATGCCATGATAAAGCTCACCATGTTCATTAGCATTGCAGCTCCTCTGGATACCTCATGAATGCATAATGAGGAGAGCTGATATTAAAGAAAGAGGAAATAATTATTCAAATAAAATGGCCCCAGGCAACTTCTGTGAACTTTACGCACTTGTGTTTTGCACCCGATTGCATTTCCCGTGACCTACAGAACCACTGAACACTTAAGCGTCAGTGCATTTCAGGCTTTGCTGCACATTTGCTTTAACCCTGATTGTGATTTAGATGGGCTTTAGATTGCTAGTCGAGTGGCTGCATTAAATCTGTATCATAATAAGCACTGAAGGACTAAATATAACAACAATGGCCCAGTTTCAGATCTGTTCATGTTTTATCTTTGATCTCGGATAGACAAAGGATGATTTAAGTTGTACTGTATATATGAATGACAGAAAGTGACAAATCTTTAGGTGCAGATTATAGAGGACCGCTAATTGTAATGGATCTGAAAGTAAACACTGTCATTGTACAGATATATCACCCATTAAATGCCCCTCCTAACACTTTGGACTGTTCAAAGTAGTTTAGTCCAATAGCTGTAGAAGTATAAAAAGAGTCTTTTGGAGGTTAAAAATGGCACTGATATGAAGCTAATGGCTTTTAATCACATTGGTTAGTTTTTTTTGTCGTCCCTCTCTCCTGGTTCCATCAGAATGATAGCCTCACTAATCTCCCTCGCTTCCCTACCTAAATTGAGTCATCCTGTCATTTCGGATTATCCATATTCGTTCCGTCCTGGAGATTAAGATGAACGCTCATGCGGGATCTCCCTGGTAGTCTCTCCAGTGCACATATTACTTCCTATTCATGTACAAATTCACCGATTGTCAGAAACCCAGAAACCCAGAAATCCTAACTTGGACCTCCCTCGTCCCCCAGTCAGTAACAATTCCCTGTGTTTCGCCTCAACACGGTTCCCTCTCTCTGGCATTCTTTACATGCCATTCTTCTTGGCAACTTTCTTCATTCCATTGTGGTGTTGTCATGATTCATGTTGACCTTCAGCCCATGGTTCGACCGTTTTGGAAGCTATCTATTGTTGCCAGCTTTCTACTTGGTAGTAAATATGTAAGTGATTATATACATGGATGTCATAGGAATAAGACATAGGAGGGCGGCAAGACTACTACATGCATTTAATATTCTTCAAGGTCCCAGAACTGTAACATACTAGCACACTTTGTCCTTAATATAGAACATAACCCCTTTTTCTGTAGAGCTTGTCCTCTTCCATGAGCAGAAAGAAACTAAGTGCTAACGTTACCATTCTGCCGCTACAAATGTATCTTAAAAGGGGGGAGGTGGGCCGAGACTGAGCATAACATGTGCTCTTAACTCCCATCCATAGCGCCATCGGGGGATTGAAGCAGTTATTTTTGTGCCTCTCTCTCTCAGAATTAAAGATTAACGGAGCTCTCGTCGTCTTTCCTCGCCTGTCGCGCTGTTCTTTATTTAGAGCACAGAGAGAAGCGAGCAGCGGAGCGGAAGCTAAGGAGATCACAGACTCCTGCCAGGGCCACTGCTGGATGTAGGTTAGTTTGCTGCAGACCTGACACGGAAACCGGGCCGGGCCAGGCCGGGCTGGACACGGCTGAACACGCTGGCAGGCAGATGCATCTGAGCGCTGACATTCATATGGGGTCAGATGGGCTGTGGATGCAGGGCGGTGGAGGTGGTATAAGAAGGGAAAAAATGGGTTGGGGGGGGGGGTTCAGGGCTGCACGTGTGTTTCACGCGTGATGCGGTCTCAGAACCCCGGGGGGGAAATGATGCAGAGCGGGGATGAGATGGAGAGCAGCTGAGTGTTTTTGTGCCTTGTCAGCTTCGCTTCAGGCTCCCTACTGGGGATGAAGGGTGAACAAAATGGTTTCTCAAGCACAACCCCTCCTTTCTTTTGTGTCTCTGCTCTCTTTCTCAGTGCAATATAAATATATACACACATTCAGTCACCTTTTTACCTAGTTTCATCCCTTTTCCCTCTATATTTCCAGCTGTTTAACCCAACCCAGACAGGCCCCAAGGCTTTCTGTGTAGAAGTGACTAATCAATGCACAGCTTGACAAGTGCCTGTTGTTGACAGGGCCCCTCACTCCCTGTCGTCTTTTAGCCTGGCTCTCGAATAACGCATGGAATGTCGAGCAGAGGAGAGACCTCACGTTCACCTAAAGATGCCAGTATTCAAGTGCCTGTGTCAAGTCTTAACCCCAGGTTTGGTCAAAATGACCATAGCATGATGCCTCCCAGCGGTTAGGACGCACTGTAAATGTCTTTTTCTCTTTTGTCTTCCCGTAGGCCCCCTGTTAGCGGTCCCCCGAGCTCAAGGCCCTCCTCTGCAGCACCCAAGACGGCCACGTCCAAGACTACAACACCAACCAAGCCAGCCACACCGAAGACAGCCTCCACAACTGTTAACAAACCGGCCACACCTAAAACAGGCTCCGCAACCCCCTCTGCTGGTCGCACTCCAACACAAACATCCAGGACCACCACTCCTGTTAAGAAAGGTATGAAATTGTAGACAGTCTTGCAACATTGATTTTCAGCTTATAAACGCTTAGTGCATCAGTGACAATTCAACTTTTTCATTTTATGGATATGGTAAATGTCATGGTATGTTCTTGAGGAGCATGTCTTTATCTTGCCTGAAAGCATAATAAATAATTTGGTATGGCTCTCCTTTAGATGTCAGCAAGCCAACTACTCCAGCAGCCAAGAAACCGGCAGCTTCCTCTCTCACTCGGCCTTCCACAGCCAAGACCACCAAGCCAGACACCCCTAAGACAACCCCCGCGGCAAAACCAGACCCCATCAAGAAGCCTGCTGCCAGCAGTAAAACAGCAGACGCCAAGACCAGCAAGCCCAAGGAGGCCAAATCGACCTCCTCAAAAGAAGCCGCTACCCCCTCTAAAGCGACTGGCTCAAAGCCCGGCTCAGCCAAGGCAGCCAGTCCCAAAAAGGCAGTGGGCAGCAGCACACCAACGCCAGTAAAGCGTGGCCCAAAGCCAGGAGCGTCTGCCCAGCCAGAGCCCAAGGATGAGGAGAAGCAGGATGCCACCCTTGCAGTGGCTGCTGTTGCTGCTGGTGCTGCTGGTGCTGCGGGTACCATAGCTGCTCTGGCCAGTGCTGCAGCATCAGAGCCTGAAGCTCCTGCAGCCCAGCCTCTAGTCAAGGAGGATGTATGGTCTGCACCCACACCGGCCGCCTTGGAAGAGCCTGTAGTGAAAACACCTGAGGCTGAAGTGCCCCAGTTGGCAGCCCAGTTAGACCTGGTCCACTTGGAGGATCCTGTGACCTCCACATCTCCCCTGGGCACCACAGTGATGTCCCCACCCACTTCCCCCATTGGTCCCCCAGCCATGCCGATGGAGTGCCAGGGCTCTGCTCCTCAGTTGGACATGCGTGATCAGGATGAACCGTGGGCACACAGTCAGCCCATGCTCTCCAATGATGCCATGCCAGAGAATCTGTTTGAAGAGGAGGTGAAAGGTCAGGATGATCTCCTTGTTTCCACAGCTGCCGTGCCAGCAGCTCAGACAGAAACGACACTCACCCTGGGAACTGAACCTGACTTGCTTGTTAAGTCCCCGGCAGATCACTTCTCTGGAGCTTCCCCTACTTCACCCTTCCAGGAAGGAGAGGAGGCAGTTGAGAAGGCAGATGAGGAAATCAATGAAGATGTGGACGATGACGATGAGGACGAGAATGATCAAGAGACAAAGGAATTCAGCAAATTGCAGTCCATGCCTGAGACGAGTGAAACTCTGCAAATGGATGAGCTCCTGTCTGAAGCTTCAGATTTTGCCAGCTCTGATTGGCAAGGACATGGCTTGGGCGGTATGAGCAGCAAACAGCAAAGCACTATGGGGGAGGAAATGACCAGGATGTCCACCAGTGATATGGATGACTTTGGCTTGAAGGTAGAGAAGGAAGAGGAACCATTTATGGGTTCTCCAAGCGTGAAAACGTTCTACAGTGAGGAAGCAGAGGCTGAGGAAGAGGAGAAGGTCATTGACATGGATGTTGGTTCAGAGAAACAGCATAAGGTTGGTGGAGAAGAAGAGGAGGAGGAGGATGAAGATGTAGAGATGGTCAGTGATGGTATGACTGAGAGTGGATTGGAGAGCTGTGGAAACGTTGATGTGGATGACTTCACTGATGACGTCCGCGGTGATAACTTGAACCGCATGACCGCCCAGCCCCCCATCCCTCCAGCGTCTGCGTGGGGGCAGACCAATCCATTTGCTGACCCCTGGGCTCAACCCAACAACCTCTTCACCACGTCCAGCCTCTCTCCTGACCATGTAGCGGTTCAGCCTGAGTCGCCCACCAAGTCCCCTGCCCAGGCGTGGCTGGAGTTCAGTAGCTCAGCTCTGGATCCCCACAGCGAGAAGCCCCTGCTGCGGACGCCCGAGGAGCCCTCTGCCCCAGCTCTGGAGGAGATGGAGAGCTTCATGCCCCGGCACCTTGCCCCTCCAGTCGCCCCAGCAGTGGGCATGTCTCAGTCCAGCACACTGAGTGGCACAGCGCTGGCTGCTCACAGCAGCAGCGAGACCAGCACACCCGAGGAGCTCCGCGATTACGACAGCAGCTCTGGTGTGGAGTCGCGCTCTGAAAAGCAGCAGACCCCTGTGCCAATGGTCCAGCCTGACTTGGAGCAGGACCTGGGCATCCACCTGGAACGAGGAGACGGGGAGGAGGAGGAGGCCGAGACGCTCCCGGCTGATGAGGTGCTGGGAGGACCACCCACTGCGCCGGCATCTGCCCCCTCCTCAGCCTCCACCTCTGGCGACGAGGCCAGTGACACGGAAGGCGAGATGCAGATCAACGACCCTGATGCCCCGGTGGAAGAGGACCACATTGCAGCCTTCGACAGCCCACCCCCGACCCGCAACCTCCCTGCACTGGCTGAGGACGAGGAGGCTGCCGAGGTTCAGGCGGGAGATGGCGGCGAGGAAGATGGAGGCACACCCCAATCTGCCAACTCTGTGGCGTCTTACGGCTTCGACTGCACCAATTCCAACTCCAACGCCCACTCCACCGCTGAGAGCTGCGGCAAGAGCCCTGGCATCTTCTCCCTAGAGAACGAGGACCAGATGACGGAGGAAGCCAAGGACCCCTCGCTCATCAAGGAGCTGACCATGCCGTCATCAGCTGCGGCCCAGGCAGAGGACCTGCTGGGCGGACCCGTGGACCTGCTTCCCTTTGGCGGAGAGTCGCAAGTCGACCTGAATGAGCATCAGTACATGCTCTGTGGAAAGGGTGCAGATCTCCTCCAGGAAGCCGACCCCTTGGAGCCGGACGCACGTCACTCGTCCTCGCCACTCCCAGGGGAAGGCTCCGACACCCAGCCCCCCTACTATTCCACCATTTGCGATAAGACTGATAACTTTCTGGCAGGTAATGTATAAGCCCCTCCTCACTTGGAATGCACCTTCTTCCCATCCCCACGTCCCTCTCCCTTGTTTGTGTGTTCTCATGTTGGGGTAGATTTCTTAGAGGAAGAAAAAAAACGGAGGGAAAATGATAGGAGAAAAAAGGAGAAAGAGAAAGAATGGATGGGTGGAAAAAAAAAATTGTAGATAACTCAGTGCTGCCTCCTTCTTTCATGCTACTATTGTGGTCCTGGTTCTGCGTGTATGGCTTACATGTCTGTATGTACTATAGCTCCGATCATTTTCTAGTAGAATGTGCTTTTGAAAGTAACACTGCAAACCACCCTGAATTTGCATTGATTGACTGATTGATTGTGTTGACACTCTTTTTAAAGACAAAGAGGAACAAAAAAAAAATACTACAAACGGGATGGACTCTACCAACCAACCTTTGTATTTATCCTACTGTTTTTACCGAACAAATGTTTTGTTTTGTTTTTTTGTACCTGTTTGTTTCGATTTTTGTTGTTGCAAAAACGATCCCGTCTTACCTTCCCTCTGTGCACATGCCACATCTCTTGCACTATAGAATGTAGCCTTACCCTCCCTCTTAAGTTAGCTCCTTTTCCAAACTAACTCTTCTAGCAGTGATTTAAACTTAGATATTTATCACTTGGCTTCTTACCCTGACAGTTTTTTAATTGTTATGATGATTATAGAGGGAGGTGTTGTGGAGTGTTAGGAAAGACATTGTTTTCTTATCTTGGCCATTATACAGGAGTACTGCTTTGTGAAGGATAGTATATGATGACGATGTTTCATATTGCATCTGTTTTAAGGTATTCGGTTCAGAGTGGCTTCTCTTTGTACCTCAGCAAAAAAAAAGAACAAAAAAATTGATTTGGATTTGTGAAAATGTCTCCCCACTTGATTTATATTTTTTAAAAATGAAATAAGACTCCCAGGTAAGAGATGTTCAATGGTGTAAGATTTTTGCAGGAGTCATTTGCATGTACGACTAACGACAACAATTGTAATTACTTGGTTCAGACCAGTGCGCTCATCAAGGGGATGTTCATTAAATTAATGGTTCACACTAACGGAAGGGTTTTCAAAATTTCATTAAACATCATTGCAAGGCTCTATGTTCCTGTTTCGTTTTTCCTTTTGTTTCCCTGCATGCTTGAAGTGAAGTGTCTGTGAAATTCTGCAAGGACAATTTCCTTGCCACCAGTAGCAAGTTTGTGATTAGGATGTGGTCAAGCGGAATGGTGTTGGATCATAATGGGATTTTGATATAGTAGTGTCCTGGTGTTCCATCCTTGTTTTTTGCAGCATGCATAAGTATTTCCCTAACTAACACAGACCTGTGCAGGGACCAACACCATCCGCTGCCATAGCAGAATGTGCACGTCAGTCTCTCCCTGGAAGCCTCACCCCTGATTCCCAGATCTGTTAAGCGTGCATTCTATCCAAAGCCCAGCATCTTTGGGAATGACGGGGGGAAAAAAAACACCTGCACAACCTGCCTGCATATAATGGTGGAATGCCCCATGTGCCATATCCTTCAGCGTGATCTTCCTCTGTTGTATGAGTCCACTGCACACAAGCAGACGCATTCCCACACCTCACACGGAATGCTTCCTCTTCGGCCCCTGAGGACAGACTTCATACAGGACCGGAGTTTCTCCTCAGCCATCCTGCCCTTGTCATCCCACTGTTACTTGTCTGTTCGTATGTATACAAATCCCGACATGCAAAAGCTCATCCTGCATTCTTATGATTTGTCATACAGCTCAAGCTTGTTTGCTCCTGCTCTGCTCTAGATATCTATGTGTGGTCATTTCAGAGGTGCCTTTCAATGAAAGAATAGTGTCTGCTGAAAGGGTGATTTACAGAAGATTATCCAAACATGCAGTCAATTTTATTTCATAATGACTTCATTGTGGAGGTTTTCTGAACTACTGGGGTATTTGGCAAATCCAACATGAGTATAAAATGTATTCCATGAGGATATAGTGTTAATCACCAAAGGCATGAAAGTCTATATGCCTTCTTGAAAAATGCCCAGAAGTGGCAGAATTGTTGAGCCTGGGCGCAGTTAATGGAATTTCACAAGGAAATCTTTTTTCCGCTGACCATGCCCCTTTCATGATATTACGTTTCATTTAAATATTTCCTCTTTAAAGACTATAATATAAAAGTGTGTTAAATGCACAAAGTTTTTTTTTTTCTTGAACCAAGTACTCATGATAATCTTTGATTGAATGTCCTCTAATGAGGTTTGAGTTCCACTAACATTTGGGGATTTAATAAAGATTAATCCTAAACCCTTCTGGGTTTTTGTAGAGATGGAGGCAGATTATTGAGTCTAGCACTGGACTGAACAGTCACGTCCATCACAATACTGAAACTGTGTTCTCTATCAGCTACCATGACTACATCATTGTCTTGAATGATGAGTCACTGTTTGAAAGGGGAAAACAACCCCAAAATAACTTGAATAGCTGTACACAAAGATGAATTAGTTCCATCCATTTACGCAATGTGTGTGCTCGAAGGAAACAGAACAGATCTACAGTTGACCAGCATCTAGCCCTACCAGATGAACTATAGGAACACCTTTGCCATCAGTTTGTTTCATTTGTGCTCCAGCCATCTATTGCTTTGTGTCCTCTTCATACCCCCTGCCTTGTGTTCCCAGTGAGTCATCCTTTGTTCAGTCCCTGTGGAATGACGCCTTGACTCCCTCACTCTTGCTGGCCCCCTCTTTGTTGCGTACGTCTCTCCCAATAACACGCATCCCAAGTTATCTTGACTGTCTCGCAGGGGAGCCCAAGAGTACAACACAAGCAGATGAGGAACCCCAACTGGGCATGCAACCCACGAGCCTGGAGGAGATCAATCACAATCACTACCTGGCTCCACTGCAGAGCACCCAGTGGGAGCAGCAGCAGCAGCAGCCACCCAGCCCTCAAACATCTGAACGCCACTCGCTCCCCTCCAACCCCCCGCTCAGGGGTATCTTCCTCACAGCCATCGGGGACCAGCAGCCGCAGCAGTTGCGCCGGCTGGAACAGCACCAGCAGCACCTCCGCCAGCTCCAGCAGCGGCAGGAGCAGGAGCAGGAGCAGCAGAAGCGCCAGTGGCTGGAGGAGGAGCGCCAGCGTCTGGAGCAGCAGCGGCAACTGGAGAGGCAGAGGAGGGAGCTTCTCCAGCTCCAGCTCCAGCAGCAGCAGCACGAGCACAGGCAGCGCCGTCAGATGTTACAGTGGCAGCTGCAGCTGGAACTCGAGCAGCAGCAGCAGCAGAGGCAGCAGCAGCAGCAGCAGGCACATAAGGCTCAGTCTGCAGTGCTGCTCTCACCCTCGTCCGGGCTGTGCACCATCTATGAGGCCATGGAAACCAGCGAAGAGGAGGATGAGTGTGATGAGGATGAGGGGAGCTTTGAGGCTGAGAGTGGAAATCTCGAGCCCGTCTCTCCAAAGCTGCGCACCATCCCGACAGATCTTCCGCTGCGTGTGGCCAATGGAAACCTGCGCTACCCTCCACAAGACCTGGACTGGAACCGGAAGGTTGACATGGTCCAGAAGCTCATCAACCAGACCCTGCTGCTGTCAGGGGAAAGTTGTCCCCCCTTACTTCTCCTTCCAGGGCAGGGTGGGGGCACCTTGAGTCCCTTGGAGAGCAGCCTGTGGCCCAACCTAGTGCCCCCTCTCAGCTCCCCTTCAGCCATGGTCACCTCTGTTAGCAGCTACTCGCCAGATAGCCAGGGCAGCTCCCCGCAGGGTGACTGGACCGTAGTGGAGGTGGAGACTCACCATTAAGGATGCATCGATCTGTCACTTATTGGATCTTGAACGATGTGCATCTCAGTTGAAACCTCTGTAAACCAGTGCAAACCGCAAGTGAAAATCAATAATTCTCATAATAATAAGTGCATGCCAAGGATCAATCCAGAGGGCAGACCTCCCATAATTCACCAATACACCCACATTGTCCCTCTCTCTGTCTATACATGTGCATACCTACTACAAGCACTTCTGAGACCATACATTAAAAGCAATATTTTGACCTTAGATCAGTTGAAGATAGAGTTTCCAGGGCTGTCAGCAGGACATAGTGTGAAAATGAGACCAGTGAGATATCAGTATAAAATGTCCTTTCAGCAATCCAATTTTTTATAAATACTTTTGGATCAGTCAGGTATGATATGAATGGTTTAGTCCTAGCAATTTCAGGGTTTACTGATGCTTCTCTGTATCCTATTTAAGGGTCAATGACTAATTTATTTATATTTACAAAAAGGACTTCCTGCAACGACTTAAAAATGTTTGAGCTACCAGAATGCAAAACAGGCACTGTAACCAAGCATCACATCCTGTGTAAATATTAATGCCACTGCTCAGGATAGATTACAGGTTCCGGGGATACACTGACTACTGAATTATGTTAGGCGAGATGGGGATGAAAAGACTCTTGTTTCCTTCCTTTCCTCTTCCCAAGGCAGTCGGGGTAAAGGGGGTTTCTGTCTAAGGGGAGTAGCAAGGGGTGAGGGTTGTCTCTCTGCATTCCACTGCCATTACCTCATTTCCTGGGTCCGTCTGTTTCAATGGGTTGCCGAGACTACGGATGATGTCATGATGGCAGAGAAAGGGAGCCGTATGAAAGACGAGAGTTAATAATACCAGAACTGTGCGGAACAAATCGAGAAAACCATCATGAAGGCATCTGTATAAGCAATGGTAATGCTACAAATACCGTAATACAATTGTATTGCACTAAGCCCCCCTTTCAACGTGGAAAACCCACAAGATGATACCTGGATAGGGCACTACTGCTGTGTTTCTGTTGACATTGTTTTACATGGACATCTGAAGTCTAACGCGTATAAGCAATATAACTTTCCAATTAATTTTCCTTCATTGTGTGTAGCCAAATGTGTTCGGAATTCATTGTGAGTAATGTTGCTTTTATAGACTGAGTTGTGCTGCCACCTACCGTCCGTAGTATGTTTTGTTTTTCATATATCCAGTAACTGTTCTACTCAGGTTAAAGTATTTTCGAATCTACTCTATAAATGAAATGTTTATTTATGCCTAAATGATTCATATTTATAAACTATGATCCTATGGTGATCATTGTATCTAGGTAGTTTCTTATAAATGATATATTGCAGTTCATGAATTCCTTATGGTTTAGCTGTTAGGTAGCAGAATATTTATGTGAAGTGTCACCTAGACAGCATTGTCCCCCCCTCTCCTGTAAATGATGACTCCTACTGAGTACTGTAAATGATGACTCTTTCAAGTCTGAGGACAGTATTTGTCATCAGTAACATCAATAGCTCTGCCATGGAGTGTTCCTAGTCTTCATATTATTCACACCATTAGCATTTGCATGGTGGCTGTTTTCTGAAGGGGCACCTCTGGCAGAACACGAGGAACATGGGTGGGATAATACAACTGTGTTTAGAAGACTACACTCTAATAATTGTGGCATTTTAGCCCAGCAGTTCCACTGAGAGTCTATTGAGTATATTCTCAAAGTAAAAATGATAAGGTAAGAATATAATTAATTTATCAGATCTCTATGGCATGAGGTCATCAATTTCCCGTCATGAAGGTAAATGGAGGTACGTATGCATGCAATTTACTTTTATCATAAGCAATGTAAAGCCTATTTTCTGATTTGCAATAGGTAACCTATACCCATATATAGACTTGACATCATAAAACCAACATTTTCCGTAATTTAGATTAGCCAATTTCATTGCATTTTTTCAGAGTGGTTGTTGGTAGGTATTTCTTTTCTGAAGCACATTTTGAAGTTCTTGATACGACCTGGCAAAGAACAATGACAACAGTTCTAGAAAACAATACACAGAATGTTTCATGGAGGATAATCTAGAATTTGAGTTCCTTGCCTTGTTTATATTGAGTAGGCCCAGTATGTCTGGTGTGAGTTTAAAAAGATTTGATCGTTGAAGATTCTTATTTTTGGAATCTGCATTGTTGAGACAGTCGTGATAGTTTTGATACTTTTGGAGATTTGATATTTGTAAGTCTGTGCTTATGCTTCATGACTGGAAATATACTGTTTAGAAGTCTTTTGTAACGTAAATGTGGAAATTATTTCGCTCATCTGAAAATAAATGGTTGTTCAAACAGAAACTCACTGGTCCTCTTGCTGAATTTTTGCTTAGGGGAGAGCCGGGACGAAAGTGAAACATTTGTATTGAATGTGATTTACAAAGAGATCATACGAGACTGAAAGCAACCTGCAACTGCCCTCTGTTAGATACCACTGCATTACAGACCTGGACTAAATTGTTTAACTATAATTTCGGATACAGAGGAACAACTGCAATGTTACTTTTTTCCCTCCTCGTTGGGTCGAAAGTTAGAGGCATACTATGGCATTGTGGTATACCTCCCACAATGCCAATATTTTACAACATATAATAATAATGTGTTCTTTTAGTTAGAATACTGCTTGGCTGTATCATTCTTTAGTGTATGTCTGTTATACTCCATGTCATCATTAAACATATCTTGTATGGAAATATGATGGGCAATGAAATATTTTGCTTTTTTACATAGATATAACAGTAAGTCTTTGCATTTATATGTTTTTATCTTACAAAATGTGTTTATTCGTGAGTCAAATCGTTTCACATCCAAATAGGGGCCCATCTTCACTTTAGCCCATCTGTCTATGGGGTTTGGCCACTACCTAAATCCTAATACGCCCAAGGATATTGACATCACACAAAAACGGCTCTTCCATTTCTCACTTCCATGAAAAACAGTATAAACATACATATTTATGCATTTGTTTTGAATATTTGGGAGTACTGCATTGTTGGGGGAAATAGTAACAAGTGTTACTTTCATCCCTCTATACACATTTGCCATTAAAACCTAGTTTGCATTCCCGGTGAGTAAGCATGCTACATGAAGGTCTGGGATTTACAACAGCACTAAATGGTCTACCGAATAAACAAAATCAAATCAAAAAAAGTTGAACCTTTACATGAAAATATCAACCACTAATGGAATTTACACAGAAGCATAAAAAATAGAGTATCGGCTATAACTGTGATAAAAGGATGTAACAAGAATAAGTTTGGCATCTAAATTAAGTTTAAATGCTATATGTGTTGACCTAAGGACATCTGCCTATCATCATTCTACTCTGAGAAAACAGGAGTGTTACTTTCGGCCAGGCTCTCCTCTGCATGTGTCTGGACACAATTATCGACTGAATCATCAGTAGGTCTACAACTTCTTGGTATTCTTGCTATGACGCATGGAACGCAGCTGGCCACTAGGGAGCGCGCCGTATTTATTAAATAGGCAAGGGTACTCTCGTTAAAACCAGACCAATGCAAACTACCCAGTGCGGCAATTAACACTAGTCCATGGCCAACCGGATACACATACCATTTAAAAGGGTTATATACTTGATATATGGCCTAGACTTGTTACCCAAAAGGTGGAAGTAACTTATATTATCATCATAGACACCTATTGCACCCACAGTGAAAAGCATTTGGTTGTAGCCTATGCTTTTTCGCCTTCATTAGCATATTGTTATTGTCTATAGGTCAGGGCAAATACTAGGCTGCTACCATTAGTACTACTACCACCACTAATAGTGTAATAAAATACATACAAATACAATATTAATGAATGAATGAATAAATAACCAGTTATAAATGATATAGCCTATAATGAAACGAGGATAGATGCTGTGGGAATACTACTACTATTATTGCTATTATTATTAATATTAATAATAATAATAAAGTGAAAAATCTCTTAACTATCAACAGTTGGTCTTAGCCGATTCCTAAGATTGAAAAAGCACCATGGTTTGTAATAAACACGTCACATGACCGATGCAGACCGCTCGCTCTTCCTTTCGCTCCCGCCGCTCATCCGAATGCGCGAGCATCAGCAGGACTTTTATTAGAGGGGGCCTTCCTAGTCATGTCAATTGTCTCCGCGCTGACAAAAGCAAACCGGGTGCGCTGCTGTTTTGAGATATCACTGCTGGTCCTGAAAAATGTCTACAGTTTGTTTTCAGTGAGGACTTTGCCAAGCTAGGATTGGAGCTACCGGAATGGAAATAACGAACGGCTTATAAGGAGGCGACAGTGTCAACGTCGAATGTCGAAGTAGACTATCCTGTGTGTGTATCCTACTGCAGAATGGACGAAATGGTGTTCCGGAATGATTTCAATCATTTTGAATCGAATGGGAGACCGTGGTAGGCCAGTCATCTAACGTCCCCGAGAGCAACCGGCGTTTGGTTCTACGTTGGCATCTGGCATATGATCTATGTTTTGTGTCTCCAACTTTTTCTGTGCTCAATTTTGCGCTTAAAACTATCAGTGCAACAGTGCAAGACAATGTTGTCCGCAATAGGGGTTTGCCTGTCAGCGATGTGGAGGTTCGACAGTGTGCTTCAGGCGTATCGTCTGGCCGCGCATTGTGGTCTGCTGTGAGGCAAAGACATTTTGCCTACCTGATGACCCTCCGGAAGGTTTTCGCACATATTGGAAGACGCATTTAGAAATGGAATTTCGTCCACCATTAATTGAAGCTATGAACTGACGATCCTGGGCAGAGACTTTAAACTTCCCATCACAAGCACCGGTCATTGGACTGAAACAAGTGTGGCATTGAAATTGTTATAACGGTTGCGAATAACGCACAATAAAACATGGCCAACAATGACTCGATACAGGTGAGTGTCCTGGTCATAAACATGTAATTCTGCAGGTAAAGGAAAGGGTTGCCCTCACCTCACGTCGTGTTGAGATTCAATTTGATGATGTCATAACATCTGAATATGTCTTATTCGAAGTGGATAATGTTATTTAGTTGTCAACAGTCACTGCATGGGTTATGAAACTGTAATAGTGTACACAAAGAGGCCTTTTGTGCAGTTTAAACAATACTTTAGAATTCAGAAAATACCTTTTATTGAATCATTTTTACTAAATAGAAATAGTTTTTTAGTGGACAAAGTGTCATCAGCACCCCTATGATTTAATGTTAATTGTTTTTGGGAAAGCGGTAGTTTGCTCATCTCTAGTAGTTTAAAGTTGTGAGCTCTGTCTCTCAGGCAGGCATATGATGACAGTGGGATTGAGTTACTGCACAGCCTTGCAGATGGCAACTCCAGCTCAGGAAACTGCACACTTGGATCGTCAGGTCACTCCTGTGAGAACTGCTGAAAAATTGAACAGCACCTCACTTAAACCCATGCCAGAACCTAACACCTCACTCCAGGATGGTCAGACATATCGTGTTCAGCTTGATTTTGGGGTCATTGTTGTTAGTGATCAGTTCCATGCTAGCGCTTCAGTCATATAGTGAAATTGTTTGAGGCCGAGGTCAGTGGATATAGGCAAGGAAGTGATGGTGCACCTGTGCTCAGGATAGTCCGTGCTGGTGTCATGTGACAGGAACATGAGAGCCTCTCAGGTAAGTTTGCCCAAAGGGATATCTGGCTCAGTCTGTATTCACAGAGAGTAGCTCAAACCATTGTGGACCTCAGAGTTCTTTATGTATGTGTGTGGTGAGAATCGCTAAGGTGAGGAAACCTTTTTTCCCCTCAAATACCAAATTGGTGTATCATGTTTTGCACTTCTACACAAGTTCCTCCTTCTCTGTTGTAGCCCTTCTCTTTTCTTTGCTGGAAAACTAAACCGTTTTATAGTACAAGAGAAACTACCGCATAGCTCTTGCATTGCTAGAAAAAAAGACTTCCCATTGCAAACAATCAGACTATTTTATTTGCAATGATTCATGCAGAGGCATTGAGGGGTGTGTGTGTGTGTTTGTGTCTCAGAGGTTGTGGGGGACAGGATTGGAAGGACTGCTGTGGTCTGCTCTTCATTTGATTGAGTTCAAGTGAGCAAGGCTGTGGAGTGGATGCTGATGAGCTGACCCCATGGCTGCACATGGCAGTCTCAGACAGGGCAATGATTGGGCATGATTGCTCTATTTTCACTCACCCTCAGGCTACAGTGCACAGGAGCTGCTCACTTTGTGCAGAGGAGACAGTGGATTCAAAGGAAGGAAGTGTGTCTGAAATGATTGTCAGATTTTCCCAGTTGGCCTCATGCGCCCATAGCAACTCCAACTCTCTCTCTCTCTCTCTCTCTCTCTCTCTCTCTCTCTCTCTCTCTCTCTCTCTCTTCCCCCTTCTGTTACTTCTCTTCTCTTTGTCCCACTCTGCCGTTCTGTTCTCCATTATCGTAAGTCCTCTCTGCCGCCTCAATTCAGCTTTCCATTAAAGGACACCCTCTATCAGCAATCCTGTATCTCTCATTCTTCCTCTGGCTCCTTTGTGCTGATCTTTGAGTCATGTTTGCATGCACGTCCCTCCTCCAGAGCCCCTCTCAGCTGTTTCCCTGCTAGAATCAGTGCAGTCAGGGCTGAGAGCTTTGCTGGTTCCGTAGCTCTGTGAGTGCATATCCCAAAAATATATACACAGTCCCTTCTCGTATAATTTTTTTTATAAATTCAGTTCTTCAAAGCCCAGAGGCCGGTCCACTAAGGCTGAGGTCAATCATTATACATAATGATTCCTCCCTCCCAGAGATGTCTGTCTCTCTGCTTTTTGCCAATTACTTTTATTGATTGTGTTGGAGACCCGAGACGTTTGTCTGGTCCCTCGGTCAGGGTAATGGTCTTTGGAAAACCCTCAGTTCCCAAACATCCCGGGAGCCATGAGGGGTTCCAGACACCTGATGCTGGCACGTGTGTCTGTGTGCAGCGCCACAGGACGGCTCGCACCTCATTCACAACAACATTTGTGGGTCCCAGCTGTCTTAGCCCATCTTGGAGGGGTATAATAGGATTAGAGGGGCCCAAAATGCTGCAGTCAGTCAGTCTCGACTGCCACGATGACAGTGACTTGGACAGCCCCCTTCAGCCCCCAGGCACCTCCCATGTTGGCTGGGGATTAAGACGGGCGAGCAATCCACCCACCGCCTGTCCAGCTACTGAGGGACGAGGGCACGAGAGCCACCACCCCCACCCCACATCCAACCACAGTTGATCTGGTTTTGTTTTTCTTGTAGCTGTTAATATGGTCTATGGGTCTACAAACTACTTGAAGACATTTTTATACATTGGTTTAAATATACACATGTGGCTTTGGTCAAATGTGACATTTCTAAACGGCAACTTAATTGACCCCCTGTCAAACCCATTTTTACAGATTATTGACTCATCCTCATTTAGGCAATATTGATTGAATACTAAATTGATTGAATACTAATGTAACAGTGGTTGCCCAGTTTAAATGCAGACATTCAGGAAAGAGAGTACAACAAACACATATTGATTAGCCATGCACACTCTCTTAGTTGCTCTGTCATGGTTTTGACCCTGCCTACTTACAATTTGGGTCACTTTTTTGCTTATTTGTACAGGTGTTGTTTATGGAAGTAGGGCTGACAGCCTTGAGATCCCAATGTTCCCTCATAGATGAACAGGAGCACAAACAGGAGCTCAAACTAGAGCACAGCGCCAGACAGAAGATAGAGGGTCATGGAACTGTTATTGGTTACCCAGGGAGAGGATGATGTCATGTAGTTAGCCTATTAGCTGTGTTGGGTGAGCCTTAGATATTGCTCATACTCGGTTTGTTTTCACAGTGAGGAAAAAAAAATACATGGAAAGACAAATAGAATGACTTCAATGGTTTGGAAAGCAGAAATAAAAGGTTTCACCCTGGGGACGACTAGTCCGTGGATGATATTGAAAAAGACACAGAGTTTCCCATACTTGGCCTGAGCCGATGTTTCCATGCCCTGTATCTTGGCAGAAACATATCTTCAACCAAACTGAATGGGTTGCTGGTTCTTCCTCTTCCTTTGGTGTAAATGATGGGCTTCGAAAGTAAAGGCCCTTATACATGGCCTGACTCCCGTTGTCTATTTTAGATCTGGCTGCTTTGGTTTACGGCCTGTTTTGGATGCCCTGGCACTGCGCTGCCCTCCCCCAGCAGGCTACTGACATTGGCCCAGCAGCTCTCGGCACCTTTGATCCAAATCTCGCTCCTTTTTTCCCAGCTTCCGCTTAAAAGGCCTCTCTATCCCCTCCCGTTATCCCCCAGTGGCATTCGAATCCTCTTTGTGTCTAAGAACTTCATTCCAGTCTCCAGACTGCAGCAGCCGGGGAAGCAGTGCCACGGGTTGCGTGTTTTTGTTGGTTATGCAATCCGCCACATGTATGCTTGTATGTCCTTTTTGTGCATAAAGACACTTTGTGTGTGAAATGTTTGGGGCTGTTTTTTTCTCTCCTTGCCAGGCCTGTTCATTGATGGCTGTTAAATCATCAGCAGAAGTAAAGACAGGGATTATCATCTGCTTTATCAGAGAGGCTCTTAACCCGACGCCATAATCATTTTTAATCTGCTTTTCACCCCCACTGCGCCCACACCACACCTCCCTTTCCAATTGCCATTAGAAATCAGGTTGGCATTTATTTATTTTTTATAGCGCCCTTCACATCGTGTTCCGGAATTGTGGGCCTGTATCATTGAATGGTTCAGGTGTCGTGGAAGGCCTTTGTGGCATTCATGTGTCCTAGATGTGTGTCTGAGCTCCATATTTCACTTGAGCAGAAAAGTGGAACAAGGGAAAGACAGAGAGAGAGGGAGAGGGAGAGAGAGAGAGAGAGACTGTGGTGATAGTTCTCTATGCATCTGCTGTGGCTTTTGTCCAGGACTGGTTGAAAATGCTTGTGTGCAAAAATAAAAAACGATGTGTGCGCTCACCCACAGGCGAATGATGTTGAATGCTGCACAGTTTCATATTTTCTATGCTGTTTTAGGGACTTTTTCTGTGCCTCAAGAAGAACACTGGGTTCACCTCGGTGAGGTCACCTCCTGCCTTATATCACTTGAGCCTTCACACACATTGCACATTTGACCCACCCAGGAAATATGCATGAAGGCTCACAGGGCCTTTTGCAGAGCAGAAACACCATGACCTCCCAGTGCCCACCCCAGCACTCACTCTACACTTGTAGACTTGTGTTTGTGCTGTAACCTCGTTCCACTGCACTGCCGGTTGTCCCTGCCCAGGGTGGTGTGAGTGAGCTGCCACACATTTGAATAGGGAAAGCATCACATAGTACACTCTGTGTTCTGTGCTGTGGTGTGGTGTGCAGATTCTCAGACAGTCACTCCCAACCCCCACTCAATTTAGCCAGGGGGTGGTGTTCAAATGTATTGAACTTCACCCCACTCCCTCCGGATTTACTACTGATTGCAAAACAGTCCTCAGAGAGATAAAAAAAACGCACTCCATGATTACCAAAGTGCCCATCATGTAATACAAATAGGTTGATGAAGAAACATTCTCATCAACTACTGCCTCACCCATCGTGTGAACCACTTACCTCAATGCAGATCATAGAGGGGTGCACAGAGACCTTGCACCACCTCATAAACTGATTACCTGTAATGGAGCACATCAGGGAAAGACAGTCTTTCAAGAACACAACTGGTAATAGTTGTACAATACAAATGAAATTTGGAGCAGGAGGATATCTTGTGGGACACAGTCCCAGAACTTGTGGGGCACAGTAGGGAGTTCCAGCTGACCTTCTTTTAAGATCACATGACCCTTTTGTCTGCACCGCATCCAACACAGTGTGTAGGGTTATGTGGGGACACCTCTCCATAGTCTAACCACTATTCAGAGGACACTGCCAGTAGTCAAACATCTGTTTTTTAGACATCGGAAGAGCACTGCAAAAAGTTTTTGCAAAGACCTTGCAACACAATGGCCACCAGTTCAAATTATTCAGAGGGATCACATTGGCATTTGGCTTTGACAACAGTACTGAAAAATGTCAGGCCCAGCTGCGTCCGAACACAGGCCTGTCCTTCTTCATTGGGTGCCCTGCTCCTCTGCTGCAGGTCCCCTCTCTGGATGAGCTTGCTCACATTTCTGACCTCGTTTTGTGTTAGCCTGCCCCCAGCCCTTGGCAGTGCATTCACACAAACAGTCTCTTAAGAGGATGAACTGCCTCACAATGACACCATTCATGGTGATCTTGCTGCACCAGCTGTGCAGGCCCTTTTATGCAGCTGACATCTACGCACACACACATACACGCACGGTTCACACAGCGGGGTTCACAAATATGCATACACCCTCATGGTCGCACACAGGCAGACACAAACGCTGGTGTCCTCGGATACAGCAGTGTCTCAGTTTCCCCACACCCGTAAGCTTTCGCACGGCGCCCTTGGAAAAACCAGAGCCCAGACATAACCAACACTGACTTGTGGCTTATTCCCCTTCACACAGAGGGCTTCTAAGGATCACTGGGCCATCTGTTTCATCACAGGATATCTGTTCGTAGAGGTGTGACGACAGCGGTGATGAACAGTGTCACCATTCGACATTTTAGAGACATTGTAAGGCAGCACTGCCGCTGTCTGGGTGTCTCCTACTCTTCCTCAAGTGTCTACCCACCTGCCACTGCAGAGACTCCGCACGAGCTGTTCTGCTGCTCCAGAAGTCCCTGCACTTCTGGCTGGAGCATCAGTAACTGCTATTTTATTCATGGCCACTGCCTGACGTGTGCTCACTCTATCTCCTGCTGTGTGCAGCTGATTTGTTAGCCTCTCCTGAGCGGTGCTTAAGCGTAGACACTGGGTTTTTGAGGTAGCCTGTGTGTGTGTTTTGTGTGTGTGTGTATGTGTGTGCGTGTGTGTTTGAGTGGTGGGCTAAGTAATTGGAATTCTCTGCAAGGCCCCCGGCCTCACATAACCCAAATCCAGGGGCTGCTGCTGAATTGGGTTGTGTAGAGACGGGTATGTGAGGGGAATTCAGATGAGACAAAACCCCTCCACTCTATTTGTTTATCTCTTTATGTGACTGTTTGCCTTTGTATGTGCGTGTGTGAATGTGTTGTGTCTAACCCACATAATGGCATGCTCGCAAATTATGTCCTAAAAGACATATAAGTTCATCATTTTGTGCATTATTTAGGATAATCCATGTTATTATATTTTATGTTGTGTTACATCACCTCAAACAAGGGCCTCATAGACAGGTGCAGGTTCTCCTCCCGAATGTCATGTCACCCTCTGAAGGTCAGTTGGCTTAATGAAACATCATTTTAATTCCCCCTTCATTATTTTTTCCCCTGTCATTTCTCATAATTACCGATTTACCACATAATATCGTTAAAGTGCTGATATTAAATGCCTGTCCTTATGTAATGATGGCTCAGTACATTCATTGAGCAAACAGCAGAAAGCCATCACACAGTTGCTGTGCAGCATGCCTGAGAGGTGCTGTGCTGAAGGTGATTGAGCAAGAAGCTGACTAAAATACACACCCACGCATGAACACATATATGATCACTGACACAGACAATGACATGCACTTATCCAGACATATACATGCATTCCTGCACAAACATATGTAGCGTGCCCAGCCCCCCCCCCCCCCTCCCCAAAAAAACACACACACACACACACTCTTTGAATAACTTATCCCAGAAGAGTGGTGAGTGAACTGTGTGTGGAAGAGGCAGTGAGCTGGGCTGTGGACGAGAGGCTTTCTTGTCTATATATAGCAGTGCTCGTACCGGCAGGCCATTAAAACTTCATTGGAGGGACGGTCCTGGGTCCTCACATGGCTCATACTGTCTGTGTGTGGCTCGGCCGTCGCACATCACCACACAGCCCTCAGCCCAGGACATACTGCTACTGTGACTGGAGCAAATCTAGCTTTACCCGGTGATTGCTGCCCCACTCCTGTAGCGGAGTTGTGGCCAACTGTTTCACACACATATACACACTCACATTGTCACACTTGCCACACACATTCAGTTATTTGTCCACGTCACATGTAAATAAGCACAGGTAGACATTAGTATTAGTTGTGCTTTTACTTCAGGAAGTTTAGTTTGATGGTTTGATGAGTTCCTCTTATTGTGGGCTGTTGTTACATAGAAAGAGAGAGAGAGAGAAATATAGAGGGTTGAATATATATAGACTGGTCTCAGTGGCAGAGAAAAGCCAAAGAGCGAAGAACCGTGCTGATGCACACTCCTGCTCAGCGATGTTCTGTGACACACGCGTGCACAAACAGGAGACGATCGAGCGCTCCTTGCCTGTCATGGATGCGGATCGTTGCCAGTGTAGGTACTCTTCCTCTGGCATAGAAGCCTCTTTGTTGGTGAGCAGTGAGTCAAAGCAGTTCTTCTCTCGTTAAAAAACTCTGTTTTCAACTTTTCTGGTAGCACACTACTGTGTTCTGTCATGGGTTTACTGTGTGTGTGTGTGTGTGTGTGTGTGTGTGTGTGTGTCTGTGTCTGTCTGTGTCAGTTTATGATACACATGGCAAGTGTATGTGTGTTTGTACATATGTTTGTGAACGGTCTGCACTCAGGAAGTACTTTGCTGTGAATGTGCGGCGGTTTCACTTCCTCCTTTGTGAGGCTGGGGCGGAGCCGTGAGTCCTGGGCCCTCTCTGCCCTCCCTGTGGCGTGGCTGGCAGTCGGGCACGTGATGTGTGAATCACTGATACACAATGATGGCAGAGAGAGAGAGAGAGAGAGAGAGAGAGGGGGACGGCAAGAGAAACGGGTCTGCGCAAATGTCATCTTAAGTTGGCCATTTGAGATACTGCCTCATACTGCCATTCTAGATTTCTCCTTCCTGCTACCTCCCTTACTCTCTCTCTCTCTCTCTCTCTTTAACCTCTATCAGACCACCAGTATCTGTGGTTCCTCATCTCCACGTGCTGCCATCTATTTGTGTCTGCTGTTCTCTTTCCCTCTGTTAGATTTCAGGAAGTGTGATGGTGACAATACCAAACGTGTGCCGATTGTCACTTTGTTAAACCTATAAACTATTTCAGAACCTGTGCATTTCAAAGTGCGTTTGAGACCTTTGATAAAGTGAGGAATACAAACTTCCAATTTTGATGATTCAGCTTCTTCTGTAACAGACCCACTGATGCGTATCTAACTGTCTCGGTTTGAGTGTGAGGATGTGAAGTTAGTGCTCGCTATGCAGAAGAAATGTAGGAAGGCGGGAAGCTGTGAGGCTTCGTGCTGTCTCATTGTATGTGACAGCCCTCTCTCTCTCTCTCTCTCGCTCTCTCTCCCCCTCTCTTGCTCACTTTGTAGAAATGAACAGGAAACACGGGTGGGGCTGAGCCTCTGTCTCTTCACTCCTTTCTCACTTTCTTTCTCGGTATCTCTGTTAGGCATACTTTACTCTGGATTCCTGGTTGAAAGCACCAGATTTGGGCATTTGAGCAAACAGAACTGAGAGTCGGGGGACGGGGACAGTGGTTTTGACCTGTCTAGCAGGTGCAGTAGGGACAGTGGTTATGGCTAGCGAGGGAGCAATAAGCGTGGGCCCTGCTGAGCAAGACACCTGCAACAGTCCAAATGAAAGCGCGGAGTTTGACCCACTGGTAGGGAGCTATGCTCAGAAATGATATGGCTTGTGTGAGTGTGGGTGTATATGTGTGTTTCTTCATTTGTGTTTTTGGTTGCCCTCTTCCAGAAACTGTTTCTTTCTGTTACTGTATAGTCAGCATATTATGTTATATTTACAAACCTTTTTCAAAGTTAAACTATTGTTCTACTAGTTTTATTTCTAGGTCAGAGATCTGTGATTCAAGATAATGTATCATGGCCGCCAATGTGCTTCCTCATTTAGATGTTTTTTTTTTTCGCCATGTTGTAATTTCATACAGCAGTACCTTCAATGTCACCTAATAATAATAGTAACTCACTAGTAGTTTTACCTGTCCAAGTTATCAGCAATGATGTGTGCGTATGTGTGTGATTACGTGTGTGTGTGTGTGTTTATACGTGTGTGTTTGTGTCTCAGATCCTGATTCTGCTGCACCTTTCTGCCGCAGCCACAGAGTCGTTTTCATTATTGTTATCACTATGTTAACTTTAATCAGAAGGCTTGATTTAATCAGTGTATTTTCATTCTGTTTTATGAAGCTGCTATATCTAAAGAGAGAGGAAATGGTGTGACACCTCTAGTGTCGTGGAAGATGGGTGTCCATCGGTAGCCATTTTGCGCCAAGGCTTACCACAGAGACTCATTGCCTGTGCACATAACACATAACTGGCTTCTCCCTCAGCCACTGCCAAGAAAGTGTGGACACCTCGCAACTTAAGATACGATGTGTGATAACTGAAGTGGCAGTGGAATGAGCTTTAGACTGCCAACTCAGCCTTGAGAGAGCCAGAGTGGTCATAATCACCAATAGTGATGGACTGCCGGCCTGCAGCACTTATGAGAGTGACAGCTCTAAGCGGTCTGCTGGAAGCTTATATTAAGCTTTCTTACTGGTTTGTGTGAGTGCATACATGTTATTGTGTGTGTGTGTGTGGTGTGTGTGTGTGTGTGTGTGTGTGTGTGTGTGTGTGTGTGTGTGTGTGTGTGTGTGTGTGTGTGTGTGTGTGTGTGTGTGCATGCATGAGTGGATGACTGTGTGGCTGAGTGTACGTGATCACATGATCATGTATATTGATGCATTACTTTGAAAACAAAGCATGCGTTTCTCTGTATGTGTTTGTATATGTATGCGTACTGTATGCGTATGTGTATCTGTATGTGTTTATATGAATGTGTGTTTTTGTGTTAGTGTGTGTTGGTGAATGGGTTTGTGAGTTTGATACATTCAGTGTGAGGGGAATGTAGGTAAATATAGCTATGCTGACAGAGTGTCTGTCTTAGTTAACTGTGTTGATCAGAAACGCTCTTAGATCAATCTTTGTCTCAATTAGCGCTGCAGGGATCTGTGCTAATCTTGTTAGCATGGACTGCTGAGAGATGGGAACTCTCTCCGGATCTGGCTCAATCTAGCGGCCCACTGTTTAACCTCCACCCTGGAGAGCTGGCCCTCCGAACAGAAAATTATTTCCCCAAAGCTGATCCCTGCTCTCTCGGGTGCCCCCAAAACTAGCCTAGCCCTCTTACCTATGCAAGAGTGTTTAGCGGATTGGCTCAGAGGGCTTTATTGGTGTTACAACACCACGGCCTGGCTGGATGTGAGGCTCTTTGTGAGATAATGGGTCCTAAGTTGGGGCACGTGCGTGCACTCGCACGTAGTCTGGCTGGGCTTTCTCCAAGCGCTCACTCATGCTGCTTGTGAGGGCCTCTGACATGGTCATGTGTCGCGTGTATTCTTTGTGTTGAATGTTTCAAAAGATTTGAGATGGGGCCAGTGTCTCGCTCAGCTAATCCCCAGTGATCCGTCAGTATTGGTTCCAATTTTGAGAATCATGCAGTCAGGCAGGCAGGGAGGCAGTGCTGGATGCCAGTTCAGTCAGCCCGCCCATTAGGCTGATATCCTGCAACACAATATGACAATTCAGTTCTATCCAGCGAGTTTGCTAATGCAATTAGCATCTCTGTGGCCACTGAATCTCCCAGCAGAATTCACTACCCCCCCCCCCCTCACTCCACTCTTTCTCTCTCTCTGTCCATTCCTTCCCTCGCAGAGCGACCCGGATGGGCTGTCGGTGCTGGAGCAGCTGGGCCTGGACCAGAGCTCGGACCTGTCCGACTCGAACGTGCAGCAGCGGCTGGAGGAGCAGAGGGAGCGCATCCGCAGGGAGATCCGCAAGGAGCTGAAGATCAAGGAGGGCGCAGAGAACCTGCGACGGGCCGCCACCGACAAGCGTCAGGCCCAGCAGGTGGACAGCCAGCTGCGCTCGTCAGGGCGTAAGCTGGACAGCCTGCACACACAGCTCCAGGAGCTGGACGCACACATCGTGGTGAAAGGCCACGATGACAGCAGAGGTGAGATTTATAGGCACTCAGAGATGTGGCATGGGTGGAGTTTGGAAGTGGTGAAGGGTGGATTATATGTTATCAGAAAAAAATTGAATAGAAAAAAGCCTGAAATGTTTACTGACAACCTTCTTTTGACAGATTATTTTGCAATATAGCAATTTTCACCCTCAGCTAATGAGAACCACTTTTCCCCAAATAGATTTTCTATGCATTGAAAAGAATGTATGTGGAGACTGTAGCTTTGTAATTAACCCAGGGTTTCACCCACTGGTTCATTCAAAAATGTGGAAGAGATTTCTCTGGGGTTAGGGAAAAGAGCCACAGACTCCCCGGGGTTGCTGGAATTGACTGTGGATTTATTTTTAATCAGGACATTTTCATATATTTTTAATCAGACATTTTCAGCTCAGTGGTGTGGTATTATTTGATAAGACTCACGTGACTCATTTAATGTGAGTTTGAGGACTGCAGATACTGATTTCGAGGGAGAGGAGTGTGGTGGAGCACTTGAATTAGCAAAATGCTAATGAGTTCCAGCCTTACTGTCTAAGTAGGTCAGTAGACACAGGCTGCACCTTAGTGAATTTGTAACGATTTGAACTTATGGCTAAAGTACTGCTCGGCAATGTGTGACCTTTTAACCTTGACCTCCACAGATGACCCCCATTCTCCGGGGACAGTCAGTCGCCCCTCTGCTAACGAGCACCGGATCGCGGCCCTGCAGCGGCAGCTGAACATCGAGCTGAAAGTGAAGCAGGGGGCAGAGAACATGATCCCCATCTACGCCAATGGAGCCGCCAAGGTGCCGTGTCCCTGCCCTTAAATGACCAGAGTCTTCCTCATTCACCCTCTTCGTCATTTACTCACTCACACTTTGTCTTCTTAGTCACTGGCTGCTAACCATCTCAGTCACTCAAGAAGTCTTTGATTCATCCACGTCTTCATTCATTCACAAACACACCCACTCAGTGACCCTCTGTGAAGCCTGTGCAGGCAAACAGGGAGGCAGCCGTGCATGCACCTTTTGAATCACTGACATCACTGTTGTCAGTTTGTGATATCAAAGTCCTTTTAATCTTTTACATATCCAGGCTTTCAGGGTTTTTTCCTCACTCATCATCTCCCACCTCACCTTTTCTTAACTGACTACATCAATCATCTGGTATTTGTGTTTCTATAGATTAGTCCCCTTTCTTCCTGTCAATCTCTGATGCCCTTCGTCTTGCTGGCACGCTCTGTGTTTTTTCTCCTTTTCTTTTTCTCATTGGAGTGTATAGGTTTCTTTTTGGTAATAGTTAGTGCTTCTATTATTGTAACAATATGTATAGCGCATTGTAACATTTATCTTTTTGATAGCAGTGTCAGACTTTAGTACAGCAATGTTTTGTCTGCCTACTGTTTCCTGTCACATGGCCTTTCTCTCTCACTGCCGCTTTTCTGTGTCTCTGTGTGGTGAGGCTGAGATGTCTTGTGGTGTGCTGCGAGTGTGATGAGCTACGCGTGTGCGCAGGCCTGCAGTGGTTCATGGCTGTGCTTTTGGTCTTTGCTCAGGACAAGAAAATGCTGCAGGCAGCCCAGCAGATGCTGCAGGACAGCAAGACCAAGATCGACATCATCCGCATGCAGATCCGCAAGGCCATGCAGGCCACCGAGCAGACAGAGGATTCACAGGGTCAGTCTGTCTGTCTGCCTGTCTGTCTCTGTGTGTCTGTCTGCCTGCCTGTCTGTCTGTCTGTCTGTCTGCCTGCCTGCCTATCTGTGTGTCTGTCTCTGTGTGTCTGTCTGCCTGCCTGTCTGTCTGTCTGTCTGTCTGCCTATCTGTGTGTCTCTGTCTGTCTGTCTGCTTGTCTGTCTGTCTATCTGTGTGTCTGTCTGCCTGCCTGTCTGTCTGACTGTCTGTGTGTCTGACTGTCTATACATCTGTCTGCATATGTGTCTGACTGTCTGTCTGTCTCCATGTTTGGCTGTCCTGTCTCAGTACAGTCTGTGTTTTTCTGTCAGTTTCCTGTGTGTCTGTTAAAAGTTTGCCAGGTTGTTCATGAATCAGTTCCTTACCTCAATGTTCCAACGTTCCTATTGTTGTTCCCGTGTCTGTCTGATCGTCTGTCCGTGTATTTATCTTTCTGTATTTTGTATGTTTTTTTCGTTTTCATGTCTTTCAGTGTTGTTGTCGATCTACCAGTTTTTTTCCACCTCTCTGTCAGGTTCTCTGTCTGTGTTGTGTGTTGTATGTGATAAGAGCTACAGCTCCTCTGGTTAATGCATGAGTCACGATGCTTTCGTTGCTTGTGTATTTCCTACTGGCTTTCAGTCCCTGTCTTTTTTGTCCTGCCTGTTGATATGTGAGTGTGTTGATCAATGTGATTGTCTGTGGAGCAACAGATCAATAGCCTTTTTAGAGCCGCTCTGTGAATTCTGGCTCACCCACACTCTCTCTCTCACTCACTCACTCACTCAGGCTTAATGTTACTCCCTCAGAGAGCCCAGCTTAAGGGCTCAATATTCCACCAGCTCTTTACTCAGCCAAAAGGACAGAGAGAGGGAAATAGGGAGAAAGAGAGAGAGATGGGGGAGAGAGAGAGAGATGGAGAGATAGAGAGGAGGAATGAGAGGACAATCTAAATCTGTAGGAAGACAGGGGGGAAGTGGGTAAGAAAATAGATAAGTAAAGGAAGATGGAGATTGGAGAGAGAGAGAGAGCAAGAGAGAGAGAGAGAGAGCAAGAGAGAGAGAGGGGCAGAGGGGGTAATGTGGAGAGGTAGGGGGAGGTAGAATGCATGGCAGAGCACGTTGCGAGTGCAGGAAGCAGTGCATAAAGCTTTAATGCACTCTAATGGTCCATTTTTAAAAGTGCCCCGGCCTCAGAGTCTCCTGTGGCTCTCCACTTCGTAAAGATGTGGAGAGCAAAGGTCTATTGGGAGATCATAACCAAGGAGATAGAAACACAAGTACGGGCGAGCACACACATACACACACACAAACACACACACACACACACACACACACACACACACACACACACACACACACACACACATACACAGATGGCCTTGTGATGTCGTTAAAAGATGTCAATTGTGTGCGGCTCTCACAGTCATTAGGGGGGTATTTAGGGGTCATCAAAGCTAGTTTAGAACACTGCAAATACCATTTCAGCAGTGCATGTGTAATGTAGGGTGATGCATAATGGTCTGTTGATGTTTATTGTTAGAAGGGCATATTTAGACACATTTATTATATACATTATATATATAGTTCTAATTCCCTTTGTAAGCCAGCATAGTTTATGTGTGGGTTTGTGTTGCAGTGTATGTTTATTTATTTATATGTGATTGAGTGATTATGTGTGTGTGTATACGTATGTATAATCTGTGTGTGTGTATGTATGTGTGTGTGTGTGTGTGTGTGTGTATGTATGTGTGTGTGTGTGTGTGTGTGTGTGTGTGTGTGTGTGCGTATGTGTGTATGTATATATTCATGGAGCTCTCTCCCTGGGTTGTCCTCTAGGGAACACAGACTTGTGTGGGGTGGAGCTGCGGATCGAGGAGTTGTGGCATCACTACCGCGTGGAGCACGCCATGGCTGAGGGAGCCAAGAACATCCTCCGAATCCTGGGAGCAGGCAAGGCCCAGGACAAGAAGGCCATGTCTGAGGTGAGGACAAACAATCACACACACATACTCATACTAAACACATAAACACACACACTCACTCAGTCATACTCATATGTAAACATATATAAACATCTATAAACATCCTCACACTCACACATGGTGTCACACATCGTAGGAAAGAGAGGTGTTGAAAGAGACTCAAAACAGAGTCAGGATGTGTATATTCAATATAAACATATTGTTCATGACAGTAAGGGGATGGGAGGGTGGCTGTTAGGGAGGAAGCAAAGTGAAACAAGCACTTGTGATTCCCTCATCTTCAAGCACTGGTCTGTCAACCATCTCTGTAGAATAGAGGGGGGAAAGTGAAGAGAAGGTTAGCAGGCTGCGCTGACAGTGTCCTTTGAGCTCAAGCATGATGATGAGGAACAATTCCTGTCTCCGCCATCACCATTCCCCTCATCATTATCACCCTTATGTCCTTATTCTCCACTGGGGGCCAGTTCACACACACTCAAAGGGTTCCAGTTCACACACACTCAAAGGGGGCCAGATCACACACACTCAAAGGGGGCCAGATCACACACACTCAAAGGGGCCAAAGGATTGAGCATGTACTTTTGGACCCAACATAATCCCTTCAGCAGTCACCCGGGCTCATGCTCACACATGGTTTACACGGAGAGATATCCCAGCATGCTCGCTCATAGAGCATCAGGGGAGACAACAATTAGTCCACTTTCTTCACTTGTCACATTCCACAGAAATCTGATGTCTTTCTCCGTACAGCTTACGGTTTATTACACTATAAACATTAATCCATCACAAAGATATCATAGCAGCTCTCTCCACTGTTGTTGTCTCCTCCTGTGTGCTGGAAGGTTGAGGTGCTACAAAACACCATTATAATAAGTCCTGTTGTGTAGGCGTGTAACGACAGACGCTAGCACCCCTGGGTTTTAGCCTCCTTGTTAGCACGCTCGCCTCCCTTGCCTAAGGTTGCGACTTCACATCCAATGTCTGATGGGACTATGCTTGTCTACACAATGCAGGTTGCATGTGGTCATGTACAGGAGAGAGCACACAGGCTTACACTATGACACAGTCATTTCTAGTGTGTGCATGCTAACCGTGGCAGCAAGACCCACATGAGATCACTATGCTGTCTGGTTAAACGCGTGCACACCTATGTGTGCACACCTCGGTGCAATCTCTTAAAGTAGTGCACACAACACACAAATGCCGTTGGACTGAAGGGAGCTGTTTTGAATATAGTCTCATGCAAATGTCTGCACACACACACACACACACACACACACACACACACACACACACACACACACACACCACACACACACACACACACACACACACACACACACACACACAAACACACACATACACACACACACCACACACACACACACACACACAAGTTCAAATCCATATTGTTTCCTTCCTTTCTGCCTCTTCTCTATCTCTATCTCTGTTTTCATCTCAACCAAGTGTCTCTGCCTGTCTGGCTTTCTGTTTCTTTCTCCCCACCTCTGTAAAGACTGATAAACATCATAGAGCATAATGCATGGGTGAACTGGAGACATTAACTCCTTGACCGGGATTCCAAACAGCAATAATACCTGAATACAAATAATAAACAGAACTACCTCTCTCTCTCTCTCTCTCTCTCTCTCTCTCTCTCTCTCTCTCTCTCTCTCTCTCTCTCTCTCTCTCTCTCTCTCTTGTGGCTCTCTCCCCCGTGACCGCTAGGCCCAGTCTCGTCTGAGCGAGTCTTCCCAGCGGCTGGATCTCCTGAGGGAGGCCCTTGAGCAGCGTATGGGGGAGCTGCCGGAGGACCATCCCAAGGCCTGTCTGATCAAGGAGGAGCTGGCCCTGTCCTCCTCGCCCGCCTTCAGCTCCCGCCAGGCCGCCCCCTACGTCCACAACCAGTACAGCACCCTCAGCAAGCCCTCCCCGCTCACAGGTAGCCTCTATTGTTTCTCCACTGTTCTTTCTCTCTTTGCCTCTCTACTCTCTCTTGCTCTCTTCTCTTTTCTCTCTATCACGCTGTTTCTCCATGGTCTCTGTCTCTTTAGTTGGTAAGAACCTTACAGCACAAGGCCCTGAAGCTGACCTCCTGTCTGTATAAACGTTAGATTCTGAGTCCTTGTGTCACATACATTAGTGCACTCTGGAGTGTGGTCTCCTTGTGACATTCATGGAGCTCACTTGATAAAGCACAATGCTAGTTGTATTACTGTAATGTCGAGTGATCCTTTCCAGTGCAGTACACTTCCTGTCAAACACATGCACATTTACTGTACTGCCCGTGGTAATGGGTAAAGACGTCAGCTGAAAGTAAATGTCAAATTACAGTTTTTTCCAATCATTTTCACTTTTGTCTCAATACCATGTACACTTTTTGCAAACACTTCACACAGTGGACTTTACAGACACACACCTCAGCATATTAGTTAACCTTTGGTGCAAAATGCACTACAACTACCGAAACACTTCATACTTCACCCAAAAGTGACTGATGGTGCCGTAGCTTTAGCAAATGTTCTCTCTCAGGTCACTCAAAGTACAATGACCTAAAAAACACAGACAACTGGAAGCATTGCAAAATGCATATATTATGTGTTGCTGTATCCTCTATTTTTGCACAGTTTAGTGTTGCATTGCAAAAGAAAAGAAAAACGTATGACACCTCGTACACATAAAATATGTTATATAAAATGAAATTCAGCTATATGCCTCAAGACAGCTCCATGCTAAATGTTCTGTTGTACACTATAGCACAAAAAAGTGTGCAGACACTTTTCTTTCCCAGTACAGTAAGTGCAACAACAACACATGAGACTACCACTAGAAGTGTCCTGCAGCCCTAATGCTGATCCCGTGGTAACATTTTTATACTGTAAACTTAGAATTTACAGTACTACCACATTCTCCCTCGCCTTGAAAAATCTTTAGCACATCTTATCCACCCCTAAAATCCCCCATATTCCACAAATATTTCAAGGCAAGCTGTTGTCATGACACCAAGAACAAACTTTTCTGTTGGTTTGCCTGTCACAATACTGTAGATACCAGTTTTGTGTGGCAAGGTTACCAGGTGTGATCAGTGGTTTTGAACTGAAAGTAAACTGTTTTGAACAGAGTATCTAAATATCTGCAAATAATGCTGTAGTTGCACAGCGTTTTGCTGTTGGTGAACATTGACTGTTTGAGACAGGTATCCATGAATTTTGGAAAATGTGGTCATTGACTGCATTTTGTATATAAGCATAGGGGCAAGTATCCACAGTTTAGTTCACATAGTCTACTGGTATGCTGGATGTGTTGAGTGTTTTGGGAAAGTGTACATGGTATTAAACCAAGTGTGAAAATTATTGGAAAAAACTGTAAAGTCTCATTGTAAATGTCAAAGGAAATGTGTCCTTTCATTCTTCTCTCTCTACTTAATTTTCTTATTATCACTGCCCATTTTTTACTCATTGCCCTCCATGTCTACCTGACTCTCTACAACCTATTTATCTCTTTTGCTCTGCCCTTCCCCCCCAAAACGCTCTCTCCCTCCCACTGTTTCTCAGGTACGCTGCAGGTGCGTCTGCTGGGTTGCGTGGGGCTGCTGGAGATGATTCCAGGCCGCACTA
>NC_045152.1:24351118-24483318 GCF_900700415.2 Clupea harengus
TTCTCTCCTCTCTCTCTCTCTCCCTCTCTGTCTGTCTATCCGTAACAAGTCTCTTCCAATCTGTCCTTTGCTTTGTAAATCTTTGGTTCGACTGGATTTTCCTATCATGTCTCTCATGTTTTCTCCACACTTCTACCACTTTACAGTTTTTTCCAATCATTTTAGTTCTTGTACCTATACCATGGATACTTTTCCCAAACACTTAACACAGTGGGCTTTACAGACACACACTTCTGCATATCAGTTCACTTTTGGTGCAAAATGCACTACAACAACCACACCACAATCAATTCTGCTGTAACTTTAACACATGTTCCCTCTCAGAGTAGAATTACCTAAAAAACACTAACAACTTGAAGCATTGTTAATTGCATCTATAAGATGTTGCTGTGTCCTCCAGTTTAGCATAGATTACTGTAGTGTTGCATTAAAAAAAGCGAAAAAACACACACAGACAAACACTTCTTTGGACTACAGTAATAAAGTTTGTAATATGACAGTAAACAAATAATTCTAAAATGCTGCAATATGTTTCATTTCAGCCATATGCTAGAATTGCATGTGTTACTGCACTATATAGGCTTACTACATTACAACAAAAAGGCATGAATATGCTACGTATTTACTGCAGTATTTCCAATGCAGTAAATTACATACATCAACACAAGACACTTTACAGTAATACCACTAGAAGTCTGCTGTAGCCCTACAGTAATGCTGATCCATTCTATCCTCTGCATTTGGTGTCAAACTTTTACATGTTTGAACTTCGCATTTACGGTTCTCCTCTGCATTGCATCTTGGAAATACGTCAATCCAAGCCAAGTATCTGAAGACAGTGTTGATATGTCGGTTAGCCTCTTACAATAGATGTCAAAATTGAGTGTGGAAAATGTACTGTAATTACTGTTACAGTAATTGAAGAATTGCATTCTTCAATCACTGTCTTTCACTGATAGCCTATGACTTACATAAAGAGCAGTACTGTAATAGTGGAAACATCTATGTTTGCCTTCTATAGACTCTATTACTGTACTACTGTATTAGAGATAGTGAGAAGTCAAGCCAAAACAAACTAAATAATCTAAATAAACTTTTGGCTAAATTAAGAATACTTTTTCTTTCTTTAAGCATATAATTTAATTTGTCTGTCTAAACAAAGCTTCTTTCCATCTACAGTGATCTAAATTACTGTAAGTAAGGTTTTGAACTGAAAGTTAACTGTTCTGAACAGAGTATCTAAACATTGGTAAAAAATGCTGTAGTTCCACAGTGTTTTGCTGGTAGTGAACATTGAATGGGACAGGTATCCATGAATTTTGGAAGAAGGTGTCATTGCCAGCATTTGTATCTAAGCATAGGGGCAAGTATCCACAGTTTGGTTCACATGGTCTATTGGTGTGCTCCATGTGTTAAGTGTTTTGGGAATGTGAACATGGTATAGGTACAAGAACTAAAATGATTGGAAAAAACTGTAACCTCCCTTTACCTCCCTGATTTGTCTGATTGCTTTCTCTCTCTCTCTCTCTCTCTCTCTCTCTCTCTCTCTCTCTCTCTCTCTCTCTCGCTCTCTCCTGTAGAACATGGACTGGGAGTCTCTCCTTAAGCGCCGTCTTCCCCCGCCGTTCGTCCCGGCCATCTGCGACCCGGAGGACGTCAGCAACTTCGACGCCGAGTTCACCACCGAGGCGGCCGCGCTGACTCCGCCCCGCGAGAGGCGCACGCTCTCGCGCCGGGACCAGGACTGCTTCAAGGACTTTGACTACGTCTCCGACCTGTGCTAGGACCCGGCGCCAGGGGAACACCAGTGGTCAGGAGAGACACGAGGGGTGGCTGTGTGCACGCCACGGCCCGCCACCCTGGTGGACTCCTGTCTTTTCACTGTGACTGGGTGACTCCCATGCAGAATGCTATTACTGTGAAGATGACGGGGGGGGGGGGGGGGGGGGGGGGGGGGATGAAGAGCGGAGGGGACGTTAGGGGGACAGGGACGTGGCGAGAGGGGTTAATGCCTGCTGCTCAGAAAGGCCTCCATATCAGAAATGTTTAGTGAGTGTGGGGAGGGAATAGCCCCTCCAAGATCCATAATCCAGATTATGTAAAAGATGAGTGGATGAGTGGGGAGTGTGTGTGTGTGTGTGTGTGTGTGTGTGTGTGTGTGTGTGTGTGTGTGTGTGTGTGTGTGTGTGTGTGTGTGTGTATGTCTTTGTGTGTGTAAGCTGGTCTGGGGGAGATCAGAGGGGGGTTGGTCATGCATAAGTACATAGATGGAGGGCATAAATGGAGGCCATACCCTCTTATCATTACCCTCATATGAACTTCTCCCTTTCAACCTCTTTTTCTCTCTCTCTCTCTCTCACTCTCTTTCTCTTTCTCTCACCCCCTTATGTCCATACAGTTCCCCTTCTCAGTAACACACACATTATGCCCTTTATGCTTCTCCTCTCGCCTTGTTGCACACGTGCCCGCAGTCCTTGTGCAATACGAATTATGGCCACAAGAGGGCACGCTGACCTATCAGAACAATCAGAATGGAGGACGTGAAAAGATCATTAGAACTGTGTGTGTTTGTGCTGGTTTGAAGGAGTGTGTTGTGTTTCGCTCCTACACGGTCCCTTTTTGTGACCCGTTTTTTTTTTTGCGCTTCTACTGTCCTGCTCCCTTCATCTTTAGCCTCCCCCTGGCAGACGGAGGGAGCACCTTTCTTTTTGATTTATGTGGAGATTGTTTCATGTGATTTTTTTTTCTTGTTTGTGTTATTGGATGTACCAATCATGCTTATGTGATGCACACTGTGTGTCTGTCGCAGAAAACTGTATAAAAGACATTAACATTGACATGGTGGAGTGAAGTCGATTGGCTCCTTCATCATCATCATCCATGCACTCATGAGGATCCGTCAGGCAGCACTCACTCCAGCCTGTTGAAATATCCCACAGGAATTAGCCACAGTTTAGTGCTTGGTTCCAATTGAGGTTTCACTGGAGTTGATAACAGAAGTTTATTGAAATATTTCCACAACAAATTGTATTTCTTTCTCATTCTAACTCGCCCAGATCGAAGGTGTTCCAGCTTTCCACAGCCTGGTCCAGGAGGACTATGTCCTCCGGCTCTGCCTCTGCTGACTCCTTGTCGGGCACGTTGTGATCTTCCCTGGACTCAAGCAGGCAGCACTCACAACGACCTGTTGAAATATCCCAAAGGAATTAGCCACATGCAGCGCTTGTTTCCATTGAGGTTTCACTGTAGTTGATGTTCAATAACAGAAGTTTACTGAAATATCACCAAAACAAGTGTCTTTCCGTCAAAGTTATATATTCTATAAATACCATTACACATCATTGGTATATCTAAAAACATAGCTATATTTCTGTACCAGAACATCCTATCCACCACATCCTGTCTTTCTTCAATCTGCCTTCTGAACTTACACTCTGTGTCCCAGCTGTCCTGAGCCTGGTCCAGGAGGACCATGTCCTCCGGCTTTGCCTCTGCTGGCATGTTCCGGGGCGCGTGGTGATCATCCATGCACTCATGAGGATCCAGCAGACAGCACTCACTCCAGCCTGTTAAAATATCCCACAGGAATTAGCCACAGTTTAGTGATTGGTTCCCATTGAGGTTTCACTGTGGTTGATGTTCAGTAACAGAAGTTTACTGAAATATTCCCAAAACAAAAGAGAGTATTTCTTTCATTAATCTGCCTTTTGAACTCACACTCCTCCAGTGGGTAAGCTAGGTCGACTTGCTCAGCCCAGCTCATCTGTCTTCTGATCAGCTCCATCTCGTCCTTGCTGCCAGAATAGCCACTTCCTCTCTTCACCATCTTCATTTCCATGTTCTACTGACAAATGCTGTTTGCTAAACTCACCTCTAAATTAAGGCCTACTGTTAAAATAAACTCAGTCAAAAATGTCGTATAAGCAATTAAACAAAATAAATCAATTAAATATATAAGTTAATCAATCAAGTTAAACAAACAAGAATAAGTAATCAATATGAAGCAAAATCGTGGGCCGCAAGCTCTTTGTGCACTGTCTAAGAGACTACATGTTATTTTCAAGAACATCTCGCAAGATAGAAAGATGTGGGGGAAAAAACACACACACACTATTATAATTTGATGGATACAAATATTAAACAGGTGTTGTTGGGGGGAAATTACTTGAAAGGAAGAGGAGTATTTTTGTTATAGAAACGGAGGTTTGCATTCTACACAGACCTAACACCTAAATGGCAAAAATGTATCTGTTTCCTTCCATGGTACTATCCACTCTCCTCTCTTCACCGTCATCTTGACATTGGTTTTGCCAGGTAATTAGCCAAATGCATTGTGTAGCAACCTGTGACAAATCTTACAATCCACAGAAAATTAAAAGGAGGCAAAGGGCACATTTGTCAGTGTTGCCTTATAGTGCCAGTATACACAGTGTGTCCATGAACCTGAATTATACAAGCTCTCACTTACAAGGATCTGTGTTTTAGCTGACAAACAGCAACACCACAACAACAAAATACAACAGAGGCCGCCACGAAGACCATTTCATGTCATCCCAATGGCTCAGTAATGTCATCTCAATTACTCAGTTTGTCCAGAGTATCTGTTGACCTTTTTGGTCTTTTGAATAGAATAAAGCTAAGCAATACAAATGGGCTGATATGAGCCTGACAACGGTTGACATTATTGAAATGTCATGATGACTGTAAAGCTGTTATTTAAAGCAACACGATGTAACAATTTGGCGACACAGGACGCACACGCAGTCCGAGGTCGCAGTGAATTGAGTCTCTGCTTTTATCCCATCCTGGACTGTCCTTCCTGCAGGACCCCACAACACAACCTGCCATTCCCACTAGCTATCAAGGCTATTTACTATATAGTTCTGCGGTCTGGGATGGAAAACCCCGCAAAAATGAGAGAAAAGTCTTCGTAGCAAACAATACCATTGCAAACAATATTGCCAAAAGACACCAGTTAGCATGTTAGCAAGCTTTTATGCCAGGTGGGCTGTTGGTGGTGTTTGCAAGGGTTCGCCTTTTAGGTAGTTAGCTCACCAGTTTTAGCCAAAATTCCATAATGCTGCTTTAACATTAGTTATTGTACAAGTTCACTTCAATATATGAACTAGTTCAAAAACATTAACTTCTAGATAGACATTCATTTACACTAAATGGGTATGAATACATTTGTATTATTTGGTCTGTTAACCTTTCAAACATGTACAAATTGTGCTCTTGTTCGCCCCATTTCCGCAAGGTTATTGACAAGAATGTCTCCAAGCATTTCACATAAAATGCCCCCTCAACCACTGAATAGAATTCCTCTTGATTGGCTGTCTATTCTATGTTTTATTTTCAGGAGATATGGTAATAACAGATTACTCGTTATTAGTGGCGTAACGTAGTTACGACGGGCCCAGGTGCAGGCTATTATGACGGGCCCTAGTCAGTGGCGTAAGGCAGTGGTTCCCAAATATTTTACAGTCCCGTACCCCTTCAGACATTCAATCTCCAGCTACGTACCCCCACCCCGTTTTTTTTTTCTTCATGTTTGTAGCCGCCGCCACGCCCCCTCCACCCACGCACATATTCAGCCTATAACACTTGAAACTGTCATGGTAGCTCACTAACCTACCTTTAGCTATTTTTGGCAGTGTAATTATTTAGCTGAATATGGGTATACATCAGTATTTTTGGTAATGCGACTAGGCTACGGGCCCCCAAGACCCTCAGGCCCAGGTGCGACAGCACCTGCTGCACCCCCTATAGTTACGCCCAGGGGCGGTTTTTCCTACAGGCGGTATAGGCGGTCGCCTAGGGCGCCACTCAGAGGGGGGCGCAAAAAACTGCGCCCAGCAAAAATAAAATAATAAAACAAGAATTGTGTTTTTTTTTTTGCTGGACAGAGTTTTTTTTGCGCCGCCTTCTATATCTCCAACCAATATTTTGACATAAAAAAAAAAATCTAACATTAGGGTAAAATGAGCCAAAAATCGAAAATGGAAGGGGTACGTAGCCTACGTCCTTGGTCAGAACATGCCAGCACAGTGAGGCGTTGGGTTAGAGTGTGTATGTGTTCAAGAAACTTTGAAAAACAAAATAATGAAGAGGCAAAAGCCATCCGGGGCGCAATTTAAGAAGAAAAGAAAGGAAGAAGAGAAACGTGCCAAGGAGAAAGGTAAATCCTTAAATCCTGTTCTAGCCTAGAATGAATTCCAGATAAGAAAACGTTCAGGAATGCTTTAGTGGAGTTAAGAAGAAAAGATGTACCTTATCATTGAAAGTTTTCCTACTGCCTGTCACATAGTTCTTTAAGGATTTTACAGAGGCCGGTATATTAAAAATGATATGTCCATTTATTCTACATTATACAAAAAAAGACATGATTAAAATAGGGGCGCACATATAAAGCCAATAGCCAGTGCTACAACACTACACATATCTTACTCGTTGCATAGCACACCCATTAAGGAAGCCAAACACGGCAACTTGTCAACAAGTGAGGAATACTGGTAAAAATCAAAGTGTTGTATTGTCAACTTTAGCGAATAGATTGTATGTAATCTTGCTATTTAGCTAACGCTAGCTAGCCAGTGACTTGTGACGTTCCTTGTTATTGCCATTCAGTCGAAACATCAGTTCAAGTTCAGCTGTACCGCAATTTGTGTTATTTTGCGTCATAAAAATGTGAGTAATCATAACAACGTTAGTTTTGGTGGAGCGAGCTAGCCAATTTAATTAGATATGATTCAACTAATCAATAGCTATGCATCTTGGAATAAAAAAATGTCAGGCTGTCCAAATACACCAAAACGCTTAATAACTACATAATAGCTACATTTAACAAATGATGATAATACATTCTTTTGTTATATCATTTTAGATTCACTTTTAGAATACTAAGAACACATTATTTGCAGGCGATTGGGAAGATGACGTGGAGGTGTGTGTGTGTGCATAGGCGGAGATCCCGGGGGGGACGGGGGGGACGTGTCCCCCCCTACCATAAAGTTGTCCCCCCCAACAATCATTGAAAACTTAAAAAAAAAAAAAAAAAAAAAAAAAAAAAATTTAAATAAAAATACGACGACACAAGCGGTGCTAATTATAGACGTAAAAAAATGTGTTTTTTAAGTGTTGAAAAATCATGTTCCCCCTATTCCTCAAAGTGGTTTGGTTCACATGCTGTTTCCAACCGGCAGGGCTACCGGCAGCTCCGTGTTTCAGTTAATCAGCCCAGTAGCCTACACGGTCAGATTGTCAGACTGTTTCCTCCTCTGTCCCCTGTCGCTGCCGCTATGATACACGATATGTAAAGAGATTTACCTCATTCTCGAACGCAGTAAGAACATGTAAAGAAGAAGTTTTTTCAAAACTCCATTTACGAAGTTCCAATCGATATGCACAAGTATACATAAGCTTATTAATGGATTGGCATGACAACGTGAACGTTTGCCGATAACACACACATGCCGGTAATTGACACAGTTAAGATAGCTAGCTAGACAGTCTAGGACACTGTCCTGTCCTGTCAGGTTCATGCTAGTTAATAAACGTAGGTCTGCCTCTCCAGATTTGTTAAATTATCTGAAGTTAAATGAATGTCATCTTTTTCTCTGGTCCATGAACTATGCTGGTATTGTAATATGGAGTGACAGTGGCGTAGGAGGTAGAGAGGTTGTATTGTAATCAAAAGGTTGCTAGTTCGATTCCCTGTTGAGCTGTTTTATAACTTATTTTGAGCATCAAGTTCTCTTGAACTTTGGACATTATTTGTCTGTGAATAGATATTTCGTGTTAGTACATTTAATGCTGTTTAGATAATTCTAAAATTACTTCGAATTTCTGTTTGTAAATGTGATAAGAGAATTCGGTATTTAGCAGTTTATGCTAGCTCTCGTGAAAGCAATTTTTTCATGTCCCCCCCCCGGAATTACACTCTGAAATTTGACCATGTATTGTCCCCCCCTACAATGAAATGGGATCTCCGCCCCTGTGTGTGTGTGTGTGTGCGTAGTCCAGCACAGGCGTGACATTTTCTCAGTGATTTGTTCTTGAATTAATGTTTGTTCATCGTTGCGATCGTTGTTGTGTTTATGTAAAAGAAATGCAGTCTTACAGGGCAAAATAGCGTTTGAAAGTTGCAATTCCGTTTTCGTGGGGGGAAAAATATTTTGTATTTTTTGGGGGGGGGGGCGCCAGGATTGAAGCTCGCCTAGAGCGCCAAATGTGCTAGGGCCGCCCCTGGTTACGCCCCTGCTCGTTATTCGTAGATCACAAGTGTAGAAGTCAAATGCTCACTGCAGCAGCAGACTGCAGGTTACCGTAGATGGCCTTTGAGCTGATATTTGAGCTGATTTTTTTCAGACGGTGGGGGATGTCCTTTACCAACCCCACGAATAGTGTCATATTGCTTAATTAAAAGCATATCATATTTTTGTATTTGTCCTTGAATAGGACACTCAGATTCGTATAATAATTACAGTCTGTTTATGTAGTGTACATTTGATTGAATCTCTTATATATATATATATATATATATATATATATATATATATATATATATAATGTTTTATATATGATGTGTTGAAGGGCATTATATATTTAATGTTGAAGGGCATTATACTATTTTAGTATGAAATGTAAATGCAAGCTCTTTGTGTGTGGAGGGGTTGGCTGGGGTGTGTGTGACTGGCGCTAACGTCACTGGAATGTTTGTGTTTGGGTGTGTGAGAAGTGTAGAAATATTTCAGGGAACTCCGACAAAAAAATCAGTCACTTAGAAAGTCAACATTCAAGAAGATTTAGAAAACATTTTATTTGATCTATGAAAATATAAATACAAAAGAATGCAATGATAATCATCCCACCCTCCCCTTGTGAAAACTGAGTGCATTAAATTATACTAGTATCACTAATGCATTTAGACACATTTAGTATTTGTCCGTGCTTCTTGAACTGAGCTACATTGCAATTATGATAAACTTTAATGCACTTTATTTGATTTGATATAATGATTTTTCAATATATTCTAATTATAGTTCAAGTATTTTTTCTTTAAGAATTAAAGAGTTAATTCAATCCTCAACCACACTCATCTTAGAATAATTGTATTATTTCCAAGTGGAATTGTAGGGTATTATTAAAAAGGAAAATGAATGAGGTCAAGTTGACTGGATTGAATATGTGGTCCCCAAGGTCCAAACTCAAAGCATCTGTGAGCACCGCAATACAAGTGTTTACTCACGAACAGTTACAATTTATTTGGATAGTCCCACAGGGACTCTACAGATGGTTTGTTTAAATACAATTTCAGTCTTTCTAACTGTACACTGAACATCGCCTTGACCAAACCCAATCCATAACCTTAGCCATGAATTGTACTTCAGAGTTTCAAAAAATATGAAACAACACCACAGCTTTCTGAATTTTGACCTGGGTTACGCCTAAGGCAGCTCCACATAGTAAGGAATTGCCTGTTATGGCGTGAGACGCAGTATATATATAACTTTTTTTTCTGAGTTCTGCTCAGTTTCACAAGGGCCCTTCCTCCTGCCCCTCTTCCTTATTTCCACCCCTTACACTCCCTTCCCATTTGCTGTTTCAGAAGACGGCTGGAACTGCTGAGTAAACATAGCAGTAGCTTCCCTCAACTCTCTCTCTCCTGTCCACAGATCTTGTGAACAGAGTGCTTGCACATCCTGCCAGGCAAAAACATAGAAAACAAACACAAATTAAATTCATATTCAAGATATTCATGTATTTTGAAAATAAATTCATATTCAAGATATTCATGTCATTTGAAAGTAAATTATTTGTTACAGATTTTATGAGAACACCAGACAAGAATAGAAGAGAATATCCCCAATAAATTAATACATGAATAACTTGAATGTTCCCCTGTGTGCAGGAGGTTTGACAGTATTTCTATCTGCTCCAGTGGGGTCATATCTGCCTCTGCCTCCCTAAGCCACCCTGTAAAATTCACAAGATATGAAGCACCTTCAACTATTTACAATCAGTTTGCAGGGTCCAGGATGAGTAAGGTCACAAAGTCTATTTACAAAGTGTAGTGAACAATTGGATGATCTGATGCAGATTATGGCTTATGGCAGTTGTAGGGTTTTCCAATTAAACTGTTCTTATTTTCTTAACGGGCAGGTACCTATTATCAATCAATTCAATCTATATATCAATGGAGGTAAATCATGAAATGAATGAATACTAAATAGTACATATACTATACAATAATGTAAATAACGATTATCAAATCATGAACTTAATACTAAATACCTTTCATAAACAATCATATAGTGAGGCCTGTATCCCAAAATCATTAAATATGCATATGGCACCTACAGCAGTTTTTCCTCTGCTACAGAGAACCTCTTTCTCTCTCATACTAACTCACCATAATCAAAGGTGTTCCATTGGTCCTCGACCTGGTCCAGGAAGACCCTGTCTGCTGACCGCTTCAACTCTACTCGCTCCTTGTCGGGCACGTGGTGATCTTCCGTGGACTCAAGCAGGCAGCACTCGCAACGACCTGTTGAAATATCCCAAAGGAATTAGCCACATTGCAGCGCTTGTTTCCATTGAGGTTTCACTGTAGTTGATGTTCAATAACAGAAGTTTACTGAAATATCACCAAAACAAGTGTCTTTCCCTAATAGTTATATATTCTATAAATACCATTACACATCATGGCTAAATCTAAAAACATAGCTATATTTCTGTACAAGCACATCCTATCCACCATATCCTGTCTTTCTTCAATCTGCCTTCTGAACTTACACTCTGTGTCCAAGCTGTCCTGAGCCTGGTCCAGGAGGACTATGTCCTCCGGCTTCACCTCTGCTGACTCCTTGTCGGGCACGTGGTGATCATCCATGGACTCAAGCAAGCAGCACTCGCAACGACCTGTTGAAATATCCCAAAGGAATTAGCCACAATGCAGCGCTTGTTTCTATTGAGGTTTTGCTGTAGTTGATGTTCAATAACAGAAGTTTACTGAAATATCACCAAAACACGTGTCTTTCCGTAATGGTTATATATTGTATAAATACCATTACACATCATGGCTAAATCTAAAAACAAAGCTATATTTCTGTACCAGAACATCCTATCCACCATATACTGTCTTTCTTCAATCTGCCTTCTGAACTTACACTCTGTGTCCCAGCTGTCCTGAGCCTGGTCCAGGAGGACCATGTCCTCCGGCTTTGCCTCTGCTGGCATGTTCCGGGGCGCGTGGTGATCATCCATGCACTCATGAGGATCCGTCAGACAGCACTCACTCCAGCCTGTTAAAATATCCCACAGGAATTAGCCACAGTTTAGTGATTGGTTCCCATTGAGGTTTCACTGTGGTTGATGTTCAGTAACAGAAGTTTACTGAAATATTACCAAAACAAGAGAGAGTATTTCTTTCATTAATCTGCCTTTTGAACTCACACTCCTCCAGTGGGTAAGCTAGGTCGACTTGCTCAGCCCAGCTCATCTGTCTTCTGATCAGCTCCATCTCGTCCTTGCTGCCAGAATAGCCACTTCCTCTCTTCACCATCTTCATTTCCATGTTCTACTGACAAATGCTAAGTTTGCTAAACAACACTTAACTAACTAACTCTAACTAAATAACTCAGTCAAAAATGCCGTATAAGCAATTAAACAAAATAAATCAATGAAATATATAAGTTAATCAATCAAGTTAAACAAACAAGAATAAGTAATCAATAATCCTTGGTTCACACATGAGCTGCGGAAAATAAAAACAGCTGGGCGTGTCCTGGAACGACGCTACAGACACTCTGGGCTGACTGTCCATAAACTGGCCTTCCGTGAGCATCAAAGGGCCTACTCCAACTCCCTTAAAGATGCTCGCTCACAGTTCTATTCCAGCTTAATTAATAAAAACCCTGGCAACTCTAAACAGCTTTTTACCACCATAAACCATCTCCTGAAGCCACAACCATCCTCTTCAACTGAGGCTACAGAGGAGCAATGCAACAGCTTCATTGACTTTTTCAGATCCAAAGTCAACAACATTCGCTCTCTGATGTCCAGCTCTCCATCTGCCACCAACACCTTATCTGCAAGTGTGCTGTCTCCTCTACATCTCGCTGAGGTTCGGGAGAGCCATGTTGAGGAAATCCTCAGAAAAATGAAATCCTGTACCTGTACCCTGGACCCCATTCCCACTGCTCTGCTCAAGTCACACATCCCCACTCTCAGTCCTTTCATCACCAAAGTTGTTGACCTTTCCCTTCAGTCTGGCTATGTCCCACCTGCTCTCAAGGTTGCTGTCATCCGTCCCCTTCTCAAGAAACCCACCCTGGACCCGGAGGTTCTAGGCAACTACAGGCCTATCTCAAACCTTGCCTTCCTGTCCAAGGTGTTAGAGAAGGTAGTTGCTTCTCAACTTCAGGACCACCTCAAACACAACAACTTGTTGGAAAAATTTCAATTAGGATTTCGTTCAGCCCACAGCACTGAAACAGCTTTGCTCAGGGTGACGAATGACCTGCTGATGACAGCCGATGCAGGATCACCCTCACTCCTCATCCTCCTGGACCTGACTGCTGCATTTGATACAGTGGACCACACTATCCTCCTAGAGCGCCTCCACACCACCATTGGACTATCAGACTCTGCACTCAAGTGGTTTCAGTCCTACCTTTCTGGCAGAACTGAATATGTCTCACTGGGAAGATGCAAGTCCAGACAGCTCCCTGTCTCCTGTGGTGTTCCGCAAGGGTCGGTCCTCGGCCCCATCCTCTTCATTATTTACATGCTCCCCCTCGGTCGTGTCATCAGCAGACATGGGATGTCTTTCCACTGTTATGCTGACGACACACAGCTTTATATCAAAACTGCCCCAAGCCCCACTGCAGCCATGTCATGTCTCACCGCCTGTCTTGGGGAGATAAAGGCATGGATGAGCAACAACTTTCTCCAGCTAAACAGTAGCAAAACCGAAGCCCTTCTTGTTGGCACTCCACACCAGGTTCAGTCATCCTCCTTAACTCATCTCACCTTCGACAGCCAGGTCATTCCCCTCTCCTCCACAGTCACTAATCTCGGAGTTAGGTTTGACCCTCACCTGACCTTTAATGACCATATAAAACACCTGTGCAAAACCTCCTTTTATCATCTAAGAAACATCTCCAAACTCCGCCCCACTTTAACCCTATCAGATGCAGAGAAGCTTGTCCACGCCTTTATCTCCTCAAGACTGGACTATTGTAATTCGCTTTTCTATGGGATCACTGGCAAGAACATCCAGAAGCTGCAATACATCCAAAACAGCGCTGCAGGATCCTGATGAGGGTCCGGAAATATGAGCACATAACACCAATATTACACTCACTACACTGGCTCCCTGTCTCTTTCCGGATTGACTACAAAGTCCTTATACTCACCCATACATGCATAAATGGGCATGCACCTCCCTACCTGCAAGAATGAATTACTCCCCAAACCTCCACCTGCACCCTCAGGTCTTCAAACAGCTCGCTCCTCCGCGTCCCCAAAACAAAGCTCTGCACCATGGGCGACCGGGCCTTTTGCTCGGCAACGCCACGCTTATGGAACAGCCTCCCTGACCACCTAAGGGCAACGCAGACGCTGGACTCCTTTAAAGCTGGACTAAAAACATTTTTATTCAGGAAGGCATTTCTGGCCTTGTGTTAAATCGTATGTTAAAATGTTAAAAAGTTTTCTATTATGCTTATGTTAATTCATTTTTATTTTATTGTATTATTATAGTTAGTTTTTAATATGTTGGCACTCTGAGATTCTTTTTAATGAAGGGTGCATTACAAATAAAATAAATTATTATTATTATTATTAATATGAAGCAAAATCGTGGGAAGCAAGCTCTTTGTATGGTTGTCTCTGAGAGAGTTCTATGTCAAAGTAGAATTTTAATGTTCAAAGTAGAATCCTCAGGTCAAAGTAGAATTCTTGCAACATTCTAGTCTATGATGTCATGTGAGTGACATCTGGTGAAACTTGAAGAAGACCAGAATTCTAACTGTAATTGCTGCCTACACTATCATGCCAGTTATGATTGGGAAATACATGTAATTAACTCCATTAGACATGTTTGCTTTGGTGTTGTTAGCACATTGCTGCACCAGTTGAGCCAGGGGAAGACAGACGAGCCTCTGAGGAATAACCTGAGGAATTCTAGCTGTAATTGCTGCCTACATTTATCTTTCATAAACATATATATATATATATATGGGCCATTCTACCGAATTTGTGCAAAGTGTAGTCCCACAACAAGAAAAACTATTTACAAAACAATTAAGTATTCAGACATAGATATTTACTAAGAATATGTTATGGTATATTTAAACCCAAGACATTAAATGAGATAGGAATAAGCTAAATATATACAAAATCATCATTTATATGGTCATTTCTATTGGGAAGTAGCTGTCCCCAACCCTGGCATCTAAATTTCAATGTCTGCAAATAACACTTTTTACATTTTTTTTTTTTTCAATGATCTAATTTCAAAGATCTTTATGATTAAGTTTAAACAGAACTTGGAAGATTTAGATTTATTGTGGGTTTAATAAAAAAATTTAAAAAAATATATACTCAGAAAATCTTGTCCATAGTTCTCATGTCACTACCGAAACACAGTAGTTTTAGTCCATTGGCTGAGCCTGTTTTTTAGCCACACCCCTGCATTTATAACCAGGCAGTGATACTGCATCCCTATCCCTCATGGCTGAATGGTAAGTAGCTAGATCCCATACTTTTGATATAAATGTGTTCCAAAGTCTGAAAATCAGTGTGTAACCTTAAGAATGGTCACTACCGAACACATGTTTTCTTCAATTAATTAAACTTTTTAGTTTTTTTTTTCAAAGTATTATGTTTGTTTGTGTGTACACCTCTTCAAAGATTTGTTTGCTAGCCATGTGCTTGCTAGAATTATTTATTTATGCTCAAAGTTAGCTAGAATTGTCACTACCGAAACAGTCACTACCGAAACAGCCACTACCAAAACATATGGTAAAGTTTCGGTAGTGACACGATCGTTTCGGTAGTGACAAAATTAAATGGTAAGTAGTTCCATCCCATCATTTTGAAATAAATGTGTTATGTGGACTAAATGGTAAACATGTAGATAATGCTGATTTCTATCTGAAATTGTTCAGGAGAGAAAGAATCATAAGACACCAAAATGCCAAAAGGAAAAAGTGGAGCAGAGAGGCTGAGAGAATACCGACAAAGAGTGAGGGATGACCCAGTGAAACACCAAGAATATTTAAGGAAGTGACGAGAAAGAAATAAGAAAAGAAAGGAAGAAGGAAAGTTTAAATGTATCAGTGATTTATCCAACAGGGAGCAAAAGAAGGTCAGAAAATCATGGAGGAAAAGACAGCAAAAGCACAAAACATTTGTGTTTTTAATATTCCCAACCTAAAGCATGGTATGAGTTAAGATTAAGCAATAAGGTTGAGGAAATATGATACAACCTTGCAAACAAAATACTGTGGTCACTACCGAAACAGTGCAGTCACTACCGAAACACTGGATGTATTGTAAAAAATAAAGTATATTGAGTTATCAACTAAAATGTTATGATACTGATTGGTTTAATGTATGTTCAATTTCATCAATCATCAACTCTGGAATCAATATGATCAGTATTTTGCATTTTACAAAGAAATATTGCACTTAGATTTGGATGAATTGCATAAATTGAACTTTGAAATTTGGTAAACATTTCATTTTTATTGATTTCATTGTGAAAAACTTATTTGTAAAAATTTGGTTGAAATTTGGTAAAAATTTCATTTTTATTGATTTCATTGTGAAAACAATATTTGTAAAAATACTCTTTAGAGAAGGGAAGGAAACACAATCTGAACAGGTAAATAATAATACGTTTTTACTATAGTTTATTACTATGTTTCGGTAGTGACAATTTTTGGGAGAGGAAAAACATTCCAACACATTCTGAAAATACAATATAAAAATTGACGGTTCATTTACTAGATATGTGTACTTTAGATATGGTACAATATATATACGGACAAAGTTTTGGGAATAAAACATACAAACTTTCAAAATATTTCCAACCTGACTTTGCACCAATTCGGTAGAATGGCCCATATACAGTATATATATATATAAAAAAAAAAATCTTAAAAAATTAAGAGACCCCTTCAAAATGTCAACATTCTGGAAGAAAACTTGCTTCCTTTTGTTCTGACAATGTTCCCCAACTTTGAGGAGTGGTTTTTCAGGCAGGTCAATGTTCCATGAACTCCATATGAACTTCACAAACTAAAGTTGCAGACATAAAAAAAAATACCAGAGCCTGTCAGAAACACTAAAGTGTCTTAATCTAGCCCTAGATTCCTGGGGGTTGATGTTACAAAATAGGATTGGAATGGAACTGGGTTGAGATATCTGTCTGAACCAGAAGCCATATTATAGCCAACACAGAAAACCAAACCAGGAGACTGAGGGAGGGAAAGCTAGTGTAGTTATGCCCACAGTACTTTAGACAGAGTGACGAGGGCCGTGTGGCTGGAGGCGGAGGGCAGATTTGTGTGCTGGAAGAATGAATGGGATAGATACCCCCACGGAACTCTGGATACTAATTAGTGAATAAACTTGTGTGAGAGTATTCTGTGAGTGCACTCTGCTCATTGGAGATGAGGGTCTCTGGAACGGGCAGGTGGAGTCTCACTGAATGGTCAACCCTTGATTTTGACCCTTGGCGGCATCATAAACCACTGTCTCCTCAACTTAGGGCCACAGAATGGCACAGCTGACGTGATCCATAGGGACTGAACTCTTAGGTCGTATCTCACTCTGAAAGGTTGCAGCCTCAACGGTTGCAAGATGATGAAGAAGTTGCTGCTCTTTGGGCTCCATGGAGCTACAGCATTGGCAGTGTGCATTTTCATCGGACACTGTGGTATCTACACAGACAGCCCATAGACGACCTCTGACTGATTCATTATTTCAACCACACCAGTCCCACATGTGGAGTCATTCCATAAGTATGTGCCTCTGAGTGCTCGACTTGGGTGCTCATTTACAATTAGTGGTTTTCTGAATGAATGCTTTGTGTAAATTACTATTGTTTGTTTTCTTGTGAGAGATGATAGAAGATTTTTTTTTTCTGTTTTGTTTCTGGCATTGGATATCTGACAGGGGCAGGAAGTGACTTTGCTGCCTGTGACGGGGCACCTGAGTGACCCGCCACTGCAGCCTGTATGCTGCCTTCACGTATAGACAGGATGCTAGTGTTTGTTTGAGTGCTTTTTTGATGTTCGTGTCAGTGTACAGTTTATGTTCGTTATCCACGCCACTTTGTTTAAAATAATCACTCAATTTCAATGTCTTCTCTCATGAATGTTCCGTTTATTTAGTTTCAAATCATACAGCATATTGTCATATTTCATAGCGTTTTTCTTAATGTTGTTTAAGTCTCGTCTTATGTTCGTTATTCTGAGGGCATCACTGGCCTTGAACTCAGAGGGCCTTGTCCGTCCCTCCTTTCCACATGCACCCAAACTGTACAAACTGTAATGTCATCTTCAGCCCTGAAGAGGGCGCCATTGCTTTATCACTCCTACAAGTCCAGAAATGAGTCCTCCACTGGCTTTGAGATCAGACAGTTTGGGCTGCAGCTGTGGTGTTGGGTGGAGAACACAACACATTCAGTATCCTCAGCTAGTGACATCCTCTGCATGTTTACAGACATTTGCCTGTGTCTATGCATTTCTTTAGTGGACTACAGACAGGAGAAATGAGCTGACTGGCTACTGTAGACGTACAACAATAGCATAGACATCTTGCAGAGTAATCCAGTGCCATTTCATCTCGAACCCGGTGCATTGACACAGCCACTGTATGCAAGCATATCCAAAGAGCATCAACACCAGTTACCTGTATTGGGTTGGTAATACTCCCAACTCCAAAACGGTTGCCAACTAGTATACTGGTAAGACATATGATAATTTATACAATATAATTTGAACTGTAATTATTGGTGTTGCAGATCAACATTACACAACTTTACACATCACTGTGGAAACTGAAAGACCCATTTTGTCATTGAATGCAAAGTTTCATCCATTCAAAGTTATTTTCAAATAATTGATACAGTGTTCGTTCATGTTCATCTGAATTCACTGGAAATTTGGGTGACCTTTCAGATGGCATTGTTGGCCTCAGCAGTGTGTCATGGTTCACTGATGAGAGCTTTTCAAACCCACGTGTTCTACAGAGACCTCTTTCTGTCTCTCTGAAGCTAATCTGCTCAATTTGCTCCTTCTCTCTCTCCCTCTCTCTCTCTCTCTCTCTCTCTCTCTCTCTCTTTCTCTCTCTCTCTCCACACCAGTACTTGAAGACCAACTGTAGTGCCTTTTGGCCAACAGAGGTTACACATGTGACCCGAGTGTTGGGTGGCAAGACAATGTATTTACAACCCTTTGTGGATCCATAATATCATATGTGCGTGCGCATGTAGAGAAGAGTGAAAGAGAAGGAAAGAGTCTTTTCTCTGATAAAAAGGGGATGTAAACCAATGAGGGAAAGAGCAGAGACCAGAAAATAATCTTCAGCTCTTTACTCCACACAGCGCTTCCTCAAATACTGTTAAGGACAAAAGGGTCTTTTCCATTCAGCTCCTGCTAATGATCGTCCATGGGATGAAGCCTCCTGCACCATTGTCACGGGCGAGTGGGGAACGAGATGAGGAGGCCAAAAAAAGACACGTTTTACAGGAAGGAGAGGACAGAGAGAAGAGAGAGAAGATGCTCCGAATAACGAGTGATAATGACACAGAGGTAATAGAGGAAGACAGGGAGGAATATATGGGGAGAACTCTGTGACAATGCTGACACAGGTCAGACGGTTTTGTGTGTGTGTGTGGGTGTATGCCTGTATGTGTGTGTGGGGATGGTTGATACAACCCCTTCAGACAGCCCTTCATCTCATGACCGTGCTTCTCAAATTAAATTGCAAGCAAATCCACATTCCTTCCATATATTTAATGAATTGTAAATGGACAATAGCAGTTTATCCATTAATATTTTGATTACAAAGTGTAATTTTTCGGTTAAAAATTTTCTCTGTCAAGGCTTTAAGATGGAAAACCTTGAGGAATTTTAAGGAGCTTCTGACATACTGTATGTATGTCATAGTCAGTATAAACTCTTCAGACATTTGACCCAGCAATGTCATATAAATCTCAGATGAAGATTAAATCCTCCAAACAAAAGGTATGATGAAGCAAGCCAGCTATGACCAAATGTAGCACTAACAACATTTGAATCAGTAGAAGGCAAATGAACCAACAGAAAATACTTTTTTAACTTTACAGACTGAGCCTCCTTACAGAATGTGTTTTATATTCGGAGTCAAAACATCTACACATGCAGGTACATACCAAACAGTTCCCTTCAGATGGACACAACTCCTGTGAGTCTGCAAGATGTCAGACTAGATTCCAGTTTTGTAAAGAAGAACGGGTTCATGGGACACAGTGTGTTCTCAGGTCATCTGTGCTCTGGTCATTACCCTGTTCTACTCAGGAATGCTTTGGAATGTCTTATCTGCCTTCCCATGTGGACTCGACATGCATTCTAAGCAATGTATGTGCTCTGAAAGAGAGCATATCCATCTTGGTTTCATTCATTTTTCTGTTAGCCTGTCTAACAGTCAGTCTAACATTCTGTCCATTCCTTTATCCATAGCTAATCTATCACTCTATGTGACGTGTTGGATATGTGTATGTGTGCTCACAAGTGCAGAGTGGCATTGGTAGCAGAGGATATTGTTACTGTAACGTAGCTTTTCAGCTAGAACACTCCAAAGTGATGGTTGGATTCCACTTGCATTTCTGACCCAGAATGATCTTTCCTGACTGTTCCATTCCTTTATATTATTTTATAATCTCCATTTTTTTTTCCCGGCCCAAAGAAAACAATTACCCACAATTCCCTTTCTCAAGTTGTGCTCTAGCTGCACCATGTACATTAGGTTTTGGCACTCTCTCCTTTTTCTCTCTCTCCCTTTCTGGGTAAGGTTGAAGTTAACGATTGTTCTCTTCTCAGAAGCGTGGCCACAAATACAGCTGGACTGCATCAACCTCACAGCATTTTTCTAAGTGTGTGTGTGTGTGTGTGTTCATGCATGCAAACGAGTGTATGTGTGTGTGTGTGTGCACGTGCATGTGTGTGTGTGTGTTTGTGTTTATATATGTGTGTGTGTGTGTGTTTGCTTGTGTGTGCACGTGTGTGTGTGTGTGTGTGTGCATGTGTTTGTGTATGTGTCTGCGTGTGTGAGTGTGTGCGTTTGTGTGTGTATGTGTCTGCGTGTGTGTGTTAGTGCGTGTGTGTGTGTGTGTTAGTGCGTGGGTGTGTGTGTGTTTTAGAGGAGTGCTGCTGTGTCTGAGGGGATAGTTATCTGTCTGGCAGCTCCCCCTTACCAGAGCACCAGAGGGCTGTGAGCCTGGCAGAGCCATGCCAAAGAATGCTGTGTTTGGAGGAACCTGCTCCTTTTTTCCAAAACACAGCATGCCCAGAGAGTTAAACAGCGTTTGGGACAGTTTTTCTTTCTTAGGAATATGCGTCTTTGAATTTGTTGTCTTTGGTTATTTAAAGATGAAAACCAAATGTAATGATACCTTTTAGTTGCAATTGCAGTTACGTTTGGGCATGTTGGCCATTTTAAATGCAACTGTTGCACATGCACTGCTTTCTTAGGCTGACCTATTTAACCTATGGGCAGACATTACTGGCTCCTGTCAAACAGGTAACAGTCTGGCTTGTTCTTGCCAGTCAGTTACCGACACTGATGACAGTAGCACACGTGCTCAAACCTGCGCATAACGGGCACCTTTGTCTGCTTCCCCATGTCAAGAGACTGATGAACAGCTGAATGAACAGCACAGTGAGGTGTCAGTGGTTGAGAGAGGCGCAGGGAGTTTGAACAATACTCGTGGAGGAGAAGGATGGCGTGTATAGAGAGACAGATGAAAATGAGCAACAAATAAACAAGGGCAGAACATTAGACCTAGAGGGTCATGTCACTCATGGTGGTTGCCATGGCGACAACGCTTCGGATAATTGATGTTTTAAATGCCATGTTCAAGTGTGTTTTGGTGTCTGTGTGTGCGAGTGGCAAAATAGGCCTACTTGTCAATTGAAGATATATTTCGATTAATTCTGATTGATTCATAGGGAACATTTCTTGTGGTCTGCAGTCTGCTGTGAGCTTTAGTCGATCTGGTCAACTTGATCAGAGACTGAGCAAGAGAATATGAGGGAGCTCAAGAGTGAACAAATGAGTGCACTTATCTGAATGAATCAGTTTTCGTACAGAACATTCTGATTTGATTAGACATCGAAAGCATATCTGAGATATTAGTCTTGCGCAGTTTGTCAACTCCCAATATGGCAAGACTCTATTAAAAGTTCAGCGAGATGAAGACCATATGGAGGAATAAGATGACATTCTTGGAATACTGTTAGAAACCAACAGCAAGGATTGGCTCTCTGTGAGACTTTCCAGCACATGTTCACCATGTCATAGATATCATATTAGGAAACCAAATGAACACATCCCCTGAACAGAGTCTATCACAGGATCTATCACAAAATCAGTCATGTTTCATCACGGAGAAGTAGAGTTGCTTAACTTTGGGTAAGATTCAATATGATCTGCTTGGACCAAATGGATTTGCAGTCATTTCAAAACCTTGGGGTCAACATGACCTGGAACAGACAATGTTTTGGTTAAATATGTTAGTTTGCTAATGGTTTTCAGATCCTGACAGAATTATAAACATGAATTACTGACATGACATGAAGATTCCCCATATGTTGACACAAAAGCTACTGCTCATGGCTATAATTGAGATCCAATCTTAATCGGAATGAAAATTACCTCTGTGGAATGAGAGTCAAAAACATGCAATTTTCCCAAAACAGCATTCTGTCTAATACACTTTTATATTAGAAATCACCTGTAGCAAAAAAAAGAAAAGTGGGGGTAAAGGCCATTAGACTTTCTGTTTGCTGCTAGTCTACTCCTGTCTAAAGCCCCCTTGTCACAAATTCAACATTGCATCCCTATGATCAGCTCACAGAAGACACCAGACAGAACTCTCACTCTGACCAGAGAACTCCGCTGGACAGCACAAACACTGGCCAGAAGTCAGTCTGCTGGCTCATGCAAAACCCTCAAATGTTGCAGGGAGGGAGCACTTTTATGAGGGGCGACAGGCCAAAATTCCTCACAGCCAGTTACAAGGCCGCAAATCCCTCAGAAATAGTTACAGGAAACGTCTAATTGAAGGGACTGATGCTTAAGGATGCCAAGCACAAAAATAATGTGAACATATACCAGTATGCTAAAAGCAGAAGACAGTGCACTTCTTCATGCAGAAAAGATACTGAACGAAAGGTTGAGCTTTTGCACGTTTTGCATGTTCATTATAACTTCAGTTAAATGGCCAACCTGCTTTGCACTTCTAGTTTTATCCACCATAGTTTTCCTAGACACAGCATGGATCACCTCCTTTCTAGTGGTTCAGACTATTTAAAGTGGGCAACTTTATTGTGTTCAGAACAGGACTATTTCCTTAATTTGTCCAGAGACTGACTTGCCATCAGATGCTTACATCCTTCTTTCTGAAAAGTCAATGCATTGTTGCTTGATTAAATGTAGTTTTAGAGTACTTATCTATGATACATATTTCAATATCCAAATAGTTTTTTACAGACGACTCTAGGGCACAAATGAACATTATAATGAACCTCCCTGTGTCAGAGAGGTGAAGGAAACAGAGATGTATATCATTCAATTGTGGCTTAGTGTCCCCAGAGTTTTGGTGATTGTCCATAATTCAGTGCAACAAAGTTCCTCGCACTTCTTTAATTTTCACGGCCCCTCATCTGTTTCTCATTCTGGGTGCTCCCGTCCTCCCTCCTCCTCTCTGAGGCGCTCCATCCATCTCTGCGCTTTCGTTTCGTCTCCCTCTGTCTTACCATACCGAAGACCCTCCGGTCCGCCTATCCCTCGTTCGCGACCGTCTCTCCACTAGCTCGCCCCTCCCCTCGTTACCAATCGTTCGTCCGGAACCCCTCGAGATTTTTTTTTTGTCTGTGGCGCGCAATAAAAGTAATGCAACTGCGTAGCTGTGCCATAGCCGTTTTGTTTACAAACTCAGGGAAAGTTTAATATATTTCACCGTGTTACCTCAAGAGACTTAAAAAAAAAACATCCCATGCCAAGTCTTTATTGGCCCGAATGAGAGGGTGTGTATCTTTTTAAGGGGGAGGATGGACCATGCCTAAGGAGGTGCGAATACTACGGCGAGAGACCGCAGCTAATTATCTTCCATCAGTGGTCTGACTTGACCCAACACTGAACAGCTACAGGTGGGTTTTAGTTAAAGGTGACCGAACAATAGCAATGTATCATTGTCTCTTTAAATACATTTGACGCAAATGTTTTAAAAGTTAGAAGTACGGTTGTTTGAGTTGGATTTTCAGGAAGGGTGTAAATGTGTTTTGGCTGTTGGACGCAGACATGTCATAACTTTTCCATTCGGACTACTCAGGTTTCAGTTTCCTTTTTAATCAAATCTTCAAACAATAAGTCTTTCATATCTGTTTAAAATATGTGGCATTTAAAGCAAGCACTGCCATTCCAGTGTATTTACTTCATTTTTAAGGAACTGACGTTGAATTTGAACACTGAAGGATCTTATCTTGTCAACATGTGGATAAATGATAACATGTTATGTTCCACGTCTATGAATCATGCTGGTTCTGTAGTGAGCTATCACTGCAGGAAGGTAAAACTTATACAAAGACCAGGACAGTCACAAGGATCATGGAAGAGGAAACTTTCATGGAAAACGTTTTGGCTTATTTGACAGACATGGATTATCAACAGCACCAGGACCAGTTCTTGTATTTCCCCATGGGAGGATGCATACTGAGGCAATGTGTGTGTGCATGTGTGCAATATAGTAACAGTCAGTTTACACTTACACACACACACACACACACACACACACACATGCACACCCACACACAAGCAACTCTAACTCCATACGATATGGCCAGGAGTATCTTGCTTTTCCAGAAAATAATAGTTGTTGGTTTGATCGTCCTTGGTCATCCAGATGAGTTGTAGACTAAGAGGCTGGTTTAGCTGACCATTATTTGTGTATCTCCGTATGTGTTTGGAGGAGCTTATTTTAGCCCAAATATGGCTTTGATTTGGTTTGGAAATGATTGAGAAAGTTTAGGTCAATCTGATTTTCAGACAGGCATCAGAATAACACATATAGTCTTTAAAATGAAGAAGCAGCTGAATAGGCAACAGCAGAACATAGGAACATTGGAAAAGAGGTAAGAAGCAACAATGAGACTTTGATAGCTGTTTTTCAAGGAGAGTCTCTCTGGCTTGGCATTGATAACAGTTGTCCTTGATTTCAGTCTTATGGTCTTTAACCCCCCCCCCCCCCCATGCTCTGTCTCCTCTCTCTCAGCGGTAGCATGTGCCAGCCGGAGCGCTTAAGGGTCTAACTCCTCTGGAGTGGTGCAAGCATGATGCAGTGGACAGCATGGACTCTCTGGTGCCTCCTGCTGTTTAGGGCAAAGAATGCAGGTCAGTGAGGCATGAATGAGTTGATTCATCTAAAGAAGTCAAGCGCACTTGCGCCCCCACAATGGGACACCGCCATTGTCACAACCCCAGAAAATCTCCTGAGATTGCTCAGTACACACGAGAATACAGTGCACCTTTGTCTTCATCATGAACTTATTCAGAGTATATATGTGGGTTTGATGGGGCTGTTTGCTTGTTTTGGTCTCTGCAGACTGTGGCCAGGGTACGCAGTGTTCACTCAGCTCGGTGGGGACGGTGTACCCGGTGCAGGGGTTTCTGGAGCGCTTTGATGTGGGGCTGGGCTGTGCAGCCAGGGAGAGTGGCCCCAAAGAGACACACGTCATCACTGTGGCAAGAGCATCGCACTTCTCCAACCAGCAGGTGCAGTGGTTCCTCCTCTCTCCCTTGACTTCTCCCCCACTCTATTCCCTCAGTCTTTGTCTCTTACCTTTCATTTCAGTCTTACTATGTGTTTTATTTTCTATCTTCTTTCTTTGTTCTCTTTGCTTCCTAGATTTCTCCCCCGTTCTTCCCTCCTCTGTCTCTCACACTCCTTATCCTTATCTATAAAAGTCCTTATCTTATCCTCTGTTGTTTCTCTATTACAAAGTCAGCTGCACACATAAATACATAAATACAGTGTGTATGGCAATAATTTATGTACATGGCATTTATAGCCACACATCCATGACTGTTTTATTTCAGGTTACTGTGCTCTTGAGGCCGTTGTCTTATTTCAAGCCTTCAAATCGGCTAGTTGTCTTGGTGCTGAGCTCCCAGCATGCAGTGCGTTGGCGGTTGGAGGTTGAGGGCCTACCTCTTGGTCTCCTGGTACTGGTTCAGGTCTGTCTTTCAGTTTTTTTTTTTCAGATCATGCTCATGTCAGTCTGTCCAGAGAGATTCATTTTTTTATCTAGTTTTTACTTTGATTTGAGCATTTTAGTGTTTCTCAGGAAAAACAAACAAATTACGTGTTGTGTTAAACTAATTCACACACAGTGAATCCCTTCCTTTGTCCCTACTTACTGATATTTCAGGATCAGAAAAAATCCTCCCTAAATTTGAAGCAGCTGCTTAATAGCAGTATGTAACATCCCTTCAGACAAATAAAAAGCATTGCATAAAAAGTTGCTAAATGTATTTTAAAGTATTGTCGCAGTATTAATAAACAGACACTTGTGACGGTGCTGTTTGTTCTTGTTGCCAGGCCTCTCCCAACTCCACGGTGGAGCCCCAGAGTGGGGGTGTGCAGGTGCAGCTGGTGCCGTTGCTACCCTGGCGCCCGCGGGCACTACTGCACTGGAGCCTGCAGCGGTACAGGACCATCTCCTCCCTCACCCACTCCACTCATGCCAACCGCGTCTACATTCGCCTGGGAGAGGGTAAGCCTGGCGCTGACACATGTTCACACACACACACACACACTCACACACACACACACACACACACACACACACACACACACACAGAGAGACACTCACAGACACACACACACACACACAGACAGACAGACAGACACACACACACACACACACACACACAGAGACACACATACACACACACACACACACACACACACACACACACACACACACACACACACACAGAGAGACACTCACAGACACACACACACACACACACAGACACACACACACACACACACACACACACACACACAGAGACACACATACACACACACACACACACACACACACACACACACACACACAGACACACACACACACACACACACACACACACACACACACACACACACACACACACACACAGAGACACTCTCTATTCAAAAACATTAATTCACAAATGTTCTTAGACACTCTCTATTCAAAAACATTAATTCACAAATGTGTATATTTGAGATAGTGAGCAGAAAAACTATTTAGAGTGTAACATTGGCTTTCATAATTGATACTATAGTCAGACCTGGTCTAGATTTAGTTCTAGAGTGGGAAATCACCAGGGCTATGGGTGTGTGTTACAGTTTTTTCCAATCATTTTAGTTCTTGTACCTATACCATGGATACTTTTCCCAAACACTTAACACAGTGGGCTTTACAGACACACACCTCTGCATATCAGTTCACTTTTGGTGCAAAATGCACTACAACAACCACACCACAATCAATTCTGCCGTAACTTTAACACTTTAACTCAGAGTAGAATGACCTAAAAAACACTAACAACTTGAAGCATTGCTAATTGCACCTATACGATGTTGCTGTGTCCTCCAGTTTAGCATAGATTACTGTAGTGTTGCATTTGGACTACAGTAATAAAGTTTGTAATAGGACAGTAAACAAATAATTCTAAAATTCTGCAATATGTTTCATTAGAGCCATATGCTAGAATTGCATGTATTACTGCACTATATAGGCTTACTACATTACAACAAAAAGGCATGAATATGCTGCGTATTTACTGCAGTATTTCCAATGCAGTAAATTACATACATCAACACAAGACACAGTCTACCAAAGTACTGTAATACCACTAGAAGTCTGCTGTAGCCCTACAGTAATGCTGATCCATTCTGTCCTCTGCATTTGGTGTCAAACTTTTACATGTTTGAACTTCGCATTTACGGTTCTCCTCTGCATTGCATCTTGGAAATACGTCAATCCAAGCCAAGTATCTGAAGACAGTGTTGATATGTCGGTTTTCCTCTCACAATAGATGTCAAAATTGAGTGTGGCAAATTTACTGTAATTACTGTAAATTGAAGAATTGCATTCTTCAATCACTGTCTTTCACTGATAGCCTATGACTTACATAAAGAGCAGTACTGTAATAGTGGAAACAACTTTTCAGGAACAGTTACATCTATGTTTGCCTTCTATAGACTCTATTACTATTAGAGATAGTGAGAAGTCTGCAAGCCAAAACAAACTAAATAATCTAAATAAACTTTCTGCTAAATTAAGAATACTTTTTCTTATTCAAGCATATCATTACAAAGCATCTTTCCATCTACAGTGATCTAAATTACTGTAAGTAAGGTTTTGAACTGAAAGTTAACTGTTTTGAACAGAGTATCTAAACAACGATAAAATATATCAAGTATCCAGGAATTTTGGAAGAAGGTGTCATTGCCAGCATTTGTATCTAAGCATAGGGGCAAGTATCCACAGTTTGTTTTACATGGTCTACTGGTGTGCTAGATGTGTTAAGTGTTTTGGGAATGTGAACATGGTATAGGTACAAGAACTAAAATGATTGGAAAAAACTGTAAGCTGTATAATAGAAAAAAAGGAAATTCACTGAAATTTAATTTTTTTTAATTTCTTTTCTCTGCCCTTCTACTCTAAAACCTCCAAGATCACTCTTTGCCCAGGGAGTGTCACCTGCAGTCTCTTTTCCTGTCCCGCAACTACTTGACCTCTGAAGTCCAGCCTCAGGAAGTCCAAGCCTGTGTCCTGCCGTGGGCTGAGTCTGACCCGGAAGTACATGTCATCAAACTCTGGTCTGCAGGATCTGGCCTCTGTGGGTGAGACTATGGCACTTAAACTCAGTATTGGTCTGACCCTGCTGGCCCCAGCAAAGTAGAAGTAAAAATGGTGGGAAGTCATTAACTGGTTGATTAAAGTCAGCGCTTTTGCACTACATTACCCAGCATGAATCAGCGAAATACATCATTCCTTTTTTTCTCTCTCTGACTATGTTTAATAAATAAGTTGACTCCATCATTGTCTGTCAGCTCTCTGCAGGTGGAGGTGTCTGTCTCGCTACTGCCCCCAGTGGCTAACCGTGGCACGCACAAGCTGGTGCTCATTCTGAGCAGTGCAGCCCCGGTGAACTGGGCCCTGACTGCCACTGGAATCCGGGGACACATATTTGTCTACGTGAGGCCCTTTTTGAAAAATCTGAAATCTTACACAGTAAATCTGTTTTAATGTGGCTATAATGCTCCTCATTTTGAACAAATCTCATAATACTCCCAGCTTTCTTGTCTCATGGACAGTTACATAGTGACTGGGCAACCTGCCCTTGAAAACACAGAGACTGTGGTGTAGCAGCTCTTGGCAGTTTCTCCAGAGTAACCAAACAAATGGCTGTGCTTGCCTCTCTGCTCTGACTTGAAAGCTTTATCCTATATCACCCTGTATGCTTTCCCTGGGTTGTTGTTTTTTCGTAACCCACCCACAGGCGTCCAACAGCGTGACCCCGCTCTACCCCCCAAGGCCTGATCTGACCATGACCAGCATGCTCAGCTATGACCTCCTCTCCACATCAGACCTCCTGGAATGGGCCAATGACAATGGCTTTCCCAAAGTGACCTCCTACACGGAGGCCGACCTGGCCAATCGCTTTGTGATCAGGCTAGCAGGAGGAGGGACGGACCAGGATGGTATGCCCCCTTTTTAGGTGTTTTTTGTCTGACATGTGTGTTTAATCATTGGGAAGTCTTGACTTCCTGTTACATTGCCAAAGTGAAGTGTTTTATAATAATGTGTATTGTACATTTTAATATCAGTACGTATACAAATACATGAAAACACACTATTAGATGCTCTACACTTGGTCTACACTTGGGCCACATATAGCTATGAATATATATATATACATATATATATTAATTCTGTATGTATTTATCTATCTATCTTTCTTTCTTTCTTTCTTTCATTCTTTCATTCTTCACCCCTGTTCAATGAATCCATCCTACATTCTCTGCCTCCACCTCCACCTCCCCTAGTGCGAGTCCCGGTGAGGCCATCATGGATGGGGGAGTCCAGGCTGAGGCAGTGGCTGACCGGAGATGAGGCGGCTCAGGAGGCCATCAGCGTTCAGTGTCAGGATGGTCGACTAAGCGTGGCTGTAGACAGGCGCACCCTACAGGTGCCTCTTCTGTTTCATCTGCTCAGCTCCAACACTCAGAGAGAGAGAGAGAGAGAGAGATGAGAGAGAGAGAAAGGGGGAAAGAGAGAGAGAGAATTGAGAGAGAGATGAGAGAGAGAGAGAGAGAGAGATGAGAGAGAGAAGTGAGAGAGATGAGAGAGAGAGATGAGAGAGAGAAAGGGGGAAAGAGAGAGAGAGATGAGAGAGAGAGAGAGAGAGAGAGAGAAAGGGGGAAAGAGAGAGAGAGAGAGAGAGAGAGAGAGAGAGAGAGAGAGAGATCACCTCTGACTGTAATATTTGACAGTACTTGTGTAGACAGTTGTGTCCTGTCAAATGTTCTATTTGTGGACCAGAAACCAAATTGAGATTACTTAGAGGTCAGATGTAGTATTTACCGCGACCCATTTCCCCTCTCTCCCCTCCACACCTGCACAGGCGCGGTCTCTTCCTCTGTCAGCAGTGACCTTGCGTGACCCCGGCTGCCAGGCCTGGTCCAATGGGAGCCATTTTCTCTTGGCGTTCCCGGTTATTTCCTGTGGGACTGAGGGCTTGCTGGAGGGGAGCTCCCCAGTTCCTCATTATAAAAATACGGTGAGAGGCTGCAGACACAGACATTACAAAACAGACTGACACTGACAAAAGACTTTTGGGAAATTCTGGGACATACAGCATATTACACATTAGAAATGTTGACAAGAGCATGATAACTTCAAAAATGTCCCAAGAAAAGTGCATTACTGTAATGCAAACTTGTGATGAGAAAAAAAACATGTTTAGAGCACTCTTTTTGCATAGAATGGTAGATGTTTCTGGAAAGTTCTGGACACTGGAGAGTAGACGGTGGTGGTTGACGTGAATGTGTTAGAGGTCAGCCTGCAGCCACACACAGGAAAAAACAGAGAAGCCCCAGCTGCCTGTCTTACTGTCTTACTCTCAGAGGCAGATCTCTGCCGAAGATAACAAATACGCCCCAACCCAAACAACTTGACTCATGCTCAGTGTCTGCTCAGAGCCGCACGGGAAGCAGCCTCGCCTTTGGGGAATATGGGACTGTGAGAGGGTGGATCAGGAAAATACTCTAGGCCTGATACTCTTCTTCACATTTTGCCAAAAGTGCTGTTGCATACTTAAACATTTTGTGATTTGAGGCATATATGGAGAAAGTAGCACATGCATGGATTGTGCATTTAGACTTCATGAGAGACACTTCATTTAGAGTTCATGAACCCACACATTGTGCCTCGTCATTGACCAAGTACTGATTACTGGGAGAGAGCCTTTTTGGGTTATAGAGAAGAGGATTGAGGTGGGTCACTTTTATTTTCTGTGTGATGTGAGTGGATGTGTCATGTACATTATTGCTGGTGTCTGAAGGATCTCATCCCTGCAGTGTCATTATTGGTCATAACCACACATGGGGCAGCTGTCCGAGGTGTGAACAAGGTCACAGTGTTCAGAACACTCGGAATTGATATGAAAGCCTCATCTTTTACACAGGAAGGTAGTGAGGAGATATGAAAGCCTCATCTTTTACACAGGAAGGTAGTGATGAGTTCAGAGTATGGTAACCCAGGTGATGGTTTTGACAAGACCCTTCTCTTTGTCATCCTGCTGTCTCTTGAAAGGTGTTGCTATGGAGAAATAAGCTCCCATCCCCGGCTCAGAATGAGACAGAATTGGAGTGGACCACAGACCAGTCTCCAGTAGCCATACACGTGAGACAACATTCACATTTAACTTCTGACTTAAGTCAACAGGCCACTTGAATCACTGAAAATCAGTTTTCACTCAAGTATATTTGCAATATAATTGTATCTAATATATTATCTCTCTCTTGGACTCAGTTCAGTTGTAAGGCTCCAGGCCCTAATCCTGTGAGCCCCCCAGTAGTCATCCCTCCCCCTGGGTCTAGTGAGGTGTCAGGGGGCCGGAGGGGGCCGAGCTCTCCCTTGTTCCCAGGCCATCGGATGGTCCCTCGGCTCACCATGCAGCTCTTTGTGACCGAACACTACGAGAAAAGACAGATGGGACCCTGCATCATCACGGCGGAGAATCGTGTCTATGTGCAGGTCTGCTTGGTTTCTAGCGCGCCAATGACTAGTCATTTACACTAAATTCCCTTGTTTGTGCAGATTGTGTTTCCTGTTATGCAACCCTGTGCAGGGCCTTTTGTTTCACTCATATCAATTCACCCTGTCAAGGCTGGCACAGGCTGTCTCCTTGGCACTTGCTATCTCCCAAATGGCTCCCACTCACTATCAGATCACAATACTGACTGATAGAACTCAGGTCACCAACAATTCTTCAAGCATTGTTTTCCTTTTGAACTTCTGTTGCTTTTGTTCAGAATTCGACCTTCAGTTAGACTCATCATAAACGGACTCTTTAGTCATAGTCATATCTTACATCAATTAATGCTTATCTCTTCTATTTCCTTCAATGTGTAATGTTTACGTATCAGAAAGATGTCCCCTAATCTAATACCCATTTTATGATCTGGGAATTGGCTCGTCTATATGAACTTTTGGACCTGAATGACTGCATATTTTGCAAGGACCCTCGAAATCAGTGGTCAACAAACCAGGCATTCCGGATGTCTACTCTCCGGGGCAACTTAATCATAAATATCAACAGCCATTTATCGATCTCTCTAGGGCCCAACACAGTAAGAGTCTGGCTAAATCCTGTAGCTATGTTCAATTCAATTCAATTTTATTTATATAGCGCCAATACAAATTTAAATGGTCTCTAGTCGCTTTACAGAGCCCAGAGCCTGGACCCCCTAGAGCAAGCACTAAGGCAACTGGGGCAAGAAAAACTCCCTTTTAACAGGAAGAAACCTTGAGCAGAACCTCAGCTCAAAGGGGGGACCCATCTGCTTGGGGCTGGCTGGGTAGAGAAATAGATATAGAAAGGGGGGGGGGTTAGAGAATCAGGAGCAAACAGATGGATTCATACACAGATCAGAGGATAAAACATATTAGCACATTTGCAGATTATGTACATGATACATACATGATTCCAAGACACATAGAGTAAGGTACTGTATATACATGAAATATACAGAATTAATAGTGGATAAAAATGGAGAGAGCCAGCATTCAAAGTATTGGTTGTAGAACTGCTTAGTGAGTATACAGAGTCCTCATAAGGTTACTATTATAAGGATAAGCTGAGCAATCAAGCAGAAAACTATATCAATGATGGCATTAGTTTATATTATATGGCATATTATATAGTTTATAAATAGCATGTATTATAAGCATTAGAATTTGTGTATAATAGTTGGTGGGAATGTGCAGCTGTGAGTAGAGGGTTTCTGCAGGTAGATTGGGTAGAAAGACTGTGACAGCATTCCACAGTGGAAGAAAAGAGACAAAGTGAGTGGACAGAGCTTAGCCTTATATATGTATATGGAATTAAAGGTTATGGTGATGAGTAATAATGTTGTCACAGCTATCAGCATTTGCAGGTAAAGGTCTTACTCTATGGGAGGGAACAGCGACAGGTTAGAAACAGAAAATCTGAAAATCTGTTATACGCGCACACACAAATAAACAACACACTCACTATGTGAGTGGTATGGACTTTGTCCTCTTTAGTACTGTATTTCCTAGAGACTTCAGTTGTCTATAGAAGGGGATGATTCTCTCTTAACTCCCCACAGATTTTAGCGGAGGGGCACTTCAGAAGAGGCGTGGAGGTTCAGTCATGTGTCGTCTCCCCCCAGTCGAACTCCAGTGGCTCACCCAGCTGGCCTGTCATCCTCAACGGCTGCTCGCAAGAACCCACCTTCATCCTCACCCCCCTACGGAAGAAGAGCGAGGTCAAGGGAGAGACGCCTGAGGAAGAGGAGGGGGTTGTTGAGGGTGAAGACGATGATGAGGATGAGGATGACAAAGAGGAAGACAAAGAAGAAGAAGAGGAGGAGGAGGAGGAGGAGGAGAAGGATGACAAAGATAGAGGCAGAGCCCCGTCTTTCAGGCGGGAGGTGCGAGCAGGGCAGCCTTTGAGAAATAAGAGAAGGGGCCGGACAGGTGTTAATGAAGGGCGGGCTGAAAGAGACAGGGGAGCGGAGGAACAGAAGGAGGCGAGGCCGTCCCACCTGAGATTCAGCTTTGTGCTGCGGCCCATCTTCAACAACTCCATCCACTTCCTGCACTGCAGCCTGCGACAGTGTAGCCCAGCAGCCCACAGCCAGTCGGCCTCAGCGGCAGCAGCAGCGAGGGTCTGCCATGGAGGAGTGCCCATCCCAGCCCTCATCAAAGCCCATGGAGGAGTGCCCATCCCAGCCCTCATCAAAGCCCAGCTCACCAGTCAAAAGGTTAGGATCTCAGCAAGTAAACAAGAGGGACAGGCAGACTAGACATGGCACAATGTTTCTTACTTTATGTTTTTCCTTTTTGTCGATCTCTTCACTCTCTCTCTCTCTCTCTCTCTCTCCCCACCCCTCTCTCTCCCCTCTCTATCTTTCTCTCTCTCCTTTCACCTGAACCACATATCCCTCTTTCTCTTTCTCTGTCTCTCTCTCTCTCAGTGTGAGAACAGGAATCTGTCCAGGCCAATGCTGGTCACCTCACCTCTGGGGCTGGCCAAACGTCTGCCTCCCCCTTCTGGTGAGTATCATATATTACTCTCACTGTAACTTGGGAGAACAAAACAAAACTGTACTGCAGAAAAAGGATCCTGTGTTTCGTTGTAGAATATTTAATAAATGGACTCATCATTTGTATTACGTTAAGGATTTTATTACGTATTTATAACGTAATAATTTATATAATATAATATATAATAATTTATAACCACTGTACGTGAATCTTTATTTAGTATTAGGAAATGTCATGTCTTATCTGTTGTGCCTGTGCACCTTTATATGTTTCACCGTGGGAGAGAGGGAAGCGTCCTATCGATTCCTTTGTATGTCTTGACATGTGAAGAAATTGACAATAAAGCTACTTTGACTTTGACTTTGACTTTGACTTTAAATGTAAATGTGTCTTCCTCTCAGGCCAGAGAAATCACAAGTCTGGTGTGAGTGACTCGGCCAAGCCAAAACCCCTGCGTACCAGTGCCACAGGTGATGCTGCCATCACTTTTATGTTGGCTACTTCCTCAGCGCAATCATCTAGATAAATGTCATGTTTTAATGGTTATGTTCATACGTTAAATACGTGTATGCTGTGTTCGTTTGTGTGTGTGTGTGTGTGTGTGTGTGTGTGTGTGTGTGTGTGTGTGTGTGTGTGTGTGTGTGTGTGTGTGTGTGTGTGTGTGTGTGTGTGTGTGTGTGTGTGTGTGTGTGTGTGTGTGTGTGTGTGTGTGTGTGTGTATATGTGTGTGCATGCATGTGTGTTTTTGTGGGGGCAAACAGCAGGTCAAGAGATTGACAAACACCGTGTGATGGAGCCGTTGCAGCCCAGTCCTCTACAAAGTGGTGAGTGGCTCTTACTGACACATTCAACTAATTTGGTATCTAGCGATACAAAAATATATCATGTTTTCTCTTCTTACTGGCCAAATTATTATGAAGATATATGTAATAATGTATTACACTCACAAAAGTGGGACTGTGTGTGTTTTGTCCAGCCTCAGGAGTGGGCACTGGTCCTGTCCTGGGGATTGTGTTTGCTGCATTTCTGATGGGTATCTGCCTGATGGGGGCATTATGGTGTGTCTACTCTCGTACAGGTGGGGACTCACCAGCACTCCTGCCCACCGTCACATACACACACACACACACACACACACACACACACACACACACACACACACACACACACACACACACACACACACACACACAGAGACATACTAACCCTGCATGTGGAATGGCCAGTACTAAACAAGCGACAAGGTGTCAAGTTGCCAAGTCAAGTCAAGCTGCCTCATAGACTGAAGCTAAACCTCAAATCTGATTGGTTGTGTCTGCAGGTACCAGGGCTGAGGGGCCGCAGCGCTCAGCAGACATGGGCAGAGGTGCCTGGAATCATGCAGCGCTTCTGGAGCAGTCAAACACAACTGTGTAGAGGTGAGCAGAAACTGCCAGCCCTGATTGCTAAATAGAAATGAATATGCAGTTCTGTTTCCGTCAAAGAATCTGCAATACTTCAATTGGAGCAGGTCTTTTAATCATTTTTTCTCACCCACAGGCTGCTTCAGAAAGGGGAGGCAAACCACTTTGAGGCATACCACTTTTGTGTTTGCACATGTGTATGAGTGTGTGATGTGAATACTGGTCATGCTTGCCAGTGTGTGTGTGTGTGTGTGTGTGTGTGTGTGTGTGTGTGTGTGTGTGTGTGTGTGTGTGTGTGTGTGTGTGTGTGTGTGTTGTGTCTATGTTGCATTTCTGTTTGTGTACTATGTATTTGTATATATTTGAGAGCCTATGTCTGGGAGGAGATCAAAGCTACATTACAGAAGATGTGAACTATTTTTACCACTAACTGGCGCCAGACCCACAACCAACCATTCTACCCTACCCAACGCGTATACTGTGCTTAGTGTAAATCCAGTGGAGTCCACCTGTGCCAATGTGTAAGTGCGACTGGGCATTGTACTACCCTTGTAAAGAGGACCACCCACCCTCAGACCCCAGTGCACTATTGTGTATCTGTCTCTAAGGTGCTGCTGCTGATATACAGAATCTGTATGTACTGAAGAGAGCTCAGATGTGTTGTGCTTTAACTGGGATACTATGTGTGTTTGGTTTCTGTGCGTAATGAAATAGTTATTCTGTCCTGCAGATGGTGTCTTGTGCTTGTGTTGGTGGATGACGCAGAAATCTGGCATTGCTGAAACGGGTTATATTTTTTGCTCACCCAACACCCAACAGAACCTCAGGGTGGAATGAAAAACACAAACAAGGCATACAAATTTGACTGAGCAATACTTATAACAACATTCTTATTTTTCATTATGAATGACACATATTAGAGAAGAGGGTTTTTTCTTTATGAAGTACCCATACTAGAGAAGAGGGTGTTTTCAAGCAAATGGCACACACAGGAGGAATCATACAGATACAGAAGAAAATGTTTTCGGTATGGCTGCGATGGGTTTGTTTTACAATATACAATTATATTTGAATGTTTGCATGTGCTTGTGCGATGTGCGCACACAACAGAGTTCAATTCGGAGGATAGTTGTTAGAGGTAGCCGTACTGCCGCTGCTGCTGTTGCCACAGTTCTGCTCCAGGTGGCGCTGTAACTCCACTTTACGCTGGAACGATCGGGAGCAACGGTGACAGGCGAAGGGCCGGTATCCGTTGTGCTTGCGGCTGTGGGTGATGAGGTTGGAACTCTGACTGAAGGCCTTCCCACACACCACGCACACGTGAGGTTTCTCCCCTGGACCACAAACACAAACGCAAACAGTCACACACCGTCATGATGATCACACATGAATACATGTGTTGTAACGAGTAGCCTAGGCTACAAATCCTTTTCATTTGAATCATGCGTACTCTGTGTGGGCTATAATATATCAATTTAAATGAATACATAAGCTAAATAGCCAAATAAAAATGCCATAAACCTTAAAATTAGGCCTATCTATCTTACTTTTAGCACAACAGTGAAATAAATACAGGTTTTCTGTCTTAACTTACGCTTACATTTTAACTAAACTATCTTTGCTGGTGGACTATACAGTGCGAGAACACCTTGATATTTCTGTGAGATCTCAAAACTCTGTGGACCAAAACAAAACCTTGTACTCCAGCTGATGCATCCTTTGGCCCCACATTAGACAAGGTTACTATTCATGTGGATGACTGTAGTTATGGCAAGGAATTAAATCACAAAGCCTACATCTGCATTATGCATGATGTTCATTAGTTTGAATACAGTCTTATAATTTTACAACAATCTTACTTGCATCATAGAACATTAAGTTGGGTGTGTATTTTGCGTTTGCTGATGAACAAGCACATTGGTTTTGATACATTTTTATGTTTCTTCATTGTGTGGCAATAGCGGAGATATTCATAACATGAAAGAAAGAACAAGACTGTGTAAAAATAAATGAATTGCCACTCTTTCTTTATCAGCGCCACCTCTATCATGCATAAATGCAACCTCATCTATGTCAGTGACATTGGAAGGGCATATGGGATTCGACCCAACGACTTTGCAACATGTGAAACTCTAACTTGAACAAGTCTTAATGCCATAATATTTTGCTTTTAGTCTTTGTCTTATTGGTCATAAAGAATTTGAGCCAATAGTACTCTCTACAAGCACTTGCCAATGTACACTCTACAAGAACTAACATGAGCTGCACACACATGCACAGAGACACACTAACACACACAGACATGCACACATCCTACTGCTGACCTGTGTGTATGAAAGTGTGCTTCTTCATGTCGGACTTCTGGTGGAAGCGCTTGCCGCAGTACTGGCAGGGGTAGGGTCGCGTGTCCGAGTGGATGAGCAGATGAGTGGAGAGGGTGGAGGAGCGCTTGAACACCTTCCCACACACCTTACAGCCAAAACTACGCTCCTGAAAGGCACCAACACTTTTATAAACAAACTGAAGGGCCCTTAACTTCACAGATGTTCGAAGGAGATAATACACTCACATGTGGGATGACCTAGGCAGTAATTTTTTGAATCCCTTAATTTTTCAGCTTTATAGATATTTTCATTTTGTGAGTAGACCCAAATGGGAACATACAGAATAAAAAATTACCCACAGTTAACCTTGTGTTACTGGGGCACTTAGGTTTTATCTTTTATCCTTGTTTGGTTGAGTTTGGTCACTGGTGCCTTGATGTGTTTCTTAAGAGAATACAGCAACTGAAACCACATGCCTTGGTCCTGCCATAGACTCCTGTGGTCCGCTGAAAGTCATAAGACTGGTCAGAACAGTTGGCTGAGCCAGCCAATGGGAGGGGGATTCTGCTGACATGTGACCTACGCAGGTGCGTTACTAGGCCTACTGCAGAGGAGAGTACCTGTTGAAAGGAGAGGCGTATGAGGAAAAGTTACGTTCAAGGGTTTAAGGCCTTTAACAAGGAAAATAAGATAGGACTTGACTGAGTAATCTAATTACCACATTGTTTTCTAAAGTATTAAATTACATGAAACATAACAATTACAAAGGCAAAATGTTCATACATTAATTAAAACTATCCCACTGAAGTTTTGAAGGAACGGGCACTAGATAATCGTATATGTAGTTCCATGAATTAACTCAACCGTGGATCGGAGTTGAGGGGCTCGGGGTAAGCTTCAGGGACTTATGCCCCGAATGTTTTCTCATAAGCCACGCATCTTTTTAATAACTTCAGCTTTGTGTCATTTCCCTCAGTTTATCTGACTGGACCGACAAATCAATGGAGCAAAAGTTATATTACTGGGGAAATATGGCCACCTAGGTCCGCCCTGAGGGGACCTCTACACTCTCTATTTAGCCTACAGTCGATGGGTTGTGGTGGGTTTTGTTTCTCATTCACTCTGTCACCTCAGTGTGCAAGCTTGCTAGAAGCTAGCTAGCTAACTATGGACATAAGAACGTATTTCAAGGAGTCAACCTCAGCCGCCATCCCCAGAAAGTGGTTCAGCTTCAGCAGCATCGACCAGTGCACCGCGGAAAGATGTTGCTTCGGTTTGTGATTCCGCAGCTCTGGCTAGAAGCAGTGAGTTGATGAGGTGACAAGCCTACTGTATTGCTGCTGGCCAGCTAGCCTACGTTATCGGATTTGACATATAGATGCCGCATTGAGTATTGTGAGATGCGTCTCTGCCGTCAAGCCAAGCCAAGCAACAGGGAATAACACATCAACTGTGAGATTGGTTTATCACAATGTATAACTGTCACACTGCAACTCTACACAAACCGTCGGATACATTGGAAAGGCCTTTATAGTTTTTGTACATACAAACTGAAAAAATAGCAATATGTGAAATATATTTAAATATAAATGTATTTTTAAAATTGTGAAGCCTGACAAAATTAGATTATGGCGAAAGAATGTATACTTAGAAACTAATTACGTAGGGTAAATTCAGCTTAAATATAATATTAATGAGCTATGAACCTACTGTTACTATCTACATAAGAAAGTATGTCTACATATAAAGTATTTTACTTTGACAAGGGAGTGCCCCTGGACTCCATTTGGCTAAACCCAGAATGTTTACAATGTCAGCCCCTGCTTGTTTAAGTTGCTGACCACACTAAGCCAATGTTTGTCCCTATTTCCTGGAAGCCTCAGTGTGATAATCAGCCGTAGAGGTTTTTTGATAGATTTGAACACTAACTAAACTGTGGTGGTTATGTTGATCTAGATGCGGCACTACTTTTGGTGGTCTAAATCCAATTATACCACTGATACCTTATTTAGGCTTCCTGCGTTTTTTACCACACTAGTCATAACCTAGATTGGTTCTATGGAAGAAGATGAGGTTGTGTTTTGATGGTGCAGTCCTTTACCTTCTCACAGAGGGGGCACTCACAGAGGGGGACCTTGAGATTAATGTGTTGCCTGTAGGTAAGCAGAGCGTGAACCAGCCTCTCCAACTCCATCTCCCTCTCTAACCCAGCAGGCCCAAAGGAGGACCAGGGCAGCTCAGGATGGGCTGGCCCGTTAGGAGGACATCTGGGTGCTCCAAACAGAAATGAACACAGAGTTGGATGGTGCAGCTGACTCCATTTTTCATTACTCCCACAGATTAGGTGGCAGAGATAAAATGCAGGTGCATAGCAGGCTCACAAAGCAGAAATATTCTATGGTCCTTCGCTGATTAAAGTCAGTCTTGAGCCTGCAGTGTTGAATCAACACTCCCACCCCTGTTAGATGGTGACTGTAAAAAATACATACCCATGGGCAATGTGGTCCAGCTTGAATTAGCTTTTGCACCAGGATCAAGGCCAGTTGTCATGGGAACATGCGCTGGGGCATTGCGGTGATCTGCTGGGGCAGACTGGAACTGTCTGGCCACATCCGGGGAGGGGCTTCTCTGAGGCATTTTTACTTCCTGGAGCGAGCAGAATGGCCCATCCTTGGGCTGCGAGCGGCAGTGTGTGAGGCGTCGGGTGCGAGACCACACCCTTTTGCTTTTGACCAGGAATGAGCGTGGCATCGCAGGGTCCTAGGTGAAGCTAGAAACATTCACGGGCGATCATAAACGCAAATGAAAACCTCTACAAAACAAGCCCTCGCAAGTCTAATGCAAGTCTACCCTATCAAAAATGAATTACTGAGGTTATGCTCTGATGATGTGTGTAACAGTGGGGACTTTATAATTGCAGCCTTGATTCCAAGCATATCAAGCATATCATACAAAATGTATATGTAATATAAAATGTACAATTCATGTGATGATTCTACATATCTTAACAGTTGAACAGTTGAAGGCACACAAACACCACATGCACATACACCTGTGACAAGAGGAGTTCAGTTAAAATGTAAGAACTTGAGGTTTTGGGTAGGAACCACTGAAAAGAGACACAGACCATCTGTGAGCAGATACATTTCACATTTGCAAAGTAGGCCTAACTATAAGAACTGACATATATTTGCAGTGGAACTATCTTCATTTTATTATGTCTTGCTAATGTAATTTTGAAGCATGGGCATATCTCCCACTGCCCAAAGGGCTAGAAGTTAATGTAAGTACTTACTTATAGTTTCTCACTGCAAATAATCAGGGAGAAATCTTTATTATTATATATTATATATTATTATTATTATTTATGACCTTATTATATACCTTGAAATATCCAAGATGGTAGACACATTAATCATCCACAAAGTTAAAACTGGAAAATAAACACTAAATGGTGTGGAGGAGGGTGCTGACAAAATGTTGCTTGAGATAAAAAAAAATAGTTTTAATTCTGAATAGTTGTGTGATAATTGTAATTAATAGTTAGTAATTGTAATCAGATGAATTAAGAAGTTTAGAGTAATTATATTTCTCTATCAGCTATAACCACAAAATGTGAAGATTATTTAAGCATCTGTCACCTCTGCTGAAGGAACTTTAAATTAGAGTACCTCTATAAAGTTTTTTGTAAACACTCTCAATTATATTTAGTCTTATAGTTTATTTAGTCTTAAGTTCATTCCTGAGGTTACTGGTTGTCGATTCAATTCCCTTCCCAGTAAAATCTCTGATAACTAAATGGTTTTCAAGATGATAGTGTTTTATAGAAAATTGCTCAATAAGCACTGCTCCACTTACCTTGGCAGCACCTGTAACTGTTGATGTCTTGTCTGATGTTTTCCCCACTACACTTTCTCTCTCTGTCCTTGACTTGTTCACTCTGCCTCTCACACACACGTAACAGAACGAGTAACCGCGCGCAAACGAGAGATGTGATTTGCCTTTCAAGACTTCTGCTTTGCAGTGCTGGGGATTCTGGGGATTGTACCAGAGATTTGACAGAAAGCATCCATGTAAGTTTCAGAAAGGCAATATTTAACCCTGAACAGACATGTTATTGTTCTCTCCAAGTGTAAATTTCAAATTTAAAGGGGAAAAAATGGGAACCACAGAAACAAAATCTGGAAGGCCCAATTTTATATCTACATATTATCCCCACTGAATAGTCAGTAAAAACATTTAAGATATTGTGAACAGACCACACTAATTGTGAAGTGAACACCGAACTCTAAAAATACTCATGGATATCATCTCATGAGGCAGCAAACAAGCTGTTGAAAAGGTAAACCAGTTCACACAAATTAGCCTCATAATTCATCATTTCATTTTTTCATTTCATTCATGTTTACATTTTAACTTTCAACACAAAAGTGAGTAAAAAAGGAAAATTCAAACAGACACATTTAGTGATGGTAGTCAGCTATGCTGTTACATGTAGATGTGCATGATGTCCCAAAATAGAGACCTACAAATGACCAATGCCAACCCTTAGCAATAGCAATAAGTGCCACAGCAACCGTCACTTCCCCATTACTTACTTTAGATCTGTTCCAATGTCATATATAGCCGTAGGCACTAATCTGAAATAAAAAGCGTGTACAGTCCCACATCAGTGCATGCTAATTCAGCCTACAAAGAAACAGTAAAAGTGTGCGTTTATATTTGTTCCTGTAAGGTATGAAGGGAGGCATGTCCTCTTCATGTGTGAGGCATCTCACTGTGCTCGCTGCTGTCTGTGACCTTACATAGATACGGTAGAAACTGTTGTAGACCACAGATGTTGTGAGAGCTAGTTCACCCCCACACCACAAAGGCACTGTGATATTTATGGTGATTGCAAATGTGATTTTTTTTTCAGTCAGTATGTGGAGAATTATTTGAAAGTTTTCATGTGTAAGGCATAACGGTAAAACATTTATTACAGAAATCCGATGTGGTTAGGTGAGGTTATAGATGAGAAAACCGGTCTCCATTCAGGTAAATGCCTATGACTTAACATCTGTAATTATATTAAAATAATGACATACTGTACTTAAGATAACCTTTAACATGCGTATACTGACATACTGTCCTTGCAACATGTTCTACAACACCATCCACAGCATGTTGCTTGACGATCTTAATCTCTTTGCCAAGTGCTCTTTTAGGCTACATAGGTAATGTTCTCTATGCACTGTGTGAACTGTTTGGCACTTTTGCACATAAATGTCAACCTCAGCTTATTCTATGAACCACAACACTCATAGCTCTTCTTCTCACACTTCACACGTCGCGGTCAAAGCTGGATGCACGGGCCGAAGGCAGAAAATGGCTGCTGTGTAAAGGCGAGCGTGATTCAATCTTAGCACGAGAAACTCGCAAAGCTGCACAGGTGGTGTGCAGCAAAACACAGCGCAACCAAAACACACAGCTGAGGCTCTGCACTCTTTCTCTTTCTCTGTTTCTGCTTTCCTTTTTTTCTCTTTCTCTCTCTGTCTCCTCTATCTGTCTCTATCTTCATCTCCTTCCCACAGTATCTCTTTATGGTTACTGTGGCTGGGGCCTGGTAGGCAACTCCAGGTTTTTGTCAGGGTGCAGGTGTGTGTGTGTGTTGGGGGGGTGGGGGGGGGGGTGCAGGCTGCAGAAATCGAGCGGTGGGCTCGGTGGGTTTGAGTCACAGGGAGGGGGGGCAGGGTGTCGGTGGGCCTCATTCTCCTCCATTTCTCGTCTCTGTCGCTCCTGCATGGCTGCACAAAACCTTTCTTTCTAGGAACTAAGGGTAGAAAGACGTGTGGGTTAGGGGTCCCAGGGAAGAGGGGTTTTGTAGGGGGGGTTGGCAGAGAGAAGTCTACCTTTGTGTTCATGCTCTTAAGTACATCTGATGTGTGTGTTTGAGTCTTTCTTTCATGGTTGCACAACTGTTTTGCTGTAGAGCATATAACAAAACAATGATGTACAATAGATCTGGAGTTAAAGGACCAATATGTAAGAAATCTACTGTACTAAATCAGAAAATGACCATGATATGTCATCAGAGATTAAGGTAACATACTAAACTGAAATACTGGCTTCTCTGACAACAATGCTACTGCCAGTATATTCTCCTTTTAAAATATCTGTTCTGGAGCGGAACATCTGTTTGTGTTTTGGCTTGTGTGATTCCATCCGCTGCCCATTTTTCAAGTACCATTTCGACACAGCTGGTTGCCAGATAAGAACGTGAACATAGTGTGCGCCCGCCATGGAAGTTAGCAAATTAACTGGACCAACAGAGATCATGTTTGATTCTACCCAACCAAAAAGCCTCGGCATCCTTCTCCAAAGCTGCATGACCAGAGACGTAGCAAATTGCTTAAATATTGAAGATGCATTTGACAGATGGAGACAGCTAAGAGCCCAGAAGGATCTTAAGACAGATGGCGAGTTGGCTCATTCCCTCTTGAACAGGTCAGTATTTAGCTTCAGCTAAGGTTAACTAACCTTAACTAGTTTATCACAGCTACTAGTAGGGATGGGCATTTCAAGTAGTTTCACCATTCCAGTACTTACGTTCATATATGTGTGCTGCTGGGTTATCAAGGCAGTGAGTATTTGAGACACACAGGCGGTGAAGTGATCCCAAGTAGAGCTGTCTAACGCAATCATGCGAACACATGCTAATGTGCTGCTATCCATCACACCAGAGGATCGACGGTTTTCTACCTTGGCAACAACCAGCGTGACAGAACTATAGCCTATGACAGAAACTGTCAGTTTGACTCTAGATTGACATAATTTATGTAAGTGATTACTCTATACATTGAACGAATACTGACGTACAGTACAGTACAGTAACGTTACTCATGCCCATCCCTAGCTACTAGCTATTAATCTATCTTATCAAATATGTGCGAGTATGCAGGACTTGAACTCTCTCTTCTCTCTGTTGCTCTTCCTCTAGATCCCTCGCTGGCTTCACGACACTGGTGAGGGCACGTCATAACTAAGATTTACATCAGGCTGTAACAAGGAATAACAGTAGGCTACTACTCCAAAATAGATGTGAAATGATTTATACGTTATTCTTTAAAATTTAGCAATATGTTATCATTATCAGGGCCTAGAAAGAATTAACTCCAACTCCAGAGTGTAGCCCATTTTTGGAGCAGTGGGCTTGGTTTTGGGATATCAGGGCCAGCTTTGCTGCATCTAGCTAACACTGACAGAGTATAAAAATCCATATGAGCTGGTTTACAATTTGCAAACAATAGAAACACGGCGAACATATACATTAGCTGATTTACTGATAGTGTAGGACTCGTTTTTACTTTTGCCATTGTCAAAGTTTAATGTTGAGCTCGCCTTGCACTTTTTTGTGTTGGTTTGGTGTCATCAACCTGGCTGTCCGTGGACAGATGTGCATATTGCAGTGGAAGAATGGAAATCCAAAGTAATTGTTAATCAGACAAAAACGAATGTGTTGTTCAACAAGGTCATCATAAACTCAATACAACTCCTGGTAGCTGATATCCTACACCCAAGTTGACTTACATGACCCTTTGTGCCTAAACAAAAGGATAAAATAAAATAGAAAAAGATCAAATAGATTCCTTAGTTCTGCTGCTATACTGGTAGCGGTGTAACCAAGTAAATACTTTTAGTCAGGATCATAGCACTTTACTTTAGTATACCATAGCTATAATCTTTAAAATGAAAACAGAGTAGGCTGGCAGATAGATAGAAAGAAAGATAGCCACATGCCAACTCACTGATGCCTACTACGTGTCCTCAAGTTAACCTGTGAGGGTTTTTTTTTTTAGAAAGGAACAAAAGTAGAAATGATGATCACAAGGTGAAAATCTTGACTGATGTTTCCCACCCCTGGCCAATCTATGGATGGCCAAAGTCATAATCAGGTTGTGGGGTGAATAGTAAGAGTACAATGTAGTGGTACTTTCCCACAGTCTCTTTCTCTGTCCCCCTCTCTCTCTAGCTTTCATTCTCTCCCTTTATTTCTGTTTAGCACCCACATGTTACCATATTTCACACTTTGCCTCCCATCAGAAGGTTAAAAGAGAAGGTCAGAAGAGGGACAAACTTCTGTGCCCACAAGCTGAAAGACACAGACCACAGTGAAACAGTTGTCATAACATGTGACATGTAAACATGTCTTTTTCACTGACTGGCCTAACTGTGGTATAACAGTGGCATGTTTAGTTTCATATTCTTGAAGTGAACCAAAAATGAGATTGTCTAGTTGTCTATTTGTTCCTCATGTGTTATGTTTCTATTCCGTATGAAGATGATTATTTGTATTTAATGTTATTTTCTAATTGTGGTCAGCATCGCAAAGAAAAGATATCAGCATACTTCAGCTAGAGGTAAATCCACTCAAAGGTATACTCTCGACAGCTCCCTGACTGCCAGTTTACACATCTCTGAGGTGTCCACAAGAGAAAAAAAGTGCTTCAGTACAATGCCACTTTTGCCATGACCTTTTAATCATCTGAGATACGGAGTTACGCAACACAAGATTTGCACAACATTTCTCCTCACCACAGCCACCTCAAGTCTCAAAGTTGTCCAGTATGTGGTCCTTTCTACCATTCTTTAATGTGGCTTTACTTCTCAAATTTTCCTTTGTCAGTGTAGACTTCCTGTCTCAGTCACTCCTCTCTCTCACTCGCTCTCTTTCCTTTTTTGTCACCTTGAAAGCAGAGTGGGAGGGAAGGGGGTGTGGGAACTGTGAAACTCACCAGTACTCATAGCCCTTCTGCACTACCACTACCTCCAAAACCCAGAAGAGACACATTCAGTCATTACCACTGGTAGGAGGACGTTGGCAGACCTTCTGCCCCACTCACGGACTTGCATTTCCACCTTGATTCGTCAATGTAAATACACAGATTGAAACCTTTTGTATTCAAATTGGACGAATTCCACTTAATACAAAACCATGAATAGCAATAGGTAGGACCTTCTGAGGAGGTCAAGCATTCTGACAACCATACAAGACTGTCTGGAGATTATTTAAGGGAATGTCCTGATGTGAATATTCAGTTTCGTTCTCACTCAGCACTACGTTTATATCCGCTATGTCACACCCCACTTACTGAGTGTGAATGCCGGCCCGGGCATTTGGTCAAAAGCATGCCCATGGGAATATTTCTTAAAATTCAAGGTGTTTTTTAATGCTGCCTTATATGATCATACATTCATAAACAGCTAGGGTGACCAGGCGTCCTGCTTTGTGTTGTACTGAGATAATTTTTCCCTGGTCATTTGGTTTTCAATTGTCAGAAATAAGAACACATGGATGCGTTATTTACCCACCTGGCACATGAGTCACTTATGCCATTGTGGTATAGTTTGTACTCTGTTTAATAGCGCTACGTCAAAAGCAGCAACCTGGCTCATACAAATGCAACATAGCCCAACTTTCCTAAAAGCCTGGCTTTCATACAGTGGCAGAGAGAGCAGTGAAGGCGATCATCAAGAGGCTGTGATGGCCGTCAACTGTGCAGACTGGGCGGGGGTTTGGGCAATTAACACCTCTTCTACATTCCAAAAACACAAACTTTGCAGATAAAGTCAAATCTACCAGGCGAAATCATTGCCACATGCTTTACATAAGAACAGTTGCCTTCGATGGGCCTGTAATGGCCAATGCATGTTGGATGTCTATCAATAGACACGTGTTACATTAATGGGCCAGCAAAAGCTGTAGCCTGTATCTTTTATGGCCAAACTGGTGTGCTGTGGAATCGAGTAGAGGTCAAAGTATGGGTGTTTGCGAGCCAAAAGTCAGAATACGAATGTTTCTTGATCAGTTAGATAGACATTATATCAAAGGGAACCTCTCAGTGTTGGTAACATGTCCCACATTGTCCCACACAAACGTACTATTCCGCCCATCTGGTTCTGCTTTCATCTGGTCACATAATCAGCCCAAATTCAAGAGTTTCTCCTGACCTGCCTCTTTTATGAGCTCAATACAATATCATTGGCAGTCATGACCTGCTTGTGGTGTTTCTGAGCTCGAGCACTTGATTTATGAGCTAGATTTGAGTGCAGTGTGCCACAGCATCCGTTCTGATTTCCTGATGGGCTGACTGGGCAGATCTGGCACAGTTTAAGACCCTGTTTCCTGTTTGTTAACACATCATGAACCCTCTATTATATCATTAACTGCTTATTTGTCGTGAGATGTATGTCTTTTGTGGCACTACAGTGTATACGGTATGTTAACATACTAGGGACTCTGGCACAGCTCTCACCGATGACTAAGGGTAATTTGAGACTTCCATCCGGCAGAAGGTTCCGGGGTATCAAGACCAAAACCTTGCGCCACCTGAAAAGTTTTTTTCCCACGGCAGTGGGGCTCACAAACAAGCCCCCTGCATCACACTGACTCTGGGTCACCCCCCACCCACCCTCACACACACATATACACATTCACACAAATGCACCACAGCGTAAATTATTTATATACCGTACTGCACTATGCTAATTCCAATTCACTGCATCTTAGCCCCACACGTGCCCAAATTATTTATTGTTCTATTTGGTCAAACATTTATCTTTCATTCTTATTTTTGCTATTTGGTTAATATGTTTATATGTTTTATGTCCTATGCACCAACCACACCAAGTTAATTTCCTGTATGTGTAAATATACCAATAAGAATAATTCTGATTTTGATTCTGATATTTTCCCACAGGTTTTTGTCTGTGATACATTCTCAGACAGAATACAAATTCAACCTTATCTAGTGGGCCTTATTACAGAACGATTAAGCCCTTTTCTGTAACCACCACCTCCACCCCAAAACACTCACATTCAGATATCCAAAGTTACATTGCAGAGGCAAGTCGTAAGCATTGGCAAGTGGTCTGATTGATAAGCTTCATATTAAGTTAAACCAGTTAAACCAGTTATACCAGCCTCCTTTGGTGTTTAAATCGCCCCTCCTGGGGTAACACTTTATTGTGATCTGGATTCCGAAGTCATCCATCCAATCCATCTGTCAAATTGCCTTTGTGTTTCATTTCAAGATTATAATTTGTATGCATGTACCAGTGCGGATTTATAACTGTATGTCCTAACAGACCATATATTTTTTCGCAAGCGGATTATATGCTGTTTTTTATGTGTGATGAGTGTGTGTGTGTGTGGTCAGCATTTTAAGGGGCCCTTCTGTGAACCACATGTAAAACAGAACAGGTTAGAAGTTCTTTACTTTCTGTTGTCTCAGTGCACAGCATCAGTGGAATAAAGTAAGTCATCACAGAACTTTCACACAACACCATGCATAACAATGAACTGGACCCCACCCTTGTCCCTTGGCTGATGGATGTCTATTTATATACATCTCTGTTTCTTCCTGATTAATGTGTCGGTAGCACATTGAGCTACTGAGACCTGAGAACGAGTGCTTAGGCGAAGGTGTGAATACTCTCACACACTCCACCCAAGCACACTACCTCTTAAGATATGCTATGCCACAGGCTTGAGTTCCCTCTCGCACACACACACTCACACACACACACACACGCACCCACACAAACACTTTTTTCATTTGTACGAATCTGCAAAACCTAAGCATGCACTGACAAACACGTACACTACACACCCAAAACACACACACACACACAGACCACATCTACTTGTAATTCCACACTGTCAAACATTACTTCAGTAACCATAATTCACTAACACAGCCTGTCTGTATTCACTTTAGCATATTCAAACCGAACAATCAAGTCAAGGCACATGCGGGAAAGACGATGAGGTCATGTCGTTTTTCATCTGTCGTAGCAGAGACCGTGTTTCCACTTGTGATTTCACATTGTGAAAGTGCTGTCCCAAACTCGTCCTGGTTACAGTTATGCTGTGCTGCACGCTGTGCACTTCTTCTGACATTACTGGAACTTACATTGGCATTCACAGTTAACCACACACCCAAACACATACACAAGCTCTCTCTCACACACACACACACACAAACTCCGACACCAAAATGCACACAAACCCCCTCCCAGCTGTGTACTGAACACACTAAAACGGCATAATATGTAACGGATTATATTCAGAGCATCACGGGCCTAGATACAGGGAAACTATTCCACACCTGCTTGAAGAAAATCTCTTACAGATACACACAAACACAAAGAGACATTTATAAAGAAAGCCATCCAGGTGTCCCTGTAGCCTATGTCAGGAAGCTAACATTATTTTAAATATAATGATTATGATCAACCACAAACACACTGAAATAAAAGGCAGGTGCTCTGGTAGTCACTGAGTACTAAACACAAATACAAAAAATACACTTTCAATGACAGGAAACTGATTTGAATTATAGTTAATATTTTTGGTACAAAAGTCATAACAATCATAAATAAAATCCCGGTTAATTTTGGTGAAAGATCTTCTGTATATGTATATATCTTCTAATATGCCCGGGGTCCCATGTTCTGTTTTGTGCGGTAAGACGGATGGACTTCGGTGGATGTTGTTAGAACGTTTCTGTCGTAAGATGATATAAACAACCACTCCCTCTGCTGTTCAAAAATCATGTTACAGTTTTCAAACACTTTTTCCTGAACATTTCCCCGAAGGGGTCATGTATGAATGGGAGCAGGGATCGATATTCAGGGAAATCTGTACTCTCAATTTCCCACCTCAAGACCTAGTAACATTTCACGGGAAATGCATTTATGACTGTGTTGTGAATGAAAGCAGTAACATTGCAGGGACAAGCAAGTAAATCCATCTGCCCCATCTGATGGATTGTCCGTTGCCCCATCTTTTCCAGCATTGCCATGTCATGTGTGAGAAGGCGCAAGAGGCAAGTGTTCTAAATGTAGCTGCATGTATGGATGGTGAAAATCACTTGCTCTGTACATAAAACACTGAATTATTCCCGTGCTGTATACTATTGGTCAGGGATGGATTAACGAACGGGCCTACCTGGCCCAGGCCCAGGGGCCCATGAGCTCAAGAGGCCCCTAAGCCAGAGCCTCTGCGTGAAGTCGCTGTTATGTATCTCTTATTTGTGGTTGAAAAAGGCATATTTTGTTCATTTGCTAATGGCTTTAATTGAGTGTACCTGTGCTGTGTTAGAAAAAGTGCAGCGCCTGGGGCGTAACGATACAATGCAGCCAGCGCGGAAGGTTCATAGGCAAAGAAGACCCTGCATTCTACATTTTACCGACCATAGGGATGCCAAAGTGTGATCAAGGACAGTGATCAAGGATGATATATTATGACCCAGTTGTGATACCTTATGCTATATATTCCCTCAAAATGGCAAACCTGTCTCTGTCATGGTATTCATAATTTTTAGGGGGAAATCATCAGTAACAATCTATAAAACAATTATATGCTTATCGTACATATACTATAGAAACTATAAAAAATCTGATTCAATTAAATTAATAATTTCTTATTTAATTTGTCATTTTTGTCATATACAGATATGCAATGATGATTGCTGGGTAATATGTATCTTGTTCGCCAATGTCAAGTCTCTATTTGATCATGTGACGAGACGATACGATATAGCTAGTTTAGGCGCAGAATCTGAACGTCAAGACCTACACACAGTACACAGTACACACACGCACAGTACACTTGCCGAACGACGCCTTTATAACATAAAAGTGGTGATGCACGATTTGCTCTTTCAATGGACAGAATAGCCAGCCCATTCAGCCTCTCCTGCCCCAAAGCCCATGCTGCTCAGGTAGGTCTTAATCAGTTTCAATTTGGAAAATAATCACTCGGCTGTTGCCCTGTCACATGTAATGTCAGAAACAATAGCAGGGCAGTGCACCGAAGGTGGATGTTACGGAGTAAACTTTGACCTGTTTACTTTCCCAATACAATAGCCAAAGTATCTAATTCAACCGTTAAATCCAACACATTGTTGGTAAAATATATAGGCCTATATACGCCTAATGGTGTTTGTGTGTGCGTGCGTGTTTTGCGAGTGCCCAATTTTTTTCTTCGCGCGGGGGGGGCCTTTAACATGTCCAGGCCCAGGGGCCCGTGGTTTCTTAATCCGTCCATGCTATTGGTAGAGCGCATGTTTGCTGTAGAGATTGTGCGTCTATTTCTCCAGTGGTCTCGTTTTGCCATGACAACCTCAAAGGAGCCAACAAACACGTGATGCGGCCGCCTTTCACATCCCGGATCAGCGCCCCTATTGAAGTTTGTGTGAAAGTTTCGGTCCACTCCCGAAAGAACCGGACTGCGCCGGACTTGAGGCATTCAATACGACTGAAGTAGTACTTTTTCGTGTTATAACCTATAAACTGAACAACTCTGCATCATCTTGTAATGGAGATTTAAATTAAAGAAACATTTCTGATCCACCAGCAAATCGCAGTAAGTGTAAAAAATGTATCAATGCTGCGCGAAAGTTGTAGCCTAGGTTAAATTCTAGCCCATATAATTGCTATAGAATTATTGTTTTCTGTTTGTTGTACTCGATGTCAACAATTTAGAAACTCAATATGGGCTCATTATATGCTTTATCTGAGCACTGTCCATCAATTCTGTAAGCGTTAAGTTACACTGTTTACGGTTTCCTACACAAGTTAATCAGTACCCCTGGCAGAGGTCAGTCGTTAAGGGGTGAGCCTACGGACCCCCACCCCCAATTATTATCTGTATTCAGGGAGGGGTTGGAGCTGCAAGAATGGTCATCTTTGTGAAATGTATAAACATATACACTTGGCAAGACAACTGCTCACTTGAAGGCACAGAAAATGCCAGTCTTATTGACTCATGGGCTCCCTGTGACCCTCTCACCCATCCCCCAACTGCAGAAAAGATTTAGACTTGGTAAACAAGTTGTTTTGCAGCCTATTGTATGCCAGAAAAACTTTTTTTAAGGTTGTGTGCACACTCACAGAATTTGATTAAATGTATCTGGTCAGTGAAATAAATTGTCTTCTGCCCATATTTGTCTCTCAGCCCGGTCTCACTCCAGTTTGAAGTTGTAGCGACTCAACAATGTTCACCCTGTCTGAGCTGGCCTCTCTGAACGAGCGGCAGAGCAGCTACAAGCTGCTGAAGCCCTGGTGGGAGGTGTTCATGGACTACCTGGTGGTTCTCATGCTCATGGTGTCAGTGCTTGCCGGCACCCTGCTGCTCTCTCGGGACCGGGTGGTTTGCCTTCCCATCCATCCCGTCTCATCATCCAGCAACCAAAGCCTGGCTTCTGAAGACCTCTCCCCTGAGGGTGCCCACACTACCCCAACACTACCAGCCCCCACCCCCGAGCCCCTCCTCCCCTCTCACCTTTCCTCGTCTGGTGCCAAGAGTTCAGCCCGAGGCCGCCGCACCAACATGGATTACCAGCAATACATCTATGTCAGCCAGGTGTGCTATCACGAGGCACTGCCCTGGTTCTCCCGCTTCTTCCCATATGTGGCGCTGCTGCAGTCACTGGTGCTGCTGGCCAGCGGCTGCTTCTGGTTCCACTTCCCGCTCACCTCATCCCGCATTGAGCACTTCCTGACCATCCTGGGCAAGTGCTGCGAGTCACCCTGGACCTCCCGCGCACTCTCGCACACCGCACGGCTGGACAGCGGCCAGTGTCGACCCACAGAGGAGGAGAAGGAGGAGGAAAGGCTGCAGGTCCACCTGCCACACCCAGTCCATCCTGCCTCCTTTACCAGACAGTCCAGCCTAGACTCTGGTACAGACAGCCCCCTGCTGGTGAGGTCGGACAGTGCGTCCACCGCGGCCCCTCCCTCACCTTGCCCCTCCATGCTCTCACGCACCTCCTCGCTGTCTTCTCTGTCCTTCATCGAGACAGTCTCTCCCCAGCCACAGCTGTCCCGTGTCATCCCAGATGCGACGAGGCCAACAGCTAGTCTTGACCGCAGTGATGGGGAGCAGGCACGGGCGCTGTTTGAGAGAGTGAGGCGGTTCCGGGCCCACTGTGAGAGTTCTGACATTATCTACAAGGTCAGAGTTGAATCCAGCATTTTTTCCAAACAGACTACATGAACTGACTTGGTATGATAATATTTTACATGTGAATGCAAAATGTGGAAAGTACCAAATCATAGTGATGGTAATAGTACTGATTGGTGATTGTCTGCAATGGTTTCCACATTTTGTATACTACTGTGTTATCACTTGATATATTTAAGTACATGAGTAAAGTAAGTATTTGAGTACTTTAAGTACATGAAAACACGTATGCATCAATGTTATGTCATATTCCTCCACTCAAAGGGAAACAAGACTGTTTGATGAAACCTTTTCACTGAAGTGGATGAGAATAAATCTGTAAATGTGCGCAGCCTTTTAAGTGGTTTCCATTGTGTCTTTTCCACAGGTTTACTTGGCTCAAACAATATTCAAGGTCCTGAAGGTTGTTCTTATCGTGAGCTACACCACACCACTGCTGGGATCCATCTCTTTCAACCACATCTGCCAGCCCTTGACCCACGCCCTGACTGGCTACCAAGCCTTCGAGTGCACTCATGCCCTGGCCTCTGTCCTACACAAGTTGCTGGTGGTCTACCTGTGCCTCGTGGGCCTTTTTGGCCTGCTAGGCCTGTACACTCTCAGCTGGATCTGGCACAAGTACGGCGGTGAACACGGAAGGGCAAGCGGGAGGACTGTGTTCATATGTCTGTCCTCATGAGTGAGTGGTGTGATTTGCTATCACAGATCTCCTCTGGATGGTGCTGGCCTAGTGTGCTTTTGTGAATGCACTAAACCATCTTGTTTGTTTTGTGGTTCTAACTCTGTGGTGTATAATTTGCGTGGTTGGGCCTAACAGTCCTGGAAATGGGAAAGTGGCCTTTTAATCAGCTTCACAGGGTTTGTGATTTATAGTGTGCTGTTTAAGGGGTTTGGGAGAGACTTGTACCACCAACACAGCTCTCACAAGCTTTTTTTTGTTCTGCTGTCAAGGAATGCATAAGCATGACTATTTGACCTGCTGTCAGAGCATGAAGGCAAGAGGCATGCCTTTAATGCTTTGCTTAAGCTGCCATTTTATAAGGGATGTACTGCAATAGCCCAAGAACTCTTAGGCTTCAAAGGCACTTATGGTTCTGCTATACAAACAATGCAATATTCTGTGTAGATTTATCCAGCCTGGTCAATTCTATTTTCTATTTCTTTGTTTTCTATCAGGACATTTTTTGTCATCCAGTTGTGATGCAGTATCTTGGCGTAAAGTAAAACAAATCAGGCTAGCTATCTGAGATAAGCTGGCATAAAGGCTAAACTTCCCATTCTCCTCTTTGTAGAGTTCTAACATCACTAATGTCCTGATTAAATCTTTTTACCACCTTTACCGAGGGCCTCATAACCTTGTCCCAACTGCTGTGCTTATGCTCCACAGGTCCTTGAGGAAGTACTCCTTTCAGTGCTTACATGAGACGGGTTCTATGCTGGATGTTCCAGACTTATGCAACGACCTGGCGTTCCTGCTTCACATGGCAGACCAGTATGACCCTCTACTGGCACACCGCCTCTCTGTCTTCCTGTCCCCGGTCAGTGAGACGCGGCTGCTGGAGGAGAACCTGGAGCGGCGCTGGGGAGTGGAGCGCCTGCGCGGCATGACTACCTTTGACCCCCAGGGCCGCACGCAGCTTCAGCTGGTGGCTCTGTCCAGCCTGCCCCCTGCCCTCTTCACCCTCAGCCAGCTGGAGGTGCTAAAGCTGGAGCTCATCACTGATGCCAAGCTCTCAGCACAGATTTCCAACATGACATCCCTCAGGCAAGTAGATCCAGGCACAGTACAACCAGATTGATGGTGATGTATACATCATATAACATACAATGTAAAAGAATGTAGAAGATCATTTATTGTAATAACATGACTAAACTCCTAACCTCAGTGCACCTGAGTAATTATTCACTGTATTTTACTGTGGCTTTTAACCAACCTGTGAAACCACTGGCAAATTTCTACATCTGTGGACAAGACAACTATTTTGTTATATTGCATTCAATGCTATTTAGTGCTGAGCTTGCCATATTAAATTTGACTCACAGGGAGCTGCATCTGTATCACTGCACAGCTGCAGTGGAGCCCGGAGCTCTCCTGTGTCTGCAGGAGCGTCTGGAGGTCCTTCACCTCACCTTCATCCAGGCCACAGACATTCCCGGTTGGGTATACTCCCTTCGCGGACTACAGGAGTTGCACATGACTGGACACTTGGGCTGCGAGGGTGGAGTGGGTCGCGGCTGGGCGGTAGGGAACCTGCGCCAGCTCCGCCACCTCCGCCTGCTTTCGCTCCGTGACTCATTGCAGCGCATACCGGCAGAGTTGGGAGAGGTGGCGGGCAGTCTTATGCGTCTGGAAATCCACAATGAAGGCGCAAGGCTTCTGGTGCTCACGGGGCTGCGGCGGGTGGTGGGCCTTACTGAGCTGCAGCTTCAGGGCTGCCAGCTGGAACGCCTGCCCTCTGCACTTTTGGCCCTCACAGGCCTCCGTAGTCTCGACCTGCAGCACAACTGCCTGCGCACCCTGGAGGAGCTGCTGAGCCTGCAGCACCTGCGGCGTCTCTCCAGCTTGCGTCTGGCTCACAACCGTGTGCTGGCCCTGCCGTCCAGTGTCGGGGTTCTGCGACGTCTGGAGCTTCTGGACCTGGCCCACAATGAGCTGCAGAGCCTGCCACCAGCTCTCTTCACCCTCCACAGGCTACGGCGACTCTACCTGGCAGGCAACCTGCTTGAAGTCCTGCCAGCAGAGGTGGGAGCACTGGCGCTGCTTCTGGAGCTTGATCTGAGCGGAAACAGGCTGGAGAGTCTCCCAGCGGAGCTCTGCACAAACTGCCTAGAGCTTCGCAACCTGAACGTGAGCTACAACTCCCTGGGCTCTCTCCCTCCAGACCTTGGCTCTCTAAGCCAGCTCTCACTGCTGGACCTGAGAGGGAACAGTCTGGAGCAGCTTCCTGCAGAACTGGGCTGCTGCACTGGGCTACGTGGGAGCGGCCTCCTGGTGGAGAACTGGCTGCTTCACTCACTACCTCGTCAGGTCCGGGACCTCCTGACACAGCCCCGCCCGTCCTCCACCTCTTCTTCTGAGCCGCCCTCCCGACCAGAGTCTGACAGCTTCCCCACTTTCTCCACTAGCCACTGGAGCTTTCTCTTGGCTGCTGAGTCTCGGATATAAAGACAATCAGTGGCTTCAGAAACATGTCTAAATTTGATTTGGTCATAGGCACTGAGAAAGGCTAAATAACAGCAGAGTTACGGCACAAATTCAAATTTGGCATAAATTTACTAAACGTGTTAGTTCTTGCTCTAGAACAGGGCAACACAACTTCATAAAGGTTGAGTACTACTCTGAAAAAAATCTTTAAAATCAGAATTATTTTGTGAATCAGACTAATATAGGGTTAATCTAAAAAAAATTGTAACTAAATATAAAAATTCACAGTGTTATTGCTACTAACACAGTTGATTGACACCCCCTTGGATTACTTTTGTGGGAAAATTGTAAACCAATATTAATAATCATTACATGCTTCTTGCTTGGCCATATATATTTTAATATAATATTTTAGAGCTTGTATAGTGCTTCATATTGTTTTGTTTTACTTGTGTCCCTGTCCCTGCAATATCAATTCCAAAACTCATAGCAACTACTCCTAATTATTTTGGTAACATAAATGGTAAGGGGTACTTGTATGTCTTACATAGCAAAACTTTACCAATGGGTCAGAGCCATTGGATTGTGGCTTAATAATCAATAATTTCCTTTAGCTAACAAAATGCCACATGAAGGTACACAGGCCAAGCAGATGTAATGACAAAAATCATCTTCATAAATGTATGTTTTCTAAAAAGCAAAGTCATGCGGCCTTTTGTTTCAAGCAGCAACCCATGAGTGACCATTCGGTTTAGGGATCATGCCACTGAATAAAAACTTTCTGAAGCCTGATTATGCCTGTAAAGATATTCTTTGTGATATGTTTTTTATTCTCCATCAGAATATTAGACAAAATAGCTAGAGACAACAAATAACAGTTTATAGACGCTCTGAAATGTAATTTACCTTAATATTAAAAACGGTTAGATTAGAAAACAGAATGTGCGTGAAGGCTACATGAAATCACCAAGACCTCTTAAACAGTTCGGTAAGACGAGCGTCTGGAACAACCAATAGCGTTGCTGTGTGTCATGGGGGCGGTACTTCCTGGAGGTGGTATAGGCCTACCGCTTGCACATGAGGTATTGATTCATTGAGTCAGTCTCGTTACCCAGTCTTGAGAAGTTTAAGGTCCCTGCAAGGTAAGAATTGTTATTCATTTATTTACTCTTATTGTTCGATGTTGTTTGCATGCCTAATGTTCACTGTTTAAATCGATATTAAGGACTTAAAGTGAAGTAATAGTTATTAGCCAGCACAGACTACAAAATGGATCGCTGGTTAGCTCGTTGTGTAACATTAGTCTGCTAGCTACGTCTATGGCTAACTAGCTTGCAGACTGTTGTTAATGTTCATGTATCGATGTGGCGGATTTAAAAAACTTAATTCGTAATTCATTCGTTCACTGACTTCGAACTCGAAAGCTCTTTTATCGTTCACCCGCTTTGTGATTTTGAGATGTGACGAACTTTTGAAAACAGTCGGGACTAGCTAATCACCCGTGTGGGTAACAAGGGACGTTGCAGGGTCCATTGTCCCTGTACGTTAAATCCGAAAGGCCAGGCACGCAGTAAGGTACATTTATGGTAAATTCATTCGACTTTCCCTCGAGAAGTGGGTAGGCACAATATTTATTTAGATTTGAAGTTACCGATTGCAATCAACACGAGTTTTGTAGTAGTCGTGTAGGGTTAAGAGCTATTTCTGCTAACAGTTAGCTTACTACGTAGCTTAGCTTGATTAGCCGTAGTTAGCATAGCTAACATTAACGCGGGGTGCGTGAAGTTGTGAGGCTACACTAGGGCTGCGTTCAGTCTCTTCAAAACGTTTATTTAAACGGAAACGATGGTGCATTGAACACCCTGTTGTGTTACGCAAGAGCAGCTGAGAAGACCGTTCTTTTCTAAGACCATTTTGGAGCATGATTTAATCTGAGTTCTCAACTTTTTATTCTTGAATTTGTAAAATACCTTAGTTGGATGTATTCTCCGCATTTTAATACAGCGGGGTTTATAAACACGTCATTAATTGGGTAACTCCTATGACACACCCACTTAACAAGACAAAACGTACTTAAACCCCCGTTCCACACCGTGTCAAGAAAACGAGTCGGTTTCGGTGCGCACTGTTTTCAGATTGAACGTGCCCCAGGTGAGCGCCTGACGCGCCACCCACAAGACTCCTGCATTTCAAAATTTAAGACGGCATTTTAATCGAGCACAGTGCTTTACCTGGTTGAAGATTTTAAACAATAGCATTTACCTGTTTTGATAACCAAACAAGTGTATCAATTGTGTGTGTGTGTGTGTGTGTGTACACAGTTTAGTTAGGCTTACCTTAGGCCAAGTGAGTATGTGTACTCTCAACATTTCTCTTTTTACTACTTTACATTTAACTGTATCTGTACATCATACTGTATGAAGTATTGGTTTTATTGCTGCTGCCTTGCAGTTTTCTTTATTGATGATTTACCAACAGGCATGGCACAAAAACTACTGAAAAGACACCCATGACCTTTGGTGTAACAATGCAGTTTGGGAGAAATTGTCTTACCCATTGGATCTCTCTGTGTTTGTAGCATGGCTGAGAATGATGTTGACAACGAGCTGCTCGACTATGAAGATGACGAGGAGCAGCAGGTCGCCCCAGAGACAGTTGCACCCGCTGGCAAGAAGGAGGTGAAGGGCTCCTACGTCTCCATCCACAGCTCTGGCTTCAGGGACTTCCTCCTCAAGCCTGAGCTGCTCCGGGCCATCGTGGACTGCGGTTTTGAGCATCCGTCTGAAGGTAGGAAAAGCTGGAAGCAATCCGTGGTGGCCCAACCCGGGAGTGCTTAGTGTCCGGGTGTATTCAGACTGTAGTTTCAATATTCGTTCAAGTTTTTTGTTTCTGCTAAGATACATTGATCAGTGGGATTGCACTAATAGGTGCACTCATGCAAAAAAAACATTTTTTTATTGATTTTCTTTTTCTGGAGGCTCATTAATCATTGACATTCTGTTCTCTTTCAGTTCAACACGAGTGTATCCCACAGGCCATTCTGGGTATGGATATTTTGTGCCAGGCCAAGTCTGGTATGGGAAAGACTGCCGTGTTTGTTCTTGCTACGCTACAGCAGATAGAGCCTGTAGATGGGCAGGTGAGGAACAAGATTGTTGTGCATGCTTTCATCATTTAGTTTACTTATAAATAACTTGTTCACTGTTTGTCATGGCTTGATGTCAAGCTTAATTTGTCTTGGTGGCGTTTCTGATGAGCTCTTATCAAAAATCATCTGGATTTTTCTCTCTTCCAGGTGTCGGTTCTTGTGATGTGCCACACACGTGAGCTGGCTTTCCAGATCAGCAAAGAGTATGAGCGTTTCTCCAAGTACATGTCCACTGTGAAGTGCGCTGTGTTCTTTGGTGGCCTCTCTATCAAGAAGGATGAGGAGGTTCTCCGCAAGAACTGTCCCCACATCGTGGTGGGCACACCTGGCCGTACTCTTGCCCTCATTCGCAACAAGAACCTCAACCTGAAGAATGTCAAACACTTTGTCCTAGATGAGTGCGACAAGATGTTGGAACAGCTAGGTAAGATGGATTTCCTACCCCTTCCCCTAGTATTTCAACAAGTTACGATATCTTTGTAGCACAGAAATCTGTAGTAGTAACCAATAGTAGTATTGGTAACCAGTTGTGAATTTTATGTGTAGGAAAAAACTTAATTTCAGGGCAATGTAGCCATCTTTCATGCCATTTTAATTACTGCAAATGATTAGATCTAAAGTGAATGTGATTTTAAAGGCTAGGGATTTAATATTTGTCCCATCCTTGTTGTGATGTTCCAACAGACATGAGGCGTGATGTGCAGGAGATTTTCCGGCTCACACCCCATGAGAAGCAGGTCATGATGTTCAGCGCCACGCTCAGCAAGGAGATCAGACCTGTCTGCCGCAAGTTCATGCAGGATGTGAGTGATGTGGTGCTGGTCTGGGAACTTCCTAAATTAGTGGATTTTGATTTATTTGTTAACAATGGATCATTGGATATTCAGCTGCCTTTTTGTATTTATGTTTGTTGGCTGATGTCTAATGGGTGTTCATCTCTTCTCAGCCCATGGAGGTGTTTGTGGATGATGAGACCAAGCTGACTCTGCACGGCTTGCAGCAGTACTATTGCAAGCTGAAGGACAGTGAGAAGAACCGCAAGCTCTTTGACCTCCTGGATGTGCTGGAGTTCAACCAGGTGTGAAGGAAAACCCCTTAGCTAATTTTGTGGATAAGCATGCGTGTACTCCCTGTAAATTCAACTGCCATTTTGAATTCTAAAATTTTGGTTTGAAGGAATCACCATCAGTGTGGTTTGAAATGTTTACTGTTTCTGCTGCACAGTTATTACATCCAACATTAGCAGTAATTGGTTCAATTTTGCTGTTCCTTGTGACATCTTGTTTTTGTGTGATCTGTAGCTTTGTGAAATGTTCGTGTTGTAATACCTGTCTATTCCTGCAGGTGGTGATCTTTGTGAAGTCTGTGCAGCGCTGCATGGCTCTTGCCCAGCTGCTGGTTGAGCAGAACTTCCCTGCCATCGCCATTCACAGCAGCATGGTCCAGGCTGAGAGGTTAGTCAGCCCTCAACACACTCTAGCAATACTTAAGACCTCACATCTCTTGTCACCTTTGCAGAAGTGTTTCACGGTGGTAACAATTGACTCGATTGTCCCCAGGCTGTCACGGTACCAGCAGTTCAAGGACTTCCAGAGACGGATACTGGTGGCCACCAACCTATTTGGTCGTGGGATGGATATTGAGCGAGTTAATATTGTCTTCAACTACGACATGCCAGAGGACTCTGATACTTATCTGCACAGGGTACGTCCTCTTGCATCCACCTTGCGCATCATGCGTCCCTTAACGATAACTAATACTGTGCTGGCCTTTGGTCCTATTGAAGCTTAACCTTTCCTCGCTCCCCCCAGGTGGCTCGTGCAGGCAGATTTGGCACGAAGGGCTTGGCTGTAACCTTTGTGTCTGACGAGACCGACGCCAAGACACTGAACGATGTGCAGGACCGCTTTGAAGTCAACGTTGCTGAGCTGCCAGATGAGATTGATATCTCCTCATACAGTACGTTTTGTGTATATAATCAGAGTTCGAGATCAGCTAATTCAAGTAAAATGACATGGATTAACTGCATCTGAATTAATTCTAAATTATTTCCAAATAAGGGTGTATTCATTTAGGGTGTATTACAAGATGCAAACTAAGTGAAAGCATTTAAGACTGTGTAGTATAATTCTGATGTAGTTTTTGATGGGACTGGATATGCTTAATTCCTCAGATCAGTTATCCAAAGGTTTTTGTAGTAACACACATTGTGTGTGAGGGTCGCCTTCTGATCTAATATCTGTCCCTATTAGCCTGTTGTAGAATGTGTTTGTGACACGTGAGCTAGGCTATGCGGTAACCAGAGAATGTTTGTGGATGGATGGCCCTTTGAATCTTGTGTCAACACTGAAATGCAGGAATGTCCAGCTGTTCGCTCACCACATGTCCTTCTGTCTTCCCCTTCTGTTGTCTTCTCTCTCTCTCTGTGCAGTTGACCAGTCCAGATGAGTTCTGATGCATGATGGAAGTCCTCCAGGCTTTGCCGCTCCCTTGTTTTTGTTTAGTTTTTTTGTTTTATAAATCAAGCTCATTTTGTTCCTACAATTTTAACTTTATTTGGTCTCTACTGCTTTTATTTTTTAAATGTGCCAATTGTGTTTTCTGTTGATGCAATTAAAAACTTTTTATACACCACAATGACTTGGCTCCCAGAGTGTTTCTGTGTTCTCCAGTGACTTCTCTCGGTGTGTAAATCAATGTAACAACTTTTTTTAGCAACCTGTTTTTATAGGTAATATATTTTGGCATCTTCAAATACATTTTGATGGTATGGTTAAGGTCAAGCTATGCTCTTGTTTTGTGGTCCAATACAGATCACCTTTTAAAAATAAAAAGTTTTCACAGCACTTAAAGGCACCAGTTAGCATGCGAGTCAGCTTTATCTGTGCCAACTGTTGGTGTTTGAAGGGTTTTTGCATGCCTTGAGGTAGTTAACTTGCCAGTTTTAGACCGACACCTCTGCCAAAACGCCTTACGGTTGCTTTAATTGGGTCTAATGTTGACTATTCCGAGTCTATATTTTGTAGTTCTAGAGGCTTTTAAACTTGAAATGTTTTGAGTTTGCTTTACAAAAACCTACAGTGTGCACTTTCACCATAAAAGTGAAGTTTAAGTCAACTTCTCTTTGTTCTATAATTTATAAGCGGATGAAGATGGTTTGACATTCACATTTTAATGCAAAGTGGTAGGTTGTCTGAAGACCTGTGGCTTTTGAAAGCATGTTTGAGTGAAAAATTAGTGCAAACTCGCCTTTTTATAGGGTGCTTTTGCTGTGTCGATGCTCACAAGGCTTGTACATCCTGCGATGCTTCCCTAAGTATCTTTTCACATTAACAATCCCCTTTGCCCTGAGCTCACATGTGCAGTGGATGTCAACAGGCACTAGATAAGCATGTGACATATTTGCTGAGATGATTGACCGATATTTTATTATGTTACATAAAAACAGGAACATTTGCTTTGGAATGAACTGGTAATAGCCCTCACTAAATATAGAATCCAAAAGGAGAGTTGGAACTGCCCCCCCCCCCCCCATCTATAGCCTAACAGGTGCTCTTGTCCCATTCACTCTTACAAATACAAGTGCAGTTTTAAAATGAATTACACCGTGATTATCAAAGACAAAATGGGAACCTGTGTGATATCAATTTCAAAGAAAACTGACAACAAGCGTTTTAATTTTTATTTAAAAGCAGATGTTTTAAAATGACAATGGTTTATTCCTTGATTTCACTGAAATGTAAACCCGCTTGACAAGGACTTTTTTATTGATGTACTACATCCGTAAATTGTCAGATTTGAGATTATTGGAGAAATGTTAGTCTCAAAATGAAAACACAATGGAATTGGTAAAAAAATATTTTGGAATTCAACAAAGGAAAAGAAACACATCATCACAAAAACATAGATGGGTCTTAATTCTATTGAAATGTGTTTCTTTGCTCCCAGATATTCCACAATGCCACTCAATTTCCTTATTTAGAAATCTTACATTAAAGACCCACATGATCAGAAAAATAACATATGGTAAAGGTTAAATATAGCTGCAATGTCTGTACTTTGAACATAATGGTTTGCTCCTTGATGCATCTGAACAATACTGTACCTTGTAACACAGATATATTTAAATGAAAATGCTGCCTATTTTTAATCCTGTGGCACATAAAGTCAGCTGTGGTCAGACACAAGGCAGGTAAGGTGCATGAACATCTCTCAGTCTCAGTTCTGTCCCACCAGAGCAGTATAACCCAAGTCTTCAAAAGGGCCGTGCTGCATAAATGCTAATCTCTTCATCTGGAAATTAACTTGGTGCTTCTCTTACTATACACCACACAGCTAACAGATTGATACCAGTGTGCAATGCAAACGCCTGCTAATGGCTAAAATCAAAGATACTCAAGTGGGGAGTGGGTGTATTGAGGTTGGAGATATCCCTAGTGCCAGTCTCAACCATCACTTTGTTGTCTTAAGTTGGCTCCCATGGCTTTAATGAGGATGATGTCACAGTCGACATCTCGTCTAACGCTGCCAAATGGCAGACATGGAGACCACAAGAGGCACCGAGCAACTCAAACAAGGGTTTAGGTCTCTTGATTTTTTTTGCATCAGTTGCTAGATTACAGGCCAGATCGAATCCAGAACAGTCCCACCCGCTAGTCACAAATTACATGTTTATGTCTGATGCTGGTGTTTTAAAATGTATTTTTACAGCAAACCAGAGGGTTGCTGGGTTCCTCACTACCCCCAAAACTCAGCATTGTAATTTGTTCAGCTACCAAGTTGACGTTGGTGCCAAGATTCATGAGATGGTCCCTTGGCTCTTGGCAAAAGTCTCTCTAGACCAACTGCACCATTGTTGAGGTGCAAAGGGATAGAGCTGTGTATGAAGGTATTGAAGGTGAAGGTGAAGGTATCTTCCAGCTTTGGAGCTGCCCTCGGACCAACCAGTCCAAGAGAAGAGAAGGTTCAATCCAGTTGGCCCACATCCTAACCTCCTCCTCTTTCCTCTCGAGGAAACACTAGAAGGCCACTGGTCCAAGAATGCTCTACGCTTCTTGACAGTAAACTGTTTCCCAACCAGAGGCTCATCATCTGTTTAAAAAAAGGCTTGTCATTTCATCTGTCAAAAAAATAAATAGCCTGGCATAAATAAGAGGCAAAGAAGAGACGGCTTCTTTGAAAACAAAAGGGGGATGCCTCCTCATCCATCTTGGTTTCCCCTTCGCTGTCTAAGCTCGCTGTCTCATGTTTGAAGTCCCTAGTCTCCCCTAGGAGACAAGTCTCACACATCCCACACATCTCTTCTTTTCCCCCACACTGGATGAAAATACTCTTTGCCGTCGAAAGGGTTTACCGCCTGCTCACATTTAGCATGAGAAGCGAACCCCATTCTTTCACTCCACCAGCTCACTGGGCATCTTGTGGCAGCTGCTTGCAAGTCCTCTGAGATTCTGGATTTTCGCCACTTCTTGCTGCCAAGTTGCAACATTCCCTCTCCATGTCACTTCAGTCACAGAGCGCATTGCCACCGTTTTTTTTTCGGGGAGACAAAATGGCGGCTCGTAGAATCCACGGCTAGCTATTTACACGCGGGGCTCTCGTGGTGATCCCTATCGAACCGTGTTGGACACGGGTGTCTATTCTAAGGCCAGCACTAATCCACTATATCCGAGCAAAAGGGAGGATCAGACATGAAACTAAAAAAAAAAAAAAAAAAAAAAACATAAAACTCTCCCTTTCCTCCTGTGGATTGGACACTCTTAGGAGTGGAGGCCGTCTGAGCCTCGGGCTAGCATCTACTTGGGAAGTACACTTGGAACCGCTACTCTATCAGGGTGTAGGGAGGTTGGCTGGGTAAGGAAGGGGCGATAGAGAGAGAAAGAGGGGTTTAAAAGTGAAGGTGCAGGACTAGTCGATGAACTTGTGTGTGTCACCGTAGAGCCAGCGCTGGGGTGGGAGGGCGGCCTCGTTGAGGTGGCTGCACTCGTCACTGCACTTGCAGGACTGCACGAACATGACGGCCCGCTCAAAGCGCTCGCCGTCCGGGCAGGAGAAGCGCACAGAGGCAGTGCGCGTGCGGCGTGGCGAGCAGCAGCGCCCGTCCTTACACACTCCGCAGTAGTTGGGCCGGTAGAGACGGACGCTCCGGCAGCCAGCGTAGTGCAGGCGCAGGGGCTCTGGGGCCTTCTGGGTACGTGAGCACTTACGCCCTTTCTGTTGAGAGATGGAGAGGGGATTGAGAGGCGTGTCTGTTTGCCTGACCACTGTTATGAACATCTGAAGTGCAACAATCATCTTTAACTCCTATTAATTAGGATGGGAACATTTGGTATTGAATTTCTGAGTTACAAAGACCTCAGCAGACATGTAAGGACTACTTAGCTTTGAAATGCAACGGCATTCAGTGGATTAAACCATTGTTTTTGGCTTTGATACACAGATTCCCACGACAGTATGACTTCATTCATAAAATGGGAACAAATTTAAGCTCAAATTGACATAGAGGTATGGCATGAAAGCCCAAAACTAAATCCTCAAAGGCTTCTAATCCCTACATTACAACCAGGCCAGCTCCAAAGGCCCTAACACACACTGTGAAACAGGTGCATCAACACAGAGCACATAACTGGATTGTTACTTTGCTTATATGGAGCAGTGGGTGGTACACTCACAGCTGTACAGCTATCAAATAACTAGGAGAGACACTTATTAAGGAAGACAGAGAAGTGCAAATGAATGACAATACATCGCCTGTGCGCCCATCAGCACTGCTACTCAGGACACACTGACAGAAATGAAAAGGACTGAGCTGCTTCCCCAGCATTCCCCAACATCCGGCTGTTATGTTCTCGGAGCGTCTTTTGCCAACCTTGAACTGCATGACCCATCAGCTCCCACAGTGACAACCGCTAATAGAATGGGCAGCAGCCAGAAAGCCAGTGAACTGGAGAGAGGCTAGCTCTGAATTCTGAGATATTAATAATACCAATGTGAACCCCCAGTGGGTCAACCTTAGGCCCATCTGCATCGACCCACACTTCCTGCCTCATTAGGAGTGTCTGGTTTTCCTGGCCAAGCAGATTCCAGACAGAGCAGGCAAGGGTGTTGCTTTTCGGCCTTTCCAAAAGACATGCTAATTTCGTCCGCTCTCAGTCCCTTCACTTCCACTTCAATTTCAAGGAGTTTGTTGACACTAGCAGAGATACAAGCGCAACAGTGCCATCTCTGTCTCCAGCAGTATTCACTATAAGGATTCTCTCTCTCTCTATTGGTCCCCCCCCTCCTCTCGACTTCTGACAACACTGTCACAGATCATTGATGGCATGAGGGGGGGGGGGGGGGGGGGGTTGGGGGGGGGCTCTACATTGGAAAACAGTCTGTCTGCAAAAATAAACACACACACACACACACACACACACACACACACACACGCACATGCACATAAGCACATGTCATTACCTTGATGGGTACGGACATGGAGCTGCATGGTCGGATGTTGCACAGGCGGGTCTCCTTCACCAGCTTGCACTGGGCATTGTTGTTGGTGACCCTAGAGGAGACGCCCATCCCACAGCTGCGGGAGCACTGGGACCAACTCGTCGTTTGGACTACACACTGCTTCCCCTCCTGCTTCCAAGCTATAAGAACGAAGAAGAAAGAGTGATAGAGTGAGCGGTTGAGAGAGGAAGATAGTATGTGGGCATGAGAGTGACACCAGGAACGCGACCCGCAAGAAAGAGAGAGAGAGAGAGAGGGCAAGCATAAGATAGGGTAAGCGCAGGGAGCCCATTAGTAAGTAAGCAAGTAAGCACACAGGCACCATTCACAGAACTGGCAACAGTGACGCATAGAGTGGGTGATTACAGCGTGGAGAAAAAAGGTGGTCGACAGAAGTATGTGCTGTGTGAGAGCAGTGACTGTATGTGAGCGTGTGTGTGTGTGTGTGTGTGTGAAGGAGAGGGAGAGAGAGGGAGAGTGTGAGGGAGTGAGTGTTGCTGGTGCCTAAGGATTCAGTGGAAACCACTCTGTGTATGGCTAAAACACTGTCACACAGAGAGAGAAGCGCGGAGGGGAAAACGACTCAGGCTCACAGTGGGGTCAATTGTGCCTTCTGCTCGAGTACAAACAGGCCACACTCCAGAGAGGAAAAGAAACAGGCGGCAGACTGAAGCAACAGGGCGACAACACCCACCCCCCACGCTAATCCATTCAACCCCCTCTCCTTCTTACCGGCCAGGTGCTTGTGACTGCGTGGTTTGTCCCACTTCTTTCCCTCTTCCATCAGCTCGTTGCTCAGCGTGTCCTTGGCCTTGTGTGGGAAGCGCTTGTAGTACTGCTTGGGGTAGGGCTCCGGGTAAGGCTTGGGGTAGGGCTGGATGTGTGGATAGAGATAAGGGGGCGGCTGAGGCTTCCTGAACACCGGGGGCAGCACCGAGGAACCCTTGTGGCAGTCCAGGCTCAGGCAGCACTGGCCAGGCACCTTGACGAGGCGTGGAGCAGGGCACGAGGGGGAGGCCAGGGGCAGGTGAGTGGGGCAGAGGGGCACGCAGCCCACGGCTCCGTCCACACAAGTACACTGGTGCTTGCATCCGGCACGGAAGTTCTCCCCGTTCTGGTACATCCGTCCGTTGTACTCACACGATCGGCCCTCCAGTTTAGCTGAAAATAAAATGAGTGGGGAATCAGATGTGTTTCTCCTACTGATGTAGGTCAAAAGATGATATATTTTCAAAATGTCTCACAAGCAGTAATATAAGATATTCACTGAGACGCTAATGGACTATATACCACTTGTGGCTTTGATCAGCAGCATTTGCAACATTTAAAACCTCTGGTGCTAAGGTGAAAGCCAAGATGACTGAAATACTGCGAAATGTAAGAAAAAGCAAAATGGGGATAAAAAGCCCAGCAAAAAGGTTTAAGTACATGAAAGAGAGAAACATCTTATCCCTAGTTTTATGAAGGAGCCTCTCTTCTTGACACGGAGAGGAATTTTGTCTTGTTTACAATGTTGCTCTGCTTCAATCCCTCTGTGGGACTCTCTCCCAAACCCCATACCTCCTCAAAAAAGCTCCACTACATCAATCCACATAGGCCTCTTTATATAGAATCGGCCTCACCTCCATAAATATAGCCCTGTTTGTGTGTGTGTGTCTGAGTGTGTGTTTGTGTGTGTGTGTGTGTGTGTGTGTGTTTGTGTTAGTATATGTGTGTGCCTGTGAGTGTATGTCTGAGCGTGTGGATGAGAGACGTCACACTGAGCCAGTTATATTAGGACTGAACCTGGCACTAAGTGAAGGCCCATGAGGGCACTTGCAAGGATTCTGCCTGTTGCCGTTCTCAAAGCCCCAGCAAAATAAACCCTGTCCTGTCCTCGTCTTGTACTCAGCTCACCCCTGCAGATGCCATGGGTGCTGCCCACATCATTGCCGTAGTTACACTCCAGGCCCTTGTGATGGTCGCAGGGTTGCATGGCGTGGCAGTCCTGGTTCAGCTGGGCAGCACACACCTTGCAGCAGCTACAGCCGTCTGGTACCATGCTCACCCCTGGCGGGCATGAGGGGCGTCCTGCTGGACACTCACACAGAGCAGGGCATCCGGCACGAACCTGGAGGGGCACAGGGACAAGAGAGAGAGGGTTTATACTTGAGGTATAAAACATGATCAAAGCCAGAGGTAGGAGACACAGTAAACTTCCTTTAAGCCTACATCTGAGGCCGTTATTGAGATAATATCCCATCTTTGGTGTCCCACTTCACAATGGAAGGTTTTGCAAATCCCATCTGTCATAAATAGTATTATTTCTTTCCCACATAGTAGTCTGCTTTTTAAGTTTAAAGTATAAAGCTAGGGAGTTGGGGAGCCAAGCTTGGGTTACCCTGCCAACTCTAGGAGTGATCCATATTCTCCAGAAATGTGAGCTGAAACGCCATCCTCATTAACACAGCGACTCAAAGTCTGATTCATTCAACAGATATCCATTCAAACAAATAGGAGGGTGGTCAGGCTTACATATTTTCACAAAGTCTAGCTTTCACAGGAGAGAGAACCGCTGCTGGCTAGTCCTTAAAACCACCTTTGTGAAGTACTGCGTGAGCGCCCCCTCGCAGCTTGCGAGTTATTTCAAAACCTCTCCGGGTGAGCTTTTTGCATCTGAGACATGAGAGAGGATGAAAGACAAAAATCAGTGGATCCCCAAAGCTCCTCCCCGCCCGTTTCAGATGGCGCTAAGATCATAGGATTTCTGCAAGCCTCCACAGTTGGATCATCCCGCTCCTGCAAAGCCAGGTCGAGGGAGATTTGAGGGGTCTAAATTGTTTCCGCGCAGCACGCTCTGTCTATTTTGAGAGCTGAATGTATGTCACTTTTCAACATTGTAATCATTAGGTCATTAAAAGGATAGGAAAGGCTGGTAAGACAATTCGTAACATTCAAAAGTCCAAACCATTTGCGCATCTTAATATCAATAAGTGATATATGTCCTTTTATCATATAGGTGACGGAATTACAAAAAAATACTTCAACAAGTTTAACCAAACCACCTAATCAACTGCACATTCTGGAAACTGCAAATAGCTGATGCAAATGTAAGCATAGTTTAAAGAATAAAAACTCAATGCGTCACCATTTGTTATCGCAGGTGCACATGAAAAGGAGCGACAGAAGACGATTGGAACTGAATTGCTATTAAAGTAAACATGAGTTTGTTTCTGGAGGGCTATGAGCAACGAAAAGCCACTACATTTACAAAAGAGTTTCTATTTACAGTCAGTAAATCGGAGAATTGGCAAAACATTTGTAGACAGAGTTTACACACCGTGGCAAAGATCGCCATAGTGAACGCAAGAAGGCACACAGACGTCCTCATCCTGCCAGTGAATTAGTAGCCCAAATGTCTCAAGTCGTTTCTTCAGAGAAAGCAAAAATGATGAAAGAAGTAATACAAATCAAATAGTTGTAATCCCTGGAGGTAAAGTAATCCACAAATCCAGTAGGACTAGAAATGGAAAAACGTTGCCCAGTAGCTTCAGGTGTAGCAGTTCACAGAACGTTGCACAACTCAATACTTGAAACTTCACAGATTTAAATTCTGACCTCTGCTATATATTGTGATCATGTCTTTTACTGCAGCTCCGCCTACCTAGAATCGTCTGGCCAATTAAGATGCGGGCGTGCAGCCAGGGCATTCCAAAGGGGGTGGGGAAGGACGGGCGTTGGATGTCCAAAACGGCTAGCAGGGCTTTGGGGCGTGGTCACACATGAATGCACTCATTCATAAAAATTCAGAATTACTACATTCCAAAGAGGACCTGGCGTTTGGTGTTTATTTATTTATGTTTGAATAAAAATATTATTGATGCTTTAAAGTCGTTTTTATACACATATGTCTGTCCAGCCACTGCTTTGTGAAGGGCAAGATAAATATACTCAGCTGGCCAGTGCAGGCTACATTAATACTGGAACCTCCATAGAAAACAACCAGGAATTTCCTCCCCCACTTAATATAAAAATACTTGAGAAGAAAGAAAATGATAAAGCAGCCTACTCCCACTGCACTGTCTGGCAGTGCACTGAATCTGAATGTGTTCCTGTGTGATCACTTGTCATTACTATGGATGATGACTGCAAAAACAGATCTTTCTCTCACCATCTTTTTTACCCTGCAGTTCCTATTCCACAGATGTATGGTCTCTATAGCATCATCATCAGTGCTCAACCAGACTGTGCCAGTCTGTTCACCCCTGGTCTTCCTCACCTCCAGCTCTCTCTTCCCTCTCGAGATGAGTGCGGTTGTTTACAGTTTGGAACAGGTGTGAGCGCGGTCAGAGAGTGATAGGTCAAACACACTGCCACGCACCCAATAAACACTCAAGATCACACACCTGCTTTGGCCAAATGACTGTACCTGACACACACCATTTCCCCTCAACAATTCAAAACCAAAGCACACACTCACGCACACATGCTTAGACAGTCAGTCACTCATGAGTGAGAGGTTATGAATTCACACCTGTCTGCTGTGTGTCCCCATCACTGTCTGTCAGTCTGTCTTGGTCTTTCTGTAAAATATGTTGACGCAATGGGTTCATGGAAAGGATGCTCTATTGTAGGGGGAAAAGAGGAAAAGTTCTCCCTATAGGCAAACATAATAACTCATGCTCACACACGCACGCACACACGCACACACACACACACACACACACACACACACACACAGAGACACTACTCTGCCTCATGTATTCCCAGATTTGTTTTTCCAAAAAAGCAAGAGCATGAGTGACTCATCAAAAAACATGTCCTTTCCAGTTTGGGCACACCCACGCCATGCTCACCACACACACACACACACACAGGCATGTACACACACCTACAAAGAGACTTTCTCCTTACATCAGTTTCCCAGTTTCAACAGTGGGCACACCTGCATACACTGTCGGTCAGGAGTTTGGCATTGGCCCTCGCCGGTTTGACTGACATCTGACCTCTTCGCCTCGGCCTCCTGGACGTGACGGTACACCTTAGCTCCTGGGGACCGGAGCCAACTGGCCTGTTTTGACGGCTTTCGCAGCTTTTCAAGTGGAAATCCTTCGCAATATATCCAGGAGCCTCCAGTGGAAATGAAAAAAGGGCGTGCGCGGCGGAGTGGGGAAAAGGTGTGGGTGGACGTATCTGACGAACACATCAAATGCCGCACTCTCTCCAAAACAAGTCTGTGGAAAGAGCAGCGCTGGCCTTTGGATGAGAGGGGGCCTTAAATCTATGAGCCAGGGGAAAGACTGACCGAGGAATGGCACAACACCAAATAGCCATGCGGATGAGAGAGAAAAAGAGTGAAGGAGGGAGGGGGAGGGAGGGAGAGAGAGAATAACTGGCTTTGTCATGTCATTTTGTGGAAACGTGATAAGATCTTCCATTATTCACCTTGCACCTTAATGGTAGTTAGTCTTAAAGCAACAACAGTAACCTCCATATTTTTCTGTTACCAGAGAGGGGAATGTGAAAAGGGAGAAAGGAGAAAAGAAAACAAAGAAAACTAGAAACAGAAAACAGAATGAGTGGTGTTGGGGGGGGGGGGGGGGGTTTGTTCAAAGCCCTTGACACACCTGTTGTGCCACACCTTTTGGGGGCAAAAGCACATTCCATTACATAAGGTCAGCCACAGTGAAAGCACCGATCAAGCACTTCCAGTCCCAGATTGTATCAGTCAACAAAACACTGGCTAGAGGTTTAGGTCTGGGGATAACCAGACAGACAAGAGAGACAGACAGACAGACAGACAGACAGACAGACAGACAGACAGACAGAAATAGGAAGAAGAAAAAAACAAGAAAGACAGAAAGAAAGAAATGAAAAAGGAAACAGAAAAAGAATGAAGTTATGAGAGAGAGGGAGAGAAGAGCGAAATAGAGAGGAATTTAAGTCCCACAGTTATTTTTAACCTAGAACAGGAACTTCTCTGTTGACTCCCCAAACACAGTCACCCAGACTTGGGCAGGATAAGAGCAGGGAGGAAGGCATTGAGGAGATGGAGAGGGCAGGCACATGCCTGAACACAAACACACACACACAAATACACACAGACATACACACACACCTAGATAGCCACTGCCTCATACACGCTCTCTACATATTGACCCAAATGGCAAGTACACACATTCACACACTTACATGCACATTCACAAACATAAAATACCTCCCTCCCTCCAAAGCCCTCCCCTACAGAATCGATTGCATCTTATTTCTGAAATCCAAAGTTACTCAGACTCGGCTTCGGGGTGCATATTTCATCACATTTTATAAATGGAACGACAAATTAATGTGGAATGTCAAAGGTACAATGTCCACTGGCTACTTTCCTCACCCCCTGCCACCCCACAGATTCAGATAACACCTGCCTACCAGCACAACAATAAGCACACACCCCAGCAGTGACACATACCTTTGTGCAACTCTGATATAAAATCTGTCTGTGACTGTTACCTTATCCTCCGGTCGGTGTTTGGAGTGAATGGGGAGGAAGTAAGATAGCAGTGTACAGGAAAGAAAGAGTGAAAAAGAGGCCAAGCTCACAAATCAGTGCACAGATACAAACACTTGTTTTTTTAACCATCCACTGACAGATCAATATATGTGTGAAAGGGGGAAGACGGCCACCCTAGTTATGGCTGCCGTGCAGCAAATGAGTCCAGGCCCAGGGGATGTAAGGGCTGAATGCTGGCCTCTGAGAGGGGCCTCTGATGGCTGCCATAGTACAGCTCAAGGCGCAGCTCCCAAGGGTACCTCAACGGCCTACTTTACTCCAGGCTCCAGAGTCCACAGTTCCCACCCTCCAGTCCAGCCTATCGGCCCAGAGCGCCTGCATCTACCCCCCCACACACACCCTCACCACCCTCACCACCACACACACCCACCCCCCTCACCACCCTGCCCCTCAAGGCCCAGGTGTGACAGAAAAGCGCCTCTTGTTCCCACCTGAGCCCCCCTCCGTCCACTGGGACCCCACAGACATCCCAGAAATCCCTGCAATTTCCGGTGCAATGTTTGTTTGGTGGAGGAGGGAGGCGGGGGGAGCGGGAGGGGGGATGAGGCTGAAAAAAAGAGTCTCTCTCACAAACACAGGGGGGGCTGCCGGCGAGTGTAAACACATAAACGAGGACTGAGAGGCGTGTGTTCTTCTAGCTGACACACATCTCTCTCTCTCTCGCCTGCTCTCTCCCTCACAAACACACACACACAGACACACATACACATATGCACGCAGACACAGTTGTAAGTGTATGCCCAGACACCCACACACCCACACACACACACTTTTACAGCCATTAACATAGTATATGTTCATGTAAGGATGCATTGGCTATCATATCATACGCACAGACATAAACATAAATTGCATTCATTTCCTGTACAAAACAGCATTCCTTACATACACACACACGCAAACATCTTCACACAAATGTACACCCTCTTACATCCACATACATCCACACCCTTTGCCTAATTTCACAAGCAAAGATAAACACCTACACAATCTCTCATGCACTCTCTCTCTCACATTCACACACACATATCCTCTCATTGACACTCACACCCACGTCCCCACCTTCTGTCACTCACACACACACTCACACACACACATACACACAGGACACAGAGCACACCTCTGTTTCAGCAGCAGAGCTCCTGGATGTATTTAGCACAATACTCCCCCTGCTGGTGACTTCTGACTGGAACAATTCTTCCTCCAGAAGCCTCTTGTCCCTCTTCATTTCCCATAAGGTACTGATTTACAACGTTTTCAGACATAGATATTTAACTACAGTGCCACAAGGGTCAACATACACTAATAGCAATTGAGTAAAGATGAGTGGCATGAACTCAGAGAAAATCAGAAGAGTGTTTGGAAGTCTCTCCTCTTCCGTGGGGGTAGGGGGAAGTGGGAGAGTAGGGGCACAGGCAGGGGGGTACAGGGGGACTCGGGCGAGACGCAGCGGGTGGGCGGGGGCGAGTTCTCGGGCAGGAGCAAGGGCACATTCAGGAGTGAGGAGGAGGTGCTCTGTGGGATGGGGGGCAGGAAGTGAGGGCGTCGGTCCCGCCTCTCGTGCGGCTGTGCGTCAGTCTCCGCAGTCCCACCCCTCTGCCCTGCAAATCGCTCCTCACAGTTCAGCCTCTGCAGCTCACCGCCAAACTCGCTCTGCCTCCTGTTGGTCGTCAGAGGATCCCTTTGGTCCTCGCCGAAGCCCAGGCTCTGTAGCCACTGGCACAGTCCCGCCTCATGGTGTCCATGTGGTGCCTCTGAGGCAGCCACGCTCTTATGCAGGTCTCTCTGTCTTCCTCTGGTCCTCCTCTTCCTCTGGGCCTTATCAGCCTGCTGCCCGTCCCTCCTCCATCCACTCTGCTCACTCCAGCTCTCAGGGAACACACTGCTGCTCCACCGACCTCTCCCTCTGGCTGGTGGTCTCGCTGGAGCACATGTGCCTCCACTAAACTGTGGAGGGACCTCCCTTTTTATGCCTGTCAGTGAGAGAGACTGAGAGAGTGTGGGTACATGAGCTGATGATGCTGTTTCCCTTTCCCAAAGAAGACCCTTTCTCATCTCTATCGAGCCCTCATTACTTCTTGGCACCTCTTGGTGGCTGCACGCCCTGCGCAAGGCTCTTTTCCGGGCCACTCTATCAGAGGCTGCATCAGAGGAATCTGGAGGGCCAGAGATACAAACTTCCTCACCCGAGTTGCTGTGTGATTTCTTGCAGTCAGCAGAGCTCACGTGTGCATCCGTGAAGATGAAAAGCTTACCACTGGAGCCTTTCCAGGAGCTCAACCCATCATGACGACCGCTGTCTGGCAGCACAGCCCGTGGACGGTTGAACATGGAGCGCAGGCGTCTGTGAGGAGGCAGGCTGGCTGACGCTCCCCGCTGGCTAAGGGTACGGAACAGGGGTGGCGGGCGGAGGCCGGCAGGGGTGAGATCCCCCCCACCCTTCTGCCCCAACAGGCCATGCACTCCTTCATCCAGCCCTTCCGCCTTGCCACTGCTGCAGCAGCAGCTAGTACTGACCCGTGACTCATACGGCCAGTCTGGCCAAGGCTGGGCCATCCTGCTGGCATCAGACTTCTGTGTCAAACATCAAAGGGTATAGAGGGCATCTTGCCTTCAGGGGATTTCCTCCTGTTGCTGGATGATGGAGTGCCTTTATCTGGGAGTAGACAGACACACAGAGAGACACGCACGTTAGATTAAGGAAAAAATTATGTTTTCATGACGTGAAAGTGATGAGTATAGTGAGGACAGCTATTTTGAGCAAGGTCTGTTATAGCTCAGACCAAGTCATCTCCTTCCATTTGGTTTCAATATAACTGGCAGAGATTTTAAAAGGAATATGTTATATTACAAAGGAATTAATCATTTAAAGACATGGCCTTATGCACTGATGAATACATTATAACATTAGACTCATTACACAGCAAAGTGTGATCTGTTATACAGGTATATCTGTATATAGCTGTTTATCTGCTGTTTCAAACAGTGCCCTTGTCAACATTGCTCAGTCTCATTGAACTGAAAGATGAAACCCTCGAAACACCTGATAACCTATTCATCAAAATAGTCCACTTATTGAGGCAATCTAGTTACATACGTTATGCTTAACCTGAAGGAGGAATAGAATATAATGTCAATAGCCTACATTTTTATAATTTATTCTGAACACTCTTCATTTGAGATCACAATGTCTGATATTCAGATGAGAGTTTCTGTGAATCAATTACAGATTTGTTAAATATCAAACAAATATTTACTTATTATAATAAGGCACAGGAATGACAATGGAGAAAACATAAAGTAAAAAGAATGAGATAGCAATGAAGACATATGACCAAAAAATAGCTTAACTAGTATTGAACGACAATTAAATGCATGCATTATCGTACTAATATAGGTTAGGCTACTTACAAATTTGTAATTGCCCTTGCGAAATTTGGCGGACAGGGACAGCGTCTGTCTTTGTTTGGCAACCTCCCAGACAGACCTGTCTCTCTATCCCTCCACGTTCCCACCTTTCATCCTATGATTTTTCTTACATGAAAGGTGCTGCACCTGTCTTTTTGCTCTTTCATTTCTGCTCCCCAATAAATTATGAAAGCGTCTCTTCCCTTCTGAAGCCACAGCATAACCTGTTTATTTTCAGTGATGGTGAGGGGACAACAACAATCACAACGTATAATAGGCTAATATTTCATCACATTTGTGCTCTCTGTCTTAAAGCGAAACTATGACTGTAATGCTGCTGTTTTGGAATGAATACGAATCTTTTTGCCGGATGCCAGCTTTATTGCAGCCTACGAATGATTACAATACATCTGACCTGTAGGGCTGACTTCGAACACAGGTCGGCGCTACTCAGCTTAGCACAAATGTGAGCAACATACACAAATTCTATGCTTCTTAGCGAGCGGAAGTACCTCAACTTCTGTGGTCCGGGCGACCAAGCTACATTGTTAAGAAATTGCACAACACGGTAAGAATTTGTTTTTTTGTCTAAAACATGGTCAAATAAGTTAGCTACTCGCCAAATTAAATTGAAGATAGAATAGAGCTGTCAGTCGGCTCGATATTACAGTGAGAACAATGACCCACAACGACAGAAAGCGTGATGAAACTGGCAAAGTCATACGGAGGTTATAAGAGAGAAGGCTGAGCTAGTTTGCGTTACGCACTGCGATTGCAAAACACCTCGAGCATTGGACGTGTTACATTGTTTTGATAACTGATTAAAAAAAATGATAGCTTGTGCCACTGGTTGTGAGATTGATCAGGGCAAATCCTCTTGTTGACTCCAACATTTGCCTTTAGATTTGAGGGTTGTCTTCAGGTAGCTAGCAAGCTAACGTCGACGTCTGAATGTTTTTAAAGTAAAGTTAGCCTTTTCCAAACGTAGCCTGTATAGAGTATTCCGATGTTTTCCTTAAATAAAAAGTAGATTCTGTTCACAAGGCTCTCTGTTATTTTTAAACACCAAAAACTGGCTTCTGCAAAACTTTTGCCTAGTCTAACAGGCTTTGTTGAACAATTTATTAGGCATTTGATCATCTTTAAATTGAGCCACGTTTTATACTGTAATCTCTGTAATCTATTGCCCTTGTGAGTAACATTTGTTTGTATGTTGTATGTACACGTTTCTTTGTGTTTTAAAGTAGCATTATGCAACAATTTGACACTTTTTGAGGTATGGTTTTATAGGCAACTAGTTTTGGTACCATCTTCAAATTCATTTAGATAGCATATGGTCATGTGAACGACAGATAAACACCTGTGTCTTTCCCACTAGCCATCCAGGATATGCCCTATGTAGTTCTGTATACCGGGCTCGAGTACCCTGCAAAAATGGAAGAAAAGCTTTCACAGCAGGACATTGCTAGCTATACTTCCAAAAGACACCAGTTAGTGTGTTGGCATGCTTCAGTGCCATATGGGCTGTTGGTGGTGTTTGCAAGGCTTTTGCCTGCCTTTTAGGTAGTTAGCTTGCTAGTTTCGGAACAGAACTCCTTACTGCTGCTTTAATACATTTATTGTTTGTATGTTTTGTATGTATTGCACTCGGTTGTATGTGACGCATGAACACATCTCTTCTTACGATTTCATCAGGTCTACCCTTATCTTCTCTAGATGGCTCACAGGCTGCTCGTCCGGAGAATTTGGACCGTGTCTGTGAGGGACGTGCGCTGCCCCCGTGCCCCATCATCCGCCCTCTACTCCACTTCGCTGTGCTCCTCGGCGAGCCCGCAACCTCTCCTGTCGCCCAGGCGTTCCCTCACACGCGCCCTACCCGTCACCTCCCGCCGCCAAGTCTCCTTCAATGTTCAGGACCAGGAGGATTTCACCGAAAGGGTCATCAACAGCGAGTTGCCCGTGGTCATAGACTTCCATGCCCAGTTGCGTATTATTCTACTCCGCCCTCCAGAACACAAAACCGAAAGAATTCCTGCAATTTCTGTGTGCAAACCTCACACATATGCAGTGTGTCTCTTGAAACAGATTGATGTACCACACTCACACTAAGAGCATATTCATGCCACCTTACTTTTAACAGCAGGTACATGACTGCACATGCTAGGTCAGAGTAGCTTTAGTAGGGGAAGGTCAGCTGAGTTCCACCACCGTACTCATGCCAATTTGTTAATGCCTCTGCACAGCTATTTGCTGATGGCTACACACAAAAGACTTTCCAGCCCTCACACTCTAAAGCAAAACATTCATGTTACTAAATTCACGATCAAATTTCCGGCCACTGCACAGTTCATAGGTAGAGCTTGTTCCCAAACGCTGGCCTGTCTTCTAACAGGATTTAAAGTCTGGTTTATTTGCAGAATTATTGCAAGTCTGAAACAAATAGTCAAATATTTGACTTATCAGTATGGGTAAAGCAGTAGAGGATGCTCTGTGTATCAGAGGTCTGATCACCTTTTTTTAGAGAACTGTGGTTGAAAGATACGAGTGCAACGGACATTGTGATTTGTTAAGCCAGAGATCAGGATTTTCACGAGCTGACAAGCCAGATTGGGAATTTTTGGAACTACCCCCTTCTCTAATGACTTCAAGTAGACCTGCAAGTGGTATTTTGTTTTCATCGGAAAGTTAATATGATGTCATCTGTCCTGGAATCTATAGCCGGTGTGTCACAAGTTTGTGCGCATATGCCCTGTGTCTTTAAAGCTGTGTCTGGTCGTGTATGTGTGTTAAAAATATATCTCACCCTATGGCAGCTGTTTGGCCTGGCGACCCCATGACTTGCTTCAGTTCCGTGCTGTAAAAGGTTATATGGCAGGCAGTCAGGACAAGCCTAAAAATCAAGTCTTTAACATCCAACATCCGGTCAGGCATGTATCATAAAGAACAGCTATGTTTGTAAAGTGGCACTACAACATGTGCAGCTGTCCCAGTGCATTTGATTCACTTTTATGGAGATTTATGGAGATATGCTGTGTTTGGGAATGGCTCGTTTACATTTTCGGTTAACCCGTCAGTAGTGTGCTTAGTTATCTAGTTTTTGCTTAGTGAGTTCAACAGTAATAAATTGTGTTATTGATACTAGGTGTTTTGTATGAACACCTCGTTTTTCTTTCTGATGCACTTTTGATTGTCTAACATCATGTTTCTTCTCTTGAAGATGGTGTGGACCTTGTAAGATCCTTGGGCCAAGGCTAGAGAAAGCCATTGGCAAACAGAAGGGACGAGTTACCATGGCCAAAGTTGACATTGATGAACACACTGACCTTGCCATTGAGTATGGGGTAAGACATTTTCCTGTCTTTTGTTAAGTGTTAAAATGCAGGTACTTACCATATTTTCTGGTCACTTTGTGGTTCTGGTGAATCCCTCTTTTAGGTGTCAGCCGTTCCTACAGTGATCGCCATGCGGGGCGGTGATGTCATTGACCAGTTTGTGGGGATCAAGGACGAAGACCAGTTGGATAGCTTTGTCAAGAAGCTCATTGGACAATAAACCTGCCCACCATGTCCCCTCTGTCCCTTCCCTTCCTCCTCGACCACACCCCTTTTCTCAGTACTCCATAACTGCACTCAGTGGCCACACTGAGCATGTGCAGAAACTCACAGACCACCCGCCTCCTCTCCCTCACTCCCTAAGGTCCCCAACTCTCACACACACATTCACACCCATCCCAGAAACATGAACTTCAACTCATGTGTCTGTATTTGTATGCATACGTGAAGGGTCTGTGCTTACATATGCACCCCATACACCATCTCATTGTCTGTAAAATATGCCCCTCTGTCAAACAATGGTAGAGGAGTCTGAGCCAGTGTTTCTCTGTTTGTTATGATAGATGCTAAAGACCAGTGTTCCCCAGCACTTGCTTCATAGGAGCCAAAGCACTTCATGTTGTAGTGATCTTCCTGCTCCAGCAGCCTTGGCCGGGAACTCATTATATTGTTTTAATGACCTGGAGGGTTTTGGAGTGTCCAGCCAATCAGGAGGTGGGAGGGACTTCAAACATGTAGTACTCAGAGTCACCAGGAGGAGGGGGAATGGGAAACACTAGTATAGAATGTACAGTGACTTTTCTGTACTATACTGTATCATACTGGGATGATGTCTGATGTTTGGAGTTAAGTGGGCGACGTGCAGGAATGTTATGTTGTCGAAAGCTCTGTGCAGTTCTTACCTTTGTCCACATGAGGGCAGGCTTCCTCCAGCATCACAGGCTCCACATAGTCATTTTTACACCGCTATGCCTACTATCGTGAAAGCTGAATGTGTCTGTCAGTGAGGGAAAGAGCTGATTGTATGTATGTATGTATGTATGTACTTTATGTATTGTTTTATGACAGTTTGTGTGTGTTTTTTTCTGTTTTTACAGTTCAGCTCTTGTCTGTCACTTGGTTTCTGACTGTGAAATATCTGTCACGTGGGAAGCACGAACATGTTTAAGGGTTTAATTTAGCTTTTATTTCAATAAAATATGTATTATGACCAAGTGATGTGATTTAAATAAAAGAGTAATACGATATTTAATTGTAACTGTGAGGTGTTTTGTGGTTTTCACTCCAATGAACAATGTTTTCAAAAATGGTGTCTTTGATGTGAACAAGATGGCACATACAGTATTCTATATCCAAAGACACTAGTCTGTGATAATGATGATATATAAAAGGCCAGCATTGTAGTTAAACATAGTTTCTCAGCTATGCTGCTTCCCTACGGTACACTGAACACATTAGTGTGAGATGGGTGACCTGTTCTACATAGGCTCCTCAAAAGTATGCTGTTGTTGGCATGATATTAGCCTGTGAGCGTGTGAAGGTAGGGAAGACCTCAGGACTCTGTGTGAGGGTAATTAGCATTGCATACTCCCAAAGGAATGTGAGTTATGAGGCCATCGCAGCGCCTGAGCTTCAGCAGCGCAGTGAGCCATAAGACTCTTCCAGTCCTCCCTCTCACTTTCAAGCTGTCTCTTTTGACCATGGCGCCTCACTCACGACCTCCCTGCCCTCCCACTTAAACTCAGAGCAAGTGCACCCTCCTTAAACACACAGAAACACACAAAAACACACATCTCATTTCAACACCTCTCCAAACTACTATTTTTCCCTCCCCCCTCGTTTGGCCAGACCTCCCTCCACCTCTTCTCTCTCCCTCTAATTTTTGTCTCGCCTTGTTGTTTCCCACCTGTCATCCCCTCCACGCCTCCTTGCTGAGGTTCTTGACAACCCGACATGACCTCGTTCCCTCGATCTCCCACTTTCGTTCCTTCTGCTTCTTTGCTCGCTGACATGAGTGGGCTTGATTCAGGGAGGTCGTCGTCTACTACATGATCATTGCTTTGGCTCCTGTCCATCAGCATGTCCATGCCTGCAGAGCTACTGTACACACATATCAGTCTGATATGACCTCACCTCCCTACTGCCCGTAGTCTTCTGAGTCTTTAGTTGCACACCTATACCCGAGGCCGTTATTTTCCAGACTTCCTATGATGTCATACCAGGGACTTTCTCACATTCTCATATAGTGTGCCTCGCATTCCTTCTGTGTCATTATGAGACCGCCGCTGATATAATCACGGCACGTTTACCGCAACTGCTCATTTGTCCCCAAATGACAGGGGGGGGGGAAGAGTCAGGGAGACTGATAACTGCAGCCATGCATGAAAGTGTCTGACTTCTGCATCAATGGATCACAGGCACCAAGGCTGCTCCGCATGCAGATTCTTCAGGAATGCCACCTCAGTTTTACAGGCGTGGAGGGACGGGCTGGCAGTTCGTGCGGACCAGCAGTCAGAAATGTGATAATCCTGCCAACAACACGTCACGTTCGCACACAGACATTCCACTCTTTGGACCCTCAGCCATGGGTGAACTCATTGAAATAGCTGGAATTACTACACTTCCCGCACCTCTACATCGATCTTTAGCACAAGGGGTTGACTTTGACAGAGTGTGTCTAGACGTCCCTGGTCCCATATACCTGTTTACAACATGGAGGGTTGTTCTCTTAACCCTGCTTAGTCTGAGCCTGAATCAGAGCCAGGGCTGAAAAGGATGAGGTAAAGCAGGAGATGACGGAGGGCGGACGGGAAAGGTCTGAGAGCATTGGAATTCGACACCTCTTCCGCCCTAAAACAATAGACCACACCTCCGTCCTCTCGCTCCCGCTTGGTGTCTCTCTCCCTCTCTCTACCACTCTGTTACCATATAAGGCAAAAAAGACTGGGAAGCCAGTGACTGCTGAACAAATGTAGAGTGTGAGCGAGGGAGAGAGAGAGAGAGAGGGAGAACGAGCAGCAGAATTCCTATGGCCTCTACCTCACTCTCTTTCTCTCTCTCCTGTTCTGTTTTTCTCAGACTTCTAGAAACTGTTAGTATTTGCTCCCTGTTTGTTTGAATGGCCTGGCCTGTGCCACATAGCCCAGATGCCTTTAGATTACACACCAGTATGTGTGTGTGTGTGTGTGTGTGTGTATGTGTGTACGAGGGCAAAAAGCAAGACAAAGCTCTGGCTGCCAAAGCCAGGAACATGAGTATTGTGTTTATAGTAAATACATAACCCTATTTATATCTCAAACACACAGACTGCCCCACAGGACAGTGGTTCCTTATGCTGTCCCAGCCTGGCCGCTGTTTTTCATTCCATTCTTATCCTGACATCTCAACTTTTTGGGGTGAAAAAAAAACTATTTTGCCAGGGAATCATGGACTCTAGGAGGGGGTTAAAATTCATTAGGCTTAAAGTGGACGTTCTCCTGAAGAAAAGAAGGAACTGGCTCCCCTTCCCCTTACTCCACATTCCTCAATTCTGTGAGTCAACATACATCTTATCACCCCTTCCTGTGTACTGATTACCAGAGAGAGGGAGGAAGGGAGAAGGGGACGTCTAGAGAAGAAAGAACGAACTGCCACACTTGTCTGAAGTTGTTATTGCTCTTTTTGCAAGCTGTTTTTAATCATGAGAATGTTTTGTTTGGGGCATTGCACAACAGGACGGAGGATGCTTCTTCCCATTTCTGGATCGATTCACAAACACACTGACACACACCCAAACAGTCACACTAGGTTACACCCAAAGAATTAATCAGAGATGAGTAAATAATAATCCCTTGTATGTAACGATAGAGTGTACCATTTATGGATGTGGGTGAATGTCAACCATCGCTTAAGTATTTACATCACATCTCATTGGATACAGGGCGGATTTGATTGACAGCCCTGGACTATATCTGTGAATAAACATACACACACAAACACTTCCAAGGGCACACATAAATAGGCATATATATACACAAATATGGATGCTGAAACTGCAGTCTGGGATTTTTAACCATCATCAGTTCAATCATTATATATAAGTGAGCCCATTTCAGTTTGCTCAAGTGTATAATACAATACCACTACAAACCCAGTTGCTATTATAGCAGGGAGAGAGAGAGAGTGTGATTGGGTCAATTCAAGGAAGACGGGAGGGAGGTCAAGAGTCTCCTTATTTGGTCATCTAGCTTTTTCTGCCTAAAAAAACCCACTTAGCTCCCCCTCCGTGTTTTTTGTCTCTCTTTCAAAGTCAGGGAATGTTGCATCCACATTAGTATATCTAACAGAGCCCCCTTCCTCTCTCTCTCTTTTTTTAATTCTCTACCATTCTCTCTCTCACACACACACTCTTCACTCAGCATCTGTTACTGCTCAGTCAGGGACAGCAGTGACTTTTGACCTCTGAACTGAAATTCCTCCTATTGCCCAACCAGCCAGAGAGTGAGAGATGTATTGATTTTTCCAACCCCACACTGCATGTTCCCAAGTTAAGTGTCAGCGATGATACACAGCCACTGAAAGCTCTCATAAACAAGGTCAGCATGCCACGCATACCAGTTTAAAGCAATTCAGTTCTGCTTTTTCATTAACCATTTTCACTAGAGCAATTACACCCATGCTGACCAGATTTTGAGAAAGGAATGTCTTTTAATGAAATGTAATTCAAACCCTACCTATCATGTAATTTAAATATTTGTTATCGTAAGCAATTTAGAGGACAAGAGCTGTCACGTTAAACCCATGAGGAAGCTGAGAGTGTCTTGTGGAGGTATAACATTTGTTTGAGAAAATCACACACCGAGGATGCTTTTGTCTCACAAATGTTTGATTTTTTTTATTAAACTGTTTATGGTGATGTCAGGAAAATCTCAGTGTGCTCTGTTTCAACTTAACTTCTCTAGTATTTAGTCTTTCATCCCTTCCATAATAGTTACCTTTATGGCAGTTTTCTAATTTGAACTATAGGAAAAACAAATGGCAACTCTTGCCCCCAATGTTTTAATGTCTTTATTACTTTTTTCCCTCACAGCTACATTATTTCATATTTAAAGTTGAACTTGAGGTTGGGGTAATGATTAGGTTTGAGTTTGTGTTTGGGCTTTTTAAATATCTTTCCCAAATAAATACGTGGGATTATAAACGAATAAACAAATTCCAAGGTTTAATTCCGTGTGTGCAGTGTGTTCATAGAGGAAATACTGCTGGAGATGAGGGTGGGCCAGATGATGACAAAGACCTTCATGGCGTAGCCCAGTATTCACTGAACGGAGGGCTACTTATATGGTCAAAAAAATCCTTAGCCTGCACATACCTCTTCCATTAAACACCACGTTTTCCTTGCACCCCCCTACTATTTCAAGTTCATACTTTTGCCCACTGGCACGAAGGTTCCCACAAATTCCCGCCCCTAAGTCGATCTGACTGGCTCGCCTGGTTGGGACTGTTAAAATATTGTCTGTGAGTGGTTGAAAGGGCAGACTCACATCATAGCCTCCTCCCTCCCTGGACCGCACCCCGACTCTGTATGAAATTTCGGCTTGTGAAGGAGGGAGGGTAGACAGAAATTGAAAAAAGAGAAAATAGTAAGGGAGAGAAAGGGAGGGAGGAAACGAACGCTCCAGTTTAACCATATCTTGTAGCGAGGTAGCAGCCGTCGAAAAGGGAGTTTGATTCGCTGCGTAACGGACATCGACGGAGCCACCGGTTTTTGCTAGCCACCCCAAAAAACGTCTGCATCTGAAGAGCAGGTAAATATCCAACTAAGTGTTGCCGTAGCCTATCCAGTCTACATCTTCATCACGTTGAGCTCTGCCGGCCTGTATCGATAGGTAAGCGCCAAGCGCAAGTGCACTGAGCTAGGAAGGGCGAGAACAGCAACTTCAACACATTGTTGGGTGGGACCTCCATTGATGGCCTTGATTTGTCTAAAAGAAGTGTAAAACCCACTATATTTCGGAACATATGTTGATATGTATTCTTTACACATTAGAAGTAAGATCGCGTGTCGGTTTCATTGTAAAAAAAATAAATAAATTTGATGCAGAAATATATAAAGTAACTGTTAGGCTAGTTTGCCACGAAAAGTGCGCTGCTGTAGAATAGCAAGTTGGTACAGGAAGTGATTCGCATGAATGAGTTGCAAAAAGACAGAGGCAATGAGAAAATGCTTTGACGTGAAACAATAGGGCAGGAATGATTGCTTATAATGAATAGAAGAGACATCATCGCTGGAATAGTCACTGCCTGGTTAACGTTAAGTTTGGTGTCATTTTCTGGATGACCGGTGAACTAGTCGGTTGTGTACGGTGCAGTTGCTCACCATTACGTCACTCTTTGATTAGTGGTTTCACTGTCCACTTGCCTCCTGTTGTTCGATTGAATGACGTTAGCCGATTTTAACCACAAGTATGTGTTACGATCTGACGTCATATTATGCCATATGCAGTTGGGCCATATAGGTTTTCAAACCATAGGTCTACTACAATGACTTTAATTTTACCCCAATGAGACGCGAACTAAGCGCACGTTTTCATAGGCATTAAGCTGTCTTACACTGTCTGTCGTGGTGTGACTTTTTTTGTTGTTGTGTACAGTTACAGAAAATACCTCAGATGGGCATTCTTAATAGGGTATAGGCTGCTTTATTTTCCTTTGCCTTTGAAAAAGTTTATCGTGGAGAGCAAAACAATGTAGATCTAGAGGCAAAAAGAATGTATGCTCCTGATTTTATCAGTTCGATCTAAAGAGCTAGAATTACAGTTTGTGTAATTATACAGGCATACTCTGCTTGATCTGTAATGGTTAGCAAGGCCCACACACAGTCGACGCTGCCACTTACCAACATTAAAATTTTGATGTCCAACCATGAGCCTAACAACCCATTATTTCAATATGAGTTCTCCAGTATAGTTAACACTGGAGCATTCCACACATTCAGAGTGCGGCTTTTCATGGTTCCTCTTGGTGCACCTTTTGGAAAACGGATTTGTTTCGAGAATGGCCACATACATGGACTCCTAGTTTCAGTGTCTCCACGGCCTACTTATGTCCCATAGCAGCTCACCACTGTACCACGACACACCCTTCTTGTCCCAGAGTCTGCCAGCTCTTCGCTCCAGTACTGAGGTAGACAACTCCGCTGTGGCTAGACATCACCAATAGGGGGGGGAAATCACAGAGTAACTCACCATATGATACCGTCACAATATGTTGCCCACGATAATGATGGCATCATTGAAAGACAGCCATCTGTGATGCATCACAATATCTGTATAACTGAAGAAGAAAAAAGGCAAAAAGCTGGAATTATGTATTTATTCACTTCATTGTGGTGTCAATTGAACAGAATTTTGAGTGCATAGTCAACCCCAGACATGGAGGTGGAGGGCAGAGTTTAGACATACTTTGTGCTGCTCATGTGTGAACAAAACCTATGCAAATATCCCGGCTTAGTCTTACTTTTAATGTGCAGAACGTCATTTTATGTCATTGTTACTTTTAGTATCTGTTTAGTTGTATCGCTGTATTTTTCTGACTTCAACAACCCATTCAGTGTTATCTTCTTATCTCTGTATGCCAGCTTCAGCTCCTAAACCACACAAGCAATAAACAAGGATCACTGCTCCATAAAACTTCCAGCTCTTCCCTGGTGTCTTAGGGAGGGGTTTTGTGGTTCTTTCCCTCTCTTTCACTCTCTCTGTTTCTTGCTCTCTGACTCCCAGCATTGAGATATTATTGATTTAAAAATGGAGGCTGAAGTGAAGGGAGCATACAAGGAAATTCCAAATAAGTAAACCATTAATAGTCCTTGATAGTCCATGAATAAACTTCATAGGAATGAAGTGGCATTATATGTAAGGTCTATGTATTTAAGTTAGGCTAACTTGTGTGCTGGGATAGTTTTGAGGCACTTCCCGAGATGTTTTAAGTCTTTGGTGAGACTGAACTTGGATTTAAGGATTTCTTACTTTGATAAAAACCTGTTAGCTTGTGCAGGAGCAGGTCACTACAACCCCCTAGAAGAACAATATGTTAAAGCCTTGTTTGGGTTCTTCTCCTGGCATCTCTAAGCATCCTCCCTTGTGACCTTTATCTCCTTGAAGGCCTTTCGGGGTGTTTGTATTGAACTCAACCCAGTCAGTAGTGAGGGAGGAAACGGTGAGGGGATTAGTCAGATGTTGACACAAGTCTCTGTAAACCAACAGCATCTAGCTGACAGACTTCTCAGCCAATGGGGTGTTAAACCAGCGCAAACCATTGTTCTTCACAAATCTGTTTCTGTCAACGGAGATTGAGTGATCCAGAGCTGATGTGAGGAATCACAGTGACCTTTTTAATCAGGTTGCACTGAAAAACTCAGGCTTTAACAAGAAGTGTGTGCCATCCTCACGCATAAATACCTTATGGATGGTATATGGTCAGTGCTATGATATGGATGTATTAAAAACTATAGGGAAGAGCTACTTGTGCTCTGTAATGCAGTTTCTCATGTGTCATGGTAGAACACCTCAGATAATGATGCACACTCAGACAGCGTGCTCATCAGACATCAAAGGCAATACATCATCCCATCCTCCCAACACACAGACACACACCTGCGCCATCTGTCGACACTGCAATTCACCTCATATTAGCGCAGTAACCTTATTATTATCTGATTGGCACCAAGCTTCTGGCTTTTTGTGTTGGCCAGGCTGGCCCAAACCAAACAACGTAATTGAATTGGGTCAATCTTACTGGGCAAGCTGGTCATCGTGGCTTTGCCAAAAGGCTTCTGTACCTCCGTTCCCTCCTTTGTCCACTCCCCACTTTCTCCTTTGTGTGGAGAAAGATTTTTTTTTTGTTTGCTTGCTTGTCCACCCTTCCCTGTGTTTAGTCCACCCTGTCACTGCACACCTGCTGTGTTCCAGAGAATGCAACAATGGCGGGAAATGGTTTCTGTAAGAGAGCTTCCGAATAAGCAGGGAACCTGCAGACTCCCTCCTTGAGGTCAGAGGCACAGAATGGTGTCCTTACTTGAGAGGGCCACAACTTATGAAGTCTAAACCACTGAGATATGGCTTCTATAGTAAAGGGCTAGGCCACAACAATCACCACAGCCAGAAGACAGGGTGAGCTGAAGTCACTTCCTGTTTGTACCCTTGTCTGTACCATGTGGAAAAAATCCAGATGTTTCCTATATTTGTGGCACTGTAGTTTCTCTGTGTTTTGTTACCAAACTAATTGATAGAGTTGGGTTAATAGTTAGGCATTGGTGTTTTTTAACAGGCCCCATGTGGGTAGTAACAGGCTGGCAGTGTAATGTATGTCAGAGCATAGACTTTGTTCAGGGTAGGGTGTGTGACTAGGTGCACCTGGGTGTGTGTGTGTGTGTGTGTGTGTGTGTGTGTGTGTGTGTGTGTGTGTGTGTGTGTGTGTGTGTGTGTGTGTGTGTGTGTGTGTGTGTGTGTGTGTGTGTGTGTGTGTGTGTGTGTGTGTGTGTGTGTGTGTGTGTGTGTGTGTGTGTAAGGACTGTGTCAAACCAAGAGCTGTTACCCAACACCTCATGCTTAAACAACAAGGCACAGTATTAAACCTGTGTTTCTTTTGTAAGAACCTCTCCATAGTTTTCTCATTCCCATTTAATGAACTCTTCTCCAGTCGAGACATTTTCAACTGTAACTCCACGGTTCACACAGTGGTTGCACTATACATGTTCTGGCAAGTTGTTGAGTTGGCACTTTTTACGTTGGTGAGCTCATGTTGAATCTTTGAGGGGAGTGACCTTGTCAGCTGATGATAAAGTTCCCTACTACTGAGTGATAAGGTGAGATTGAGCTGAAGGCTTGGCGAGAGGTGGCACTATTTTCCAGGGATGAATATCGAAAGGATAACAGCGAGGTGGAAGTGTATGTGTTGCCAGATGAATGCGTTTTAAAATAAAAAAAGCCTCAGGCGATTTCCTCGTTATAGCTGTCGTTAAATGCCAAGTTGAAGAGTGATGTGTCCCACCCCCACAACCACGTTTCTCTTGAACAGTTAATAGCCTTATGTAACAATCATCCAACATTCATCATAGGACAGTCTGTGTGTCTATCACATAATGGATCATAGCTGACTTTTATTTAGCAATGGTATACAGAGTAAACCATTTGTGACACAATGGAGTAATTTCATTGAATTGTTTCTATTGTTTCCCTGCTGACTCCTGTTGTGGGTTTCCCCCAGAGCTGGCTGCTTGTACTTTATAATGGCCATAAAAACACTCAACCTCAACAACCTAAAATGGAGCAGCAAAGTCACCGACTCGCCTACTGTTAGGTTCTTAAGCCGTCAGTACAGTAACTTTCAGTCAGTCGTATTTCCAGTTTTGGGAGCACTGCCAGCCTAATGATGCATCCCTTGGGAGAACGCAACAATCTCTCTAATTTTGCCAGTGCCTCTGTACTTGCTGTGTAAGAATCCGCACGGCAAAGTCCCACAAACGGCAAAATAGTTTTCCCTCTATGTCATTTCCTCTCCTCTCTTCTCTTTCTACACCCTGCCTCCTCCTCCTCCTCCTCCTCCCCCTCCTCCTCCTCCTGCCCCTCTTTCATTTCCTTTCTGTCACACATACTCTCTTTTCTCCCCTCTCACTCCTTCTTTCTTTCTCTCTCTCTGTCTCTCTCTCTCTCTCTCTCAGACGGTCTCTAAGCCCATAATGAACTTAAACATGGAGGACACCAAACTCACTTGCCCTTTCCATCAGTGTTTTAATTGGTCAGCCTTCTGTTTCTTCTTTCTCTCTGACCCTGACTGGAAGATTGAATGATGGACTCGAGGTTTGGAAGGACTTGGGGTGGAGGGAGTGGGGAAGGCTGAATAAATAGATAAAACAGGTGGATAGACAGTGGCAGCTTGATTAAGGCTACATTTCTTGGTGGCCTATAAGTCCTGCTGGGGTGTAGCTAGGTGGGTTGGCCCCCCTCCCTCACTCCTCCCAGCTGCGCAGGCTTGTCTGGCCGGTACGTTTGCCTGTGTGTATTTTAGAGGGGTAGAAGGATGAGCGAAAGAGAGAGGCAGAGAGGTGGAAAGTTGGCAGCGCGGCCCGGCCTTATATAGTGATGTGTGGCCTGATTAACGTGGATCAGGAGGAGATTCTTGCAACTCAGCAGCGCGGCTGAGGGCCAGGGTGACTCGGGGAGTCGCTCGCTCCCTCCCTCGCTCACTCGGGCAGAACGGAATGAAAGCGAGGGAGAGAGGGATGGCCTCGACGAGGAGGAGTATGTATTTCTTGGCGTGGGTCTGCAGCGAGCCTGAGGCGGAGTGCTGAAAGCTGGCTCGTTAGTCCCCCCGTGCCCTTGCACACACACACACACACACACACACACACACACACACAGGCACACGCACACACACACACACACACACACACACACACACAGACGCACACACTGGCTTCGGCCTTTGGTCCATACACACCCTGATACACACACACACACCCCTGTCCACAAACACACACACAAGAAGAGATAGACACATATGTGCATGCATGCAAAGAGGATCATCAAGAAAAGGGTCATCTTCATACACACAAGAAGGACCCGCACAAACAAGGCCATAAACAAATATCCCCACACATGCACACACAGACATACATTTATGCTCACACACAGGTTCAGTCATACATGAGTCACATGATCAGCATGATGTCACCTTTGTGGCAACTTTGCCCTTTCCATCAGTGTGCGCGCCCACACACACACGCACACACTCTCACTCCATCATCACTCCTTCCACACCCATCCATCCACTTTCCTCTTCCTGCCATTCTGCAAGCTAGACCCGACTGCTGGCACCACCTGACTTATCTAATTTAGATAGCTTTGGGAATTGAACTCTCAGACGCTAATCTAGTTGTGGTGGAGAACGTGCTATTGTCACAGTGACGAGCTGGAAAATAAAGAAACTCCATTGTCACTGCAGTTGAACTCATAAATGGCTTTATATTGGTGTAACAAAATAGGAAAGTGTAGGGGCAAAGAGTGGTATGGGTGGTCTGTCCTCGTCCTGTTAGCTAGGGCTGAATATTATGTGACTGGCCCATGTAGCCATGCCTTAGGTTTCAATTCAGGTGATATCAAGTTGAACGGTTGAGAACAGAAAGCCACAAAAATAGCTTCCTTTTTTGTGGAAATTTTTTGTGGAAAATCATCCTGGCATCCTGGCCTCTTTTCACAACCATGTTAGATCTAAAAATTTGTGAGGAACTTTTGTTTTATTATCATTTTTGACTCTCACTCGAGATATTCAACTGGAGTCCAGGTTGTGCATCATAGGTAATGGGCAAGCTGTGCTCCACCGTGTTTAGTCTGCACTTCAGCTTAATGATTCTAAGGCGCTTGAGCTGCTTTGTCTGAAGGCCATGTTTGCACAAACAGCTCTCCAGGTTGTTGTGGTTTTTCTCTCTACAACGTCAGACGCGCACACGCACACATAGACAGACACAAACACACAAACACACAAAGCCACACCCAAATGATATCTCCTTACAAATCAGTGCGTGTGGATTCATTATATTTGCATTAAAGCATGGCTTTTTCTGCAAATAGTTAGTCAAACTATTTGGGATGAATGGCTGGTGAGCAGCGTGGCCAAGCATCCCTGGCTACTTCGGTTAAAGTGACCATCACCTTTGGCTGTGTGCAGAGTGAGGACAGCCATGTGCCTGTTGTTGCTCTCCAAGGAGAACAAAGTGACACTGATTTGTGGCGAGAGTCAGACCCCCTGCAGCCGTCAGTGACCCAGCGAAGTGAGGGATGGGAAAAGAAGGATGAGGGGAGGGCAAGTATGTAGGAAGAAAAGAGGAGAGAGAGAGAAGGAAGGAAGGAGGGAGGGAGGAAAAAAGGCCTGCATTCTTTTCTTTTTTTAACTCCCACTTTGCTCTGTGATCGAGTCAGTATGGTTGGAATGTGACCCCGAAAGTCTGGATAAACACAAACTCTGGGGAGTGGGAGGGGGAGAGGGTTGTACGGTTTAGTGCAGGGCGTCTGGAGCTGAGAGACAGAGACAGAGACAGAGAAAGAGAGAGGGAAGGGTGGGCGGAGAGAAGGGGGACTCATTTTAGGGGTACCCCATGTTCCACAGCAGGAAGTGGGGGAGGAGAAACAACAGCAGCAGCAGCAGTGCTGGGTGTCAGCTGGAGAGGTTGGGGATGTGTGAGACATGGGACGGGGGAAGTGGTTTGAGGGGCGTGAGAAGGTCCGTGCTGCAACGCTGCATCTCTCCCTCTGTAACTCTCTCTTGGGATCGTGTTAGTATACCGTTGCGGTTGGGCTCACAGCATACTCCATCACCACCCTGTTTTAGAGTACACAAACCCCTACGGGCTATTCCATGTGAAGTCAACCATTGTTTTTTTTCCCCACACACACATCCACGTATCCATATCACCTCGTTCACTTTCACTCAAATACTCACGGACACATACACACACCTCCCACCCACTCACAGTTGCGGTCACGCAGACTACCAGTCAGGATCTTCTAGCCCCTGAAGGCTTGTGATTTATGGGCCATCTAATTCCTCCGTCTCTCGCTCGTTTTCACTCTCTGCCTGTCCTCCTTCCTGCAGTCAGTCATGTGACTGTTAGTCTGCTGCCCCAGACCCCTCGAGCACTGCAGAGCAGATGCATTCAAGTGTCTCACTTGTGTAACCAGTAACCAGCCCCATGCTAGCAGGGGAGGGGGAATTAGGCCTGCCCATGCAGTTACTACTTCCTTACAAGAAGAACTCATTTTGCTCTCGAGCCCCCCCCCCCCCCCCCCCCCCCGCCGAACAGGAGCATTCCATTAGCTTGCTTTTTTTTTTTGTCTGCCAGTGCAAATTCATGCATCCTACTTACTCCTCTCCCATTAAAGCGTGTTTCTTCATTACTTTGTGCTTTCTATTTATGCCCTGAGGGACGATAAGCATTGCTGGGAGAAAGCCTTGTTGGCTCTGTTGGAGAGGAATGATGATAATTGCGCTAGTAAAAAGCAGTGGCCCCATGGCCCACGAGAGGCACAGCATGTTCAGATAATTGCCTGCCTTGTGTGTGCTCCTGTGAAGATTGCGGCTTATGTAAGTCTGCTGCTTTCTCCCGGGGCTCTAGAAAGACTCGTCCTGTCACCTTCCATCTTCCGCCGGAGGTTAAATGCTCACCCTCGGTTAAACGGGCAGCGTGAGAAAGTGGAGGTGCCAGTTATGCCATGTTCAGGCCTGCCGTGTGTTTTATGGTTTTTCACTCAAGACTTTCTTTGTGTGGGTGTTGTGTGTTGTTTGTGTGTGAAAGTGACTGCTCTTTAATATTCCGAGCTCGAATTCCCACAGGGAACATTTGGGGCGATTTAGCTCTGATATAATTTCTCTTGGCCAGCCAAAGGTCCCCAGCCAAAGAAGAAGCGGGTGTCCTCATAGTTCCCTCTCCCCTCGACCACAGGTGATTCAGACACACACACAGGCCCACTTCCAGCCACCCATAGCCAGGGCAGGTTGTTCTTCCTCCATACTGGAAATTGTTTCAGAGAAGAACCCCAAATCATGTAATCAACAAACGTCCCTCCATACACCACAGATTTGTTCAAAATGGCTGGCACGTTTTGCTCATTATTACAGGCGCAAAGTTTCTTGTTCCTTTTTTACGATCCCTGTGAAGTCCCCATTGTTGAGAAGGTATTATTAACTAGTGGAGGTGAAAAGCACCCCTTTGTTAGATTTTTTTTCTGCTCTTTTCCCCCCTTCTGTCCTTTTCAAGGCTTTTTCAAGTTAGTGAGTGGTGGGTGTGGGGTTGGTTGATGTTTTGTGTGGTTTACATCTCCCTGATCCCACCTGGGTTCTGGCTCTCACAGCAGCCTCAACCCCTGCATTCCTCCAGGGTTACATAAGATCCAAGGGCAGGGGAACTAGGCTTGGCTTGAAATACCAGCCATCCATCAAACACTGAGAGAAAAGCACATTTTTGTGAGGCACATTTTTCTCTCTCCAGATAAAATACCTCTGAGAAAAGAGGACATATTTTTTTTGTTTGAAGAGCTTGTCCTTAGGAAGTCTAACAAAACAGCAATGCATGCAAACCACATGTGGAACATTTTCTCCTTGTCTTTCATGTGTGGTCTGCACTTTGTTTGAAGGTGTTTTTTTGACATTTGTTCTTTGTGACATTTGCTCCCTCGATCATCCTTCTCTCCACCCATCCCTCACTCCCACGCTCACTCAGTCCTATTCTCTTTGTCTTTCTGCAGCAATCATGTCGGACGCAGACAAGTTCCTGTATGTGGACCGCAACATAGTCAACAATCCGTTGGCGCAGGCCGACTGGGCCTCCAGGAAGCTGGTGTGGGTGCCCTCGGAGCGGCTGGGCTTCGAGGCTGGCTCCATCAAGGAGGAGCATGGCGACGAGGTGATGGTGGAGCTGGCCGACTCCGGCAAGAAGGTGCGTGTCAACAAGGATGACATCCAGAAGATGAACCCGCCCAAGTTCAGCAAGGTGGAGGACATGGCCGAGCTCACCTGCCTCAACGAGGCTTCTGTGCTGCACAACCTGAAGGAGCGCTACTACTCCGGCCTCATCTACGTGAGTTGGATGCTATGTTTGTGGTGTGTGTGTGTGCGTGTGTGTGAGTGTGTGTGTGTGTTGCGTCTGCTTCTGTGATGCACCCTGGTGCCCCTCTGCCTGCCGCCACCCTGATCAGTCTGACTGATCTTATTAGCCCATGACAGCGCTGTACACTCAGTCACATCCTCTGTTCCTTATGGCCTATTAATCCAGCACTGAACTAGAACAGGCCAGTGGTTAATTATTTACCATTTCATCTAGTTTCGATTCACAAAGCACCTAGGTAAAGTTTGTCAAGGCGAGTCTGTGTGCTGTAAAGAAAGTCCCCTGTAAGTCTTATCACACAGTCTTTAATGCCTTGGCTCAAATCCAGACCTCCCCATCTCCTTCATTCCCGATTGCCTTAATGGCTCTGATGACTGATGGTTCAGTCTATATCAGAAATGCTTTGATGTTGTACATTTCGTTTGATGGGAATTATGATCCTCTCTAATGCACTGCACTGTTTTTTTTTTTTTTGTGCAACTCCTCATTCTCTCCACCTTTTGTTTGCTCTCTCTCCCCCTCTCCCACCATCACTCTCTCCCCCCCCTCTCTCCCCCTCTCCCACCATCACTCTCTCCCCCCCCTCTCTCCCCCTCTCACTCTCACTCACTCTCTCTCCCCCCCCCCCCCCCCCCCCCCTCTCTCTCTCTTTCTCTCTCCTTCTCTCTTGGACTGTCTTGCCTGTGTTTGTTGTTCTCTTTGCTAAACAGTCCTCCTGCCACCTCTCCTCTCCTCTCCTTCACTGTGTTTGTAGCTTTGCTGTAAACAGGAAGTTGCTGGAACAATATTCTCTAGAGGGGGGCAGGTGAGAGAGAGGAAAGGAAAGGCGGGAGAGAGAGAGGAAAGGAGAGAGGAAAGGAGGGAGGGAGAGAGAGAGAGAGAGAGAGAGAGAGGAAAGGAAATGAAAGGAAAGGAGGGAGAAAGAGAGGAAAGGAGGGAGGAATAGAGGGAGAGGGAAGAAATTGTAGGCATATTGTTGGAGAACAAGAGTTGAACAGTGGTGAGAAAGTTGGGTCATAGAGCATGTTAAGGGGGAGTTCTGAGAGCATTTCTAAGACTAGAGGGGCACCTTTGTCAGTTATTCGGCGTTGTTGGAGAAACAACATGGCTGTGGAATGTAAATTATGTTCTCATTGCCTGTAATTACCACCACTGGCTGCATCCCATGCCTGGGGGCCACTGGCAAACCAGAGGCAGCCTTGACCTGGTCAGACCAGTGCAACACCCAAACGACGTCTGGGGATGAGGGGCCTCAAGCAACCAAAGCATCCACAGAGTGAGAGGCAGGGGATGAAACCTGTAGAATGACATTGAGAAGACCAGCAAGGAATGTAGGGCAGGTTAAGGAGAGGGATATACTGGACTATCTTCAGGCGGTCTGGGAGGGAGGGAGGGAGGGAGAGAGGGATACAAATGAGTGCAGTGGGAGAGATGGACCAGATAAGGATGAAGGCAAGGGAAAGGAGTGGAGGGTTGGGAGAGGGGAAATGTAGAGGAAGAAGAAGAGCAACCATTTGAGGGGCACATAAAGACTGCATGAGGTCCTGTCCTATCGTTGTGCATGTGAGTGAGCGAGTGTGTGTGTGTGTGTGTGTGTGTGTGTGTGTGTGTGTGTGTGTGTGTGTGTGTGTGTGTGTGTGTGTGTGTGTGTGTGTGTGTGTGTGTGTGTGTGTGTGTGTGTGTGTGTGTGTGTGTGTGTGTGTGTGTGTGTGTGTGTGTGTGTGTGTGGGGTGTTGTGAAACTTCTGCTGGGGAGCGAGATGGGGGTTGGGGGAGGCGCCTGTGGGGTGGGCTGTATGACCTAAGTATGATATAATGAAGTGCTGGCTCAAGAGAGAACTCGGGCCTCGCTAGGGGTGGGGAGCAGTCAGCAGCAGTTCTGGGAAATACAACATGAGGTATTGTTGTAGTTTATTTCCCTCCTTATCATTACCTCAGGCTCCTACCATCCCCCCAGCCAAGACCTCTCCAGCGCTTTGTGCTCCCATTAATCAGGAGCGCTTTAAAGGCCTGCTTGTAAAGAGCCATAGGCTGAACCTACAGTCATTACAGTTACCCCCCCCCCCCCCCCCCACCACCACCACCACCACATGTGCAACACAGTCACTCTTATCTCCTCTCTGTTCCTATTAAACCTCAGGAGCAGACATGAAAGCCTGTGGACAGTTGCTCTGATTAACCCTTAAGAGGCACCGTACTACTGATGCGTAGCTTCACCCCCAGATCTGAGCATAATTCCACCCTCTGTGTGATGTAGAAAAATGCTAAAAAGTGGGCAAGGGGCTAAGAAAGGGGGCTGGGTGGGGTGGGATGTTAACCCCTCTGAATAGCCGTGATTCCACTATGGGGCCAGTGCGAGCTAGGGCTATCTTGAGGCTAACCGGGACTAAGGGCTATTTGTTCATTGCAATAAATGAGCTTCAACTATCATGCAGTAATCTGTAAAAGGTATGAATTAAACGTTCATACATATTGTGTTCATTTGAGCCAGCTGAGCTCATCAACCCCTGGAAGTGACAATGGAGACGCAACTGGCCTTGGCCAAGACTCGCCCTGGTTTTGGCCCAATAATGGAAACACGGCTAATGATTAGTACTGATCAGGGGGCTAGGGAGGTGGGCCGCCCATTTCATGATGAAGATCAATCCCAAACAGTTGACTCTACGTCAGGATCGGCCTCGCAAGGTCCAGGATGATTTTAAACAGTGGATGACATGTTGAGCCATTTTCAATCCATGAAATGCTGATTTTTATAAAAAATGTAAATTGCATTGACGTCTCATCACAGTAGTCATTAACTAACATAACATTTATTTTACAGCTCGAAAGTATGCGGTTTAAGGGTGCAGTTACTAAACAGTGCTTATGAGTACTGGAGCATATAGTCGCCACATACTCCTTTTCTTCAGAATTAATCTGAGCTCAGCAGTTGAAATCTGCCACTGGCTTGCTTTGTGTCATGGGAATAATGATCAGTATTAGTAGCACAATTAGGGTTTCATTAATTAAGTGAAACAATTGACATATTGCTTCACTTGGTGTTTACATATGTTCAGTGAGGAGGTTTGGTAGTCAGACGCTTGTGCTCTCAGCGCGATGGGATTTGGGGAATAATCCATAATCTTACAATAATGTATTTCATGTCACAGACATACTCTGGGCTCTTCTGTGTGGTGATCAACCCTTACAAGAACCTGCCCATCTACTCTGAGGAGATCGTTGAGATGTACAAGGGCAAAAAACGCCACGAGATGCCCCCACACATCTACGCCATCACTGACACGGCCTACAGAAGTATGATGCAGGGTGAGTAATCTACACATACATTTTCCATGGTCCTAGCAGTGCTAAGAGGCCTGGTCAAGCTAAGCAAGCTCTTATACTAATAGTATTTTAATAAACATGTAATGGTACATTTAGCTTTTCGTCAGTGCATAGATCAAGGCTCTCAAACTTACCAAACTGCACACAATCAAGGACATTAGCCCTTGTGTATTTCTCTGTGGAACTGAAGCTTCCAGTAGGCCCCCCTAATAGGATTGCTGCCCTATATTATGTTTGAGATTGAGCTGGTACTCCTCCAGTCAGGGAGTGTCCACATCTTTCACTGCTGTCTGAGTCTGAGTCTACCATGGGATCATGCAGCAGAAAAAAAAAAATCAATATCCCAGAACCACCCTCAGGCCCTGTTCAAGCCCTCATAAACTCATGCTGGAATTTCCACAGAATAGATATCGACTTCAATCTCTCGTTTGCTCTCATTGATTGCTCATGAACTTGTATGGGGCCATGTTCGTTTCACAGGCCTGTCTGTTCTGAGATCAGTGTTCCAACAAAGGGATGTTAAAAGTCTCTCTCTCTCTCTCTCTCTCTCTCTCTCTCTCTCTCTCACACACACACTCTCTCTCTCTCGTTGATTGCATGCATAGATACAAGTTATTACAAGTTCTATATCAGAAGGCAGTGTACTTTGCTCCATCCTCCTGTCTCATTGTCTGGATATGAATCACTGTCTGTCGACATGACTTCCTGCTCCCTTCCCCCCCACCTAGCCTGTCTGTCCATTGTTTCTTAATGAAGACGAGATGCCCTGCTCAGGGTTGGGAATTCAGGGGCCACTGAGGTAGGCCTTAATTGGCGTGTTCATGAAAGAGCCAGCACCGTCTCCTCCAGTCACAGGAAGCCGGACATTCATTTCCTGTCTGTTCACGTTGATGGCCAGAGCACTTCCTGTTACAGAGACAAAATTCTAGGCATGGTTTGGTCCTGATAAAACTGTGCTGCACATCGTGCTCTTGTTATCAAGCTGTCTGACTGGCAGTGGTGCCGGTGCTCCAGTTGTGCCTGACAGACATTTCTAATTTGACTCGGTTCCAGTCAAACATGTTTTATCTGTTGTGGGTTCCGTGCTATTTGCGAGATGATGTTTTCTGTGTCCTTGAAAACTATTCTGTCTCATTCCTTTCCTCCCTCTCTCTCTCTCTCTCTCTCTCTCTCTCTCTCTCTCTCTCTCTCTCTCTCTCTCTCTCTCTCTCTCTCTCTCTCTCTCACAGACCGTGAAGACCAGTCTATTCTGTGCACGTGAGTCCCATGTCTGCTGGCTATCTTGTCTGAGCTTCACCCTAAATTAGTTTATCCACCATGCCTGTTCTTAAATGTTGTGACGACTGCTTTGTGTCCCTCTTCATGTCTCTCTTTCAGAGGGGAGTCTGGAGCGGGCAAGACTGAGAACACCAAGAAGGTCATTCAGTATCTGGCTCACGTGGCCTCCTCCCACAAGACCAAGAAAGATCAGGTCAGTAAAGCAATTGCCATCTTTTTCGACTTTTCTCTACTTTCTCTCTGTTTTCTCTTTCTCTCACTCTGTCTCACAAACACACACACACACACACACACACACACACACACACACACACACACACACACACTCACTCACTCACTCCTTTTCTCTCCCTCCTTCTCTCCTTCTCTTCCTCTCATTCTTTCTCTCTCTCTCTTTTATTTAACTCTCCTCTCCACAACTACATCTGCCAGTTGGCTCTCCCCAAAGTGTTTCTTGGTATCTCCCCACACCTCCTATCTCCACCTTCTCCAGTACCCATCCTCTCCCGCTGGATGGTAACCATAGGCCTGCTTCAATCACTATATGATCTCATCAGTCATTGGTGGCCCCGCACCACTGCTTCACTGTAGTGTGTGTCTGAGTGTGGTCAATGCACAAGTGTATTCATCGCAGTCACATAGCAGTCGAGGCGAGCAATGCCATCAGAGCAGGAGTGGCCAATCCCACCCAGAAAATGCCTCAATGCATGGGTGATTTGGAGCACATCTAGTGAGTTTACACAGTTACCCTGCGTCCCATGCATATTTTTTACAAAATATGTTTTTTTTGCATAGTACTGCACAGGCAACTGGGAACGCACTGGGAGTACATATAATGGGGTTATACATGGGGTTTGCAATAAGGATGTGTGCATATATATTCATCTACAAATATTTGTATATAGAATGTGTATGTACACACTCATGATGCGCACAATTTGACACTTCTCAAATGCCACAACATCAGTAATGGCCACTCCTCTCTGTAGATGGCTTAGATCCCCATCTGCCTCCATAGCAACCTCATGTTGTTGTCCATAATATCACTGTAGTGTGTCAGTTTTGGGTTGAGGTTGAATCTCTGTCTTTCCCCCCCATCAACAGAACAGCTCGGTCCTGTCACATGTGAGTTACTCTCCCACACTTACTACTCTTGTGTGTTTGTTTGTTCGTTTCTTCGTTTGTTTGTTTTCCTCCTCTCCCTGCCGCACTGGGCGCTATTTCCCCGTTTACTGCTCAACTGTGCTCCATTGGAGGCTGCCGGGTCACATGGACATTGTCACATGACCCAGAAGGGGGACCTGGGAGATGAGCAGATGTGCGAAATTCAGACAGACAAGGCTGAGTTTGGATGACCAGAGTCACCCAAACACACCTTGTCTGTCTGAAATACGTGTTGCCTATGTGTGTGTGTACGTGTGGGATCATGATTTTTAATTTTTTTTTATTTGTATTATTTTGTGTGATGTGGGGGTGTATGTATGTACGCGTGTGTCTTATAGCTGTGTGCTTTTGTATGTGTGTATGTGTGTGTGCACCAGTGTATTTGATCAGAGAGGTGATCGTTCTGTCCTTTCCTATGAAAGTATTCTGAATCCTCTCTGAGCAAACACACTGACATTGTGTGAACAGTGTGCAGTGTTTGTTCGTATGTGTTGCAAAATGTATAATTTCAATGGTAAGAGTATGTGAAGTGTGAGTGATTTAAATTCATCTTAGATATGGGATGATTATTGCCCATTGCAAAATATAATAAGCACCCACCCATAAGCACAGACAAGAGATGAGCTTTGTACTATAACACAGCACTGTGACTTAAGTATGTAATAAGAGTGAATAGGAATTATTATAGTTCAGTAATTACAAAAATTTGTTTTGCCAGATGTTTCAGACATTTTTCAGTCATGTTTAAAGATTTAACATGACCAGTAGAATCAGTCTGTCAAACACAGGTCAACTTATAACCATTCATGACCTGACTAGAGTACATTTCTAGTGGGATGGCATTCTGGTGCAATATTTGCGTGAGAGTCACCTGTCAGCCAGTGTTTTGCATGGGGTCATCTGGGTAGCCCAGCGGTGAAGGGTCACTCACACACTACATCAGACGTGTCACTCATGGTGTATGGGTACTAACATTGTTGTGTGTGATTTCATGCCTGTGTAATTTTTTTGTGTGGGTGTTGGTGTGGTGTGTGTGCATGACTAACTGGTGAAATATAGTCTTTCAATCCGAGGTAAGGCAATTTTAAGTAGGTTTTTCTATGAGACTGCTGTTGTGCTGTTCACTGTCAATGAAATATTTGAAGTAGTTTTGTGAATAATGATGGAATGATAACATTCAACTTATGTGAATGCACTGCTCTGAAGTGCAATCTGTGATTAGACATTTTAGACACTGATTTCTTTGGAAGTGATTCACAAGCTGAATCATAGTTTGAATGCCGATCACTTATGAAGCACTCCCCAATGATTGCGTCACACTCTCAGCTTTGTCACATTCTCTCCCTCTCGTCTGGATATTCCTTTTTAAGGCTTGGTCTGTCACTGGTAGCTAAGTGTGTGTGTGCATGGTGTTGTGCTCTCTTTGTCCAACAGGGGGAGCTGGAGAAACAGCTGTTGCAGGCCAATCCCATCCTGGAGGCCTTTGGTAATGCCAAGACCGTCAAGAATGACAACTCCTCCCGATTTGTAAGCGCTCTCACAATGCAATATTTGATTTCCTGCGTCTCTGAGAAAGGATTAGGTCACTTTCATGCCAACTGCTTCTCTTCCTTTAGGGCAAATTCATCAGAATTAACTTTGACGTCAACGGATACATCGTGGGAGCCAACATTGAGACCTGTATCCTTTTTAAAATAAAGAAAAGATGACAAATGCTTGGTATGTCCTGACAGTCAGGAGAAGTCCCCTGCACTATCATTTGGAGACTACATACAGTGTTTCTTTTTTCTCTCTTACTGAAGACCGCAACAAATCTCTACACGGAGAAGCTGTGTGTAGAAGCTGTTTGTATATGCCCATTATTCAAGCACCACACTCTCACCAGCACCCTAAACTCGGTTCCGTTTTACTGGATCCCTTGACTGCTTGGTAAGATTTGCTGGAGAAATCCCGTGCCATCAGACAGGCCAAAGACGAGAGGACCTTCCACATCTTCTACTACATGCTCACAGGATCTGGAGACAAGCTGCGCAGTGAGTTTCGTTTCTTCTTGCTCTTTCTGCAGACAGCCATGAATGACCTCTGCCATAACCCACAGTAGTAGGCCATGGCCCTGAGAGGGCTGGACCTCCTTGAGACTCATTGTGTTGGGTGTTCCTGTTGTCTTCCAGCCGAACTGTGCCTTGAGGGATACAACAACTACCGCTTCCTGTCCAACGGCAATGTGACGATCCCTGGCCAGCAGGACAAGGACATCTTCACCGAGACCATGGAGGCCATGAGAATCATGGGCTTCCCTGAAGAAGAGCAAATAGGTCTGTCTTCTAGCTGGCAGGTTCATAATCAAGGAATATGTCATTGTGCACACCTTTGATTCTCTTTCTCTCACCGTTTGTAGTGAAATGTATGTATGTTTCTGCTGAACACTGAATGCGTGGGAGTTTGCTCTTTTTTGACACATTTTTCAATCTCTTTAGGTCTGCTGAAGGTGATCTCTTCCGTGCTGCAGCTGGGCAACATGAGCTTCAAGAAAGAGCGCCACAATGACCAGGCCTCCATGCCCGACAACACGGCCGCGCAGAAGGTGTGCCACCTCATGGGCATGAACGTGACCGACTTCACCCGTGCCATCCTGTCGCCCAGGATCAAGGTCGGCCGCGACTACGTGCAGAAGGCCCAGACCCAGGAGCAGGCAGAATTTGCCGTGGAGGCCCTGGCCAAGGCCACCTACGAGAGGATGTTCCGCTGGCTGGTCATGCGCCTCAACAAAGCACTGGACAAGACCAAGCGCCAGGGGGCCTCCTTCATTGGCATCCTGGACATCGCTGGCTTTGAGATCTTTGATGTGAGCTGCAGTGGAATTATGGTAACAAATGACAGCCGTATTTAAAAATTCAGCCCACCGCTCATTTCCTTCTCTTCCTTCGTTCGCAGTTGAACTCCTTCGAGCAGCTCTGCATCAACTACACCAACGAGAAGCTGCAGCAGCTCTTCAACCACACCATGTTCATCCTGGAGCAGGAGGAGTACCAGAGGGAGGGCATCGAGTGGAGCTTCATCGACTTTGGCCTGGACCTGCAGCCCTGCATCGACCTCATCGAGAAACCAGTGAGTCTAATTATCTCGTTCTTTTTTCCACTGTATATCTGTCTTGTCTTATTCATCTCACACAAATAGCGATCTATACCAGCAATGCTACAGTTTCCACAGGTGTTTCTGACTGATGGTGAGACCTCCTAACCCTTGGCTGTGTGCTCTCCTTCCCAGGCAAGTCCCCCTGGTATCCTGGCTCTGCTGGATGAGGAGTGCTGGTTCCCCAAGGCCACGGACAAGAGCTTTGTGGAGAAGGTGCTGCAGGAGCAGGGCACGCACCCCAAGTTCTTCAAGCCCAAGAAACTTAAGGATGAGGCCGACTTCAGCATCATCCACTACGCTGGAAAGGTAATTATATCTAGCTTATATATATATTTAAAAAAATGTTTCAGGAAAGCTTCAGGAATAACAATTTGTACATTCTGCAAAAGACCGTAATGTTTGTTTCTACACGTTCCTCAGGTGGACTACAAAGCGGATGAGTGGCTGATGAAGAACATGGACCCCCTGAATGACAACGTTGCCTCTCTGCTCAACCAGTCAACAGACAAGTTTGTGTCTGAGCTGTGGAAGGACGGTGAGTGCAGCTTTGGGGAAAAATATGCAAATGCCAGATGTTCACACTCATGGCCTTGGCTAGGCCACAGAGGAACCATTTCATTGCTGGTTCCCTGTTTTCCTTGAACCATGTTGTTGAAAGCAATGAGTATACATGTGGGCTTTACCGCAGCAAGGATGGTATGCTGCTATTTGTTGCCCATGAGAATGAAACGTGTCACAGATGATTATGTTTTTAACCTTTTTGGGCTCATTTCTTGATTTATTTTTATTTTCCACTCCCATGTCTGTTGTCTGGTGTTGTTGGACCTCTGTTTTGGCCCTCTCGCTCTCCAATTGTTATTTCCATTCCTTTCCTGGTCCTCTGTTTTGCCCTTGTTTGGTCCTCCTTCTTCTCTTTCTCTCTTTCTCCTTTTTTTGCCGCTCTCCCTCTCTTGCCCTCAGAGGTACAGAGTTGTCAGAGAGCCTATTTTTATCATCGTTTTCCTTTTCTACATTTAGACTCAGGTGACCATTTTCTTATGTCTTCTTTTCTGCGTGGATGATATTTTCTCCCTTTTCCTCCCCCCACATCTTTTCCACAAAGCTCTTTCTCTCTCTACATTGTATTTATGTAGTGTTCTCTCAAACGTTTATCCCTCCAGCCATGTTGGCAGTGATGTCTGTTCTACTGTCTGTTGCTTTCACTGAACTCTCCCCCTCTCTCCCTCTCTGTGAAATAGTGTGGTTTGGGCCTCCTGGTGTTGGTCAATGGTACTGCAGAAATGGGTATATACTGCATGGGTTTGGAGCTACCGTCACAACAGATTGTGAAACTGCACAGTGTTTGCTACACGTCGACATCCATTCATGGCACATAGAATAGAGAATACATCGAATACCATTTCAAAGAAAGGCACACGTACACACATTCACCAGCACACATGCCATCCACACAGTGGACCCTCACTCACTGCATTGACTTGGTTCCATTTTGGAGTGTGTGTGACCCCCACTGTGTTTCACTGGCATCCTGTGACCTTTGACCTGATCCGTCTCCCTGCTCCTGATTGCTCTCACTGTGTGTTGGTTGTGTGTGTTGCTGTCACAAGTGTAGAAGGTAGTTTGTTCTCCTTTTTGTTCTGTCTAATGAAAGACGAGAAACTGTTCTCTTCCAAGCATTCTCTTTTCATTTCCCTCATTATGTTGTGTTCTGCCTGCTATAGGAACAATTGTGTCAAGGCCATACTGATTGCCTTTCTGTACCTTCTCCCCATCACCCTCTCTCTCTCTGTCTCTCTCTGTCTTTTGCCTCCTCCAATGTATTTAGTGGATCACATTGTGGGACTGGACAAGGTGGCCGGTATGTCTGAGCTGCCAGGTGCCTTTAAGACACGCAAGGGCATGTTCCGCACGGTCGGCCAGCTCTACAAGGAGCAGCTGTCCAAGCTGATGGCCACTCTCCGAAACACCAACCCCAACTTCGTGCGCTGCATCATCCCCAACCACGAGAAGAAGGTTTGAAGAAACACTCACTCACTCACACTCACATTTGTTTGGTTTCACAGAACACTGAGCGTGGATGTTTGGATAACACTCTGTGAGCGCGGTTAGAGCCTACATATAGCCGCTTATATTTGGAAATGCGCTTACTTTTTAAGTAACTGTGCTTTGATTTATGAGTTTCAGTGTCATGTAATGATGTTGGTATTGTGCCTTGTGAATAATCGGCTCTGTGTTTTTGTCATCTCAGGCGGGTAAGCTGGACCCACATCTGGTTCTGGAACAGCTGAGGTGCAATGGTGTGCTGGAGGGAATCCGTATCTGCAGACAGGGCTTCCCCAACCGCATCGTCTTCCAGGAGTTCAGGCAGAGGTACCTCATCAAATCACATTTCAGCTTGTCACAAGCTCTTCATTGTCTTTATTATCTTCTCTAAAGGAGAATGTTACTGAATGTCGTCAGACATATCCGAGTCCCACCCTACAGCCTTGATTTAAGAGCTTAGTTTAGGCTACTTCAGTGCTATAGATACCAACAATCTAAGTAACAAGTTAATTAAACACTTACTGTGATGGTTGACCTTCTCAGTATCTATTCGTGCAGTTCTGTGAGGTCAATAAAATTGGCACTACATGGACTCATCATTACTGTCTTTCTTCCTCCGTCCTCTAGATACGAGATCCTCACTCCCAATTCCATTCCCAAGGGCTTCATGGATGGCAAGCAGGCCTGTCTGATCATGGTGAGTGCCTGAGGGTTTCACTTTGTCCACAGGATATTGTTTATCCTGTGTTGTTTTACTCTAGATCGTTTTGATCAGTCTGATGTTATTCAGGGCTTCGTTATCATTCTCAATATTCTTCATTCGTAGCTTTAATAAAACTCTTTCATTTCTTATTAGATCAAAGCCCTGGAGCTGGACCCCAACCTGTTCCGTATTGGTCAGAGTAAAGTGTTCTTCAGGGCTGGAGTGCTGGCCCATCTGGAAGAGGAGAGAGACATGAAGATCACTGACGTCATCATCAGCTTCCAGGCCTGGTGCCGTGGTTATGTGGCCCGCAGGTAAGAGTCCTTTAATAATGGTTTGCCTAGACTGAAGCACACAGAAACTAATCGTTTTTTTTAATTTTATTTTATTTTTATTTTGTATTATAACAAATCATCATTGAAATTTTTCTCTTTCAATTCACTTCAGGGCATTTGCTAAGAGACAGCAACAGCTCACTGCTATGAAGGTGATTCAGAGAAACTGTGCTGCCTACCTGAAGCTGAGAAACTGGCAGTGGTGGAGACTCTTCACCAAGGTAATTTCAGAAGCTAACCTGTCTATGCCTCTGAAGTGTAACCAAAGTATTCAAACACCCTCATACAATTAATTGAGACATGGCAAGCAATGCAATTTATTGCAATATTTTATGACCATAATGTGTGTGTGTGTGTGTGTGTGTGTGTGTGTGTGTGTGTGTGTCTGCACCTGGTCTCTCTTAACTGTTCAATCCTCCATGTCTTCGCAGGTGAAGCCGCTGCTGCAGGTAAGCAGGCAGGAGGAGGAGATCGAGGCCAAGGACAGTGAGCTGAAGAAAGTGAAGGAGAAGCAGGAGTATGCTGAGGTGCAGCTTCAGGAGATGGAGGTCAAGCAGCAGCAGGTACAGTCTATCGGCCCCTCATACCTGGCAGAGGCCAGGTAGCAGCAGTAGTGATGGCTAACGTAATGACCCAGAGATGATCGGTAATTATCATTGCTCAGCTCTTCTCTGATCTCCTCCTTAGCTCAATTCCGAGAAGATGGCCCTGCAGGAGCAGCTGCAGGCTGAGATGGACCTGTGCGCCGAGGCTGACGAGATGCGCAACCGGCTGGTGGCCAAGAAGCAGGAGCTGGAGGAGATCCTGCACGACCTGGAGGCGCGGGTGGAGGAGGAGGAGGAGCGCGCCACCCAGCTGGTGACTGAGAAGAAGAAGATGCAGCAGAACATCTCGGTAAAGAGAGAACACCTCAGTTTGCACCTGTCAGAGGTGGAACATAGTAGATGAAGGGAATAATGACTGTCTCAGTCCTTGTGGGTGGGAGGTGGGGGGATTTTATTTAGCCTAGGAACATCATGCTTGACAAAGGGGGACATCCAAGCTTGCCGATTTAATACCACAGCAAACACCAGACCAGAGGCATTTGATGTGACGAGTCTCCTCAACTTGCTTTTGCAGGACCTGGAGAACCAGCTGGATGAGGAAGAGGCTGCCAGGCAGAAGCTGCAGCTGGAGAAGGTGACCATGGAGTCCAAGTTGAAGAAGGTGGAGGAAGACGTCATGGTGCTGGATGACCAGAACAACAAACTGGTTAAGGTTTGTGTTGCTTTGCAGTGTGTTCCTCTAGTTTTTAAAGAGCCGCTGCTGTCTTGGTGGATTATTGATCTGTCTAGCAAGTAAATCCCCTCCTTGGTTGTCCATCCGCAGGAGAAGAAGCTTATGGAAGAGAGGATCTCAGAGTTCACCTCCAACCTTGCCGAGGAGGAGGAGAAGTCGAAGAGTCTGCAGAAACTCAAGAACAAGCACGAGGCCATGATCACTGATCTGGAGGGTAGGTTACCCACTACAATGCTATATTTACCTGGAGGCCCATTGCAGCATGAGGTTGAGCCATGTTTAATAAAACACGCTTTGGAATATTACAGCCTAATTAGACCCCCTTACCTAATTAATACACCACCGTCTCTGTCCACATTTCTTTGTATTGATTTGATTTTTAAGAGATGGACTTGGTTACATAGAGGCTACGTTGTAACTCAGCAACTTAATAAATGCAAATCAACACATCTGACAACCAATACCTCTTTACTCTTGCCCTGGATATCACCTATTCTCACCACTGCGATCTTTCTTGTGTTCAGACCGCCTGCGCAGAGAGGAGAAGGGGAGGCAGGAGCTGGAGAAGAACCGGCGCAAACTGGAGGGAGACTCCACTGAGCTGACCGACCAGATCGCGGAGTTGCAGGCCCAGATCGCTGAGCTCCGTGCCCAGCTGGCTAAGAAGGAAGAGGAACTCCAGCAGGCTCTTGCCAGGTATTGTGTGTGTGTGTGTGTGTGTGTGTGTGTGTGTGTGTGTGTGTGTGTGAGGGAGAGAGAGAACCAGTTTGATAGATATGGTCTTTCTTTTTTCTCCCCTTGTCTTTCTCTCTAAGTAAACAGACTTCTACAAACTAGTAGTTCTATGTACAATAAATTAACTAATTAATTAAATAATTTGAAATAGATTAACCAACAGATTGATGGGTAGAGTAGATGTATAATAGTCTATACACTTCAGAAACATGGATCGGACTTGTGTTAACTATGCTGAGCTATGGCCTGTCTCTGTAGGATTGAGGAGGAGGCCGCTCAGAAGAACCTAGCCCAGAAGAAGATCCGGGAGCTGGAGGCTCAGCTGTCCGAGTTGCAGGAGGACCTGGACCTGGAGCGCGCCGCCCGCACCAAAGCCGAGAAACAGCGCCGGGACCTGGGCGAGGAGCTGGAGGCCCTCAAGACCGAGCTTGAGGACACCCTGGACTCTACAGCAACCCAGCAGGAGCTCAGGTAACACACACACACACACACACACACACACATTTGTATTCATATCTCAGAGAGCGGGGAGGTAACATAGGCAAGTCCCCTCCTCAGTACCATTATGAGCCTGTTTTTGCCTAAATGGTAGCAGAGACCATCTTTTGCTCTAGCACAGTGTCTGTGTCAGATACATGTTTATCTTCTGTTTATCTGCAGGACCAAGCGTGAGACAGAGGTGACCCACCTGAAGAAGACTCTGGACGACGAGGCCAAAGTGCATGAGATTCAAGTGGCAGAGATGAGACAAAAACATGGCCAGGCCTTTGATGAGCTCAACGAGCAGCTGGAGCAGGCCAAGAGGGTAAGACACATACACACACACACACACACACACACACACACACACACACACATGTGAACACCCACACTTAGCCCCAGCTTATTCCTTCTGGTCCTCTCAGAACAAGGTGTCCATGGAGAAAGCCAAGCAGGCTATGGAGAGCGAGCGCAACGAGCTGCAGATCGAGCTGAAGACGCTGATGCAGGGCAAGGGGGATTCGGAGCACCGCAGGAAGAAGGCCGAGGGTCAGGTGCAGGAGCTGCTGGTCAAACACAGCGAGAGCGAGAAGCAGAAGATCGAGCTGGCCGACAGGGTGGCCAAACTACAGGTAAGAACCGAGGAGCCTAGAGGACGTCCATGAAATGAAAGGCTAGAGGACACCTAGCTCATGGTGGTGTGAGTTGTAGGTGCGTTAAATCCTATGAAGTCCTGTGCAATAGGTCCCACTGTGTAGGACCAATACAAATTCAAAGTCTTTGACTCAAGATTGACTTTGATCTGTTCCTCATTTCCCCTGCCCAGACGGAGCTGGACAACGTGAGCGGACTCCTCAACGATGTGGAGGGCAAATCCATCAAGGCAACCAAGGACTGCTCTGTTGTGGAGTCCCAGCTGCAGGACGTTCAGGTTTGTCATCTCTCAAGCATAGCAAACCAGCATTTGGCATATAAATTAACAGGATGTGGATATTCTGTATGGACATGGCCCATATCGCTGATTGTGTACATTTCAATTTGGATATGGAACTACAACTTAAAATAAAAAATGTAAATTTCAGAAATGGACATGTACCTTAAACCAACTACATCAACAAAAACTGTAACATCCTGGTCATATTTGCCTATAGTTCTGAGATGTTTCGCTGAATGGTGATTTTTGTGGACGAAACTTAACCTGTCTTTTTCTCCCACCTGCAGGAGCTTCTCCAGGAGGAGACCCGTCAGAAGCTGTCCTTCTCCAGCCGTCTGCGGCAGCTGGAGGATGAGCAGAACGGCCTGAAGGAGCAGCTGGAGGAGGAGGAGGAGGCCAAGAGGAACGTGGAGAAGCAGCTGCTCACCGCACAGAGCCAGGTAGGCGGGTTTAGAGTGCAGGACGATGACAACCAGCGTCTGAATATTCAATTTGCAAACACCACCTTCACCAATCTCAGCAGCTACTATCAGATTTTGTGCAATGAGCGCAGAAATGAATTTGCATACGAACACATGTAATGCACACTTTACTCCATCATGACCATTAACTGTGAAGTTAACTATTTATTAGTGTGTGTGTGTGTGTGTGTGTGTGTGTGTGTGTGTGTGTGTGTGTGTGTGTGTGTGTGTGTGTGTGTGTGTGTGTGTGTGCTTCCATCATGCTTTTACAGCTTAGTAAACAGCTGGTGTACACACTGGCGCTCTCCTTGTGTTAAACACAAACACCAGAGATGCACTGTTTGAGTAAATGCTACAGCTATAGCCTAAACCAATTGCTCCCCTTCCCTGTCCTGTCGGGCTGCAGGTGGCAGAGTTTAAGAAGAAGATGGAGCAGGAGGCCGGCTGCCTGGAGAGCGCCGAGGAGGGCAAGAAGCGGCTGCAGCGCGACCTGGAGGGGGTCACCCAGCGCCTGGATGAGAGGAACTCCGCCTTCGACAAGCTGGACAAGACTAAGACCCGCGTGCAGCAGGAGCTGGACGACCTCCTTGTGGACCAGGACCACCTCCGGCAGATCGTCTCCAACCTGGAGAAGAAGCAGAAGAAGTTCGACCAGGTGGGCCTACCCCTGTACCTCGCTCAGAGGAAACCGAAGTACACGTTTAGATGACTTCTCGTTAGTCGTGATTTGATGTAGTGTAATATGTTAAACTCGCCTGTTACTTGCTAACTCGCGGCTAACCTCCCCCTTCACTTTCTCTGTGTAGATGCTGGCTGAGGAGAAGTCCATCTCTGCGCGCTTCGCTGAGGAGCGTGACCGCGCCGAGGCAGAGGCCCGGGAGAAGGAGACGCGCGCTCTGGCTCTGACCCGCGAGCTGGAGAGCCTCAGTGACATGAAGGACGAGATGGACCGCGCCAACAAAATGCTCCGTGCCGAGATGGAAGACCTAGTCTCCTCCAAGGATGACGTTGGCAAGAGTGTAAGAAGGAGGCCCCATCCCCATTTTTTCCGAGCTGCTGTTTAATTCATATTCAAGCCTTCAAAATGGCTCCTGTTAAGCACACAGTTACAGAAATATGAACAATTCTTGTCAGAAGTCAAATGTGTACAGTGTATCTGGCTGAAAGTTTGTAGTTCGTGAAATCAGAATGGAAAGCAACAAATGAGCACCTTGCTATTTGTAGAATCTCTCAATCCTGCTTGTGATTTCACTCACTCACCCCTCCTCTCTGTCCCGCCCGCACAGGTCCATGAGCTGGAGAAGTCCAAGCGCGCCATGGACCAGCAGCTGGAGGAGATGCGCACTCAGCTGGAGGAGCTGGAGGACGAGCTGCAAGCCACCGAGGACGCCAAGCTGAGGCTGGAGGTCAACATGCAGGCCATGAAGGCCCAGTATGAGAGAGACCTGGCGGGCCGCGATGAGATGGGCGAGGAGAAGAAGAAACAGCTTGTCAAACAGGTGAGGAAAGATGGGTGTTCGATTAAAACTCTATAGGGTTCCTATTCATTTTTTTAATTTTGGGTCCCATTATAGACCTTACTGTGCATCATGGGCAGGGGCGGAGATCCCATTTCATTGTAGGGGGGACAATACATGGTCAAATTTCAGAGAGTAATTCTGGGGGGGGGGGGGGACATGAAAAATTTGCTTTCACGAGAGCTAGTATAAACTGCTAAATACCGAATTCTCTTATCACATTTACAAACAGAAATTCAAAGTCATTTTAGAATTCTCTAAACAGCATTATATGTACTAACACGAAATATTTATTTACAGACAAATAATGTCCAAAGTTCAAGAGAACTTGATGCTCAAAATAAGTTATAAAACAGCTCATGGACACTTCGACAGGGAATCGAACTAGGAACCTCTTAATTATAATACGACTTCTCTACCCCCTGTACCACTGCCACCCCATGTCGCAATACCAGCATAGTTAATGGACCGCAGGAAAAGATGACATTAATTTACCTTCAGATAATTTAACAAATCTGGAGAGGCACTGAGATGTAGACCTACGTTTATTAACTAGCATGAACCTGCCCCTGACAGGACAGTGTCCTAGACTGTCTAGCTAGCTATCTTAACGGTGTTAATTACCGGCATGCGTGTGTTATCGGCAAACGTTCACGTTGTCATGCCAATCCATTAATAAACGTATGTATACTTGTGCATATCGATTGGAACTTCGTAAATGAAGTTTAGAAAAAAACTTCTTCTTTACATGTTCTTACTGCGTTCGAGAATGAGGTAAATCTCTTTACATATCGTATCATAGCGGCAGCGACAGGGGACAGAGGAGGAAACAGTCTGACAATCTGACCGTGTAGGCTACTGGGCTGATTAAATTAAACACGGAGCTGCCGGTAGCCCTGCCCGTTGGAAACAGCATGTGAACCAACCCACTTTGAGGAATAGGGGGAACATGATTTTTCAACACTTAAAAAACACATTGTTTTACGTCTATAATTAGCACCGCTTGTGTCGTCGTATTTTTATTTCATATTACTATATTTTTCAAAAAAATTCTGTTTTGGTTTCCAATGATTGTTGGGGGGGACAACTTTATGGTAGGGGGGGACACGTCCCCCCCAGGATCTCCGCTTATGATCATAGGAGATGTAGTTCTTGTGCTGATGGTGCTTTTGACCATGCTTCAGGTGCGTGAGATGGAGATGGAGCTGGAGGATGAGCGGAAGCAGCGCTCTGTTGCTGTGGCAGCACGCAAGAAGCTGGAGCTGGACCTGAAGGAACTGGAGGCAGCCATCGACATGGCCAACAAGAACCGCGACGAGTACCTAAAACAGCTGAAGAAACTCCAGGTAAGGGTTTTGTGTGTGTGTGTGTGTGTATGTTTGTGTGTGTGTGTGTGTGTGTGTGCACATATGTGGGTGCCATTTCTGATGGAATATAAGCACCATCCTAGTCGTGCTTTGTATTCGCTACTCTCATTCCATGAAGCCGTATGTCTGAATGCCGTATGATGTTTGAATCTTAATTTTTTTATTCTCTATCTCCCACTCTCTCAGGCCCAGATGAAGGACCTTCTGCGGGAGCTGGAAGACACTCGCATGTCCAGAGATGAGATTCTCGTCCAAGCTAAGGAGAACGAGAAGAAGGTCAAGAGTATGGAGGCAGAGATGATCCAGATGCAGGAGGTGAGCGCGCGCACACACACACACACACACACACACACACACACACACACACACACACACACACACACACACACTTTTGTTCTGAGCCACACATGCTCACACTGTCTTTTGACCATCTCCTCTACCCTCTCTCTAATGGTCCCCCTGTGTTTGCACCCCTCAGGAGCTGGCCTCCGCAGAGCGCATGAAGAGGCAGGCCCAGCTGGAGCGGGATGAGCTGCAGGATGAGATCAACAGCCAGGCCAGCAAGAAGTAAGCCCTTTCACTCTCTCTCTTTCTTTATCTATCGCTCTGTGGATGTATGTGTGTGTGTAGTGATGAGGCATTCGTAATAAAACGGTGTCTCTTAAAAGTAATTATCTCTCGCTTCACCCCCTTACTCACTTTCTTTTTGCTCTCGTCTTCAGTGCTCTGATTGCAGAGGAGAAGAGGAAACTGGAGAGTCGCATCGCTCAGCTGGAGGAGGAGCTGGAGGAGGAGCAGTGCAACACGGAGCTGGTCAACGACCGTCTCAAGAAGGCCCTGCTGCAGGTACGTGCACCACCGGAGGAGAGAGGACCACGACTCTTTGTCAACTAAACCTGCTTTCATCAGCTCACTGTTTTGCTCTTTTTCATTTGTTCCCTGGCTCTCTTCTCTCGTTCCTTTCTTTATCCGTCTCTGCTCACCTGTCGTTCTCTGGGATCCTTCTGCTTTCTGGCTTTCCTTCACCCACCTCTCAGACCGACCAAATGAACGTGGAGCTGACGGCCGAGCGCAGTACCGTCCAGCGCCTGGAGGGGGCGCGTTCTCAGCTGGAGAGGCAGAACAAGGAACTGAAGCTGAAGCTTCAGGAGATAGAGAGCACCGTCAAGAGCAAGTACAAGGCCGGCATCACCGCCCTGGAGGCCAAGATTGCCCAGCTGGAGGAGCAGCTCGACATCGAGACCCGGTGGGTTGGGCTGACCAGTACTTGACCTCTTGCCTGTAAAATATGATGGCTGGGGATTTCTAACTCAATCATTGAAATCAGATATTACATTTAGAGTCATCAGTTCTGTTATAGTCAGGCTAGTGGGTTCACTTCAACCCTGCATGCAGCAGGAAGGACCTGTGCTGTTAGGTTTACTGCATAAGCAACTGCAGCATGGCCCCAGAATCTTAATCGTTTATATATATATGTGTGTGTGTGTGTGTGTGTGTGTGTGTGTGTGTGTGTGTGTGTGAATGGACCTGATATATGTGTGCACTGCCATGCAGGGAGAGACAGCAGGCCTCCAAGTTGGTCCGGCGTACGGAGAAGAAGCTGAAAGAGGTCGTCCTGCAGGTGGATGATGAGAGACGCAGCGCTGAGCAGTACAAGGACCAGGTCAGACATCATCCACACCTTCAATGACCATAGAAAGCATCACCTCCGTTTTCTAAAAACATCAACATCTAGTCTTTGAGGACAATCAATATTGAACATATTACTGTTATTATTACCATTATCATTATTCCCCATAGTAACGGATCGCCCTAAAGTTTTACAGAGTTGTGAAATCTGTTTAGGCCATGTGGCACAGTTGTAAAAAAACAGGACAAATTAATTAAACCACCATATTAAAGACAACGTCGAAGTTCTTGTTGCTGAATTCGCAACTATATATTTTTTACTATTTCAATTTCCAATTTCATGCTCTGTTTTGCATGGAGCCAGCTGATCTCTCAGGTTGGGCTTTTTTTGCTGAGTGTTGTGCTGTTTGCTGTAAATAACTGAGCCCCCTGTTTCCCCTGCTGTCCAGTCAGAGAAGCTGAACTCACGCATGAAGCAGCTGAAGCGTCAGCTGGAGGAGGCGGAGGAGGAGGCGCAGAGAGCCAATGCCAACCGCAGGAAGCTGCAGAGAGAGCTAGAGGACGCCTCCGAGTCTGCTGATGCCATGAACCGCGAAGTGAACACCTTGAAGAGCAAGCTCAGGTACACACATACATACAGTACATACATATACAGAAGTCTCATAACAGTTCAGACTGTAATTCTCAACTCTGAAGCCGTATCTATACCATCCAGTGTTGTGTGGTTGAGGTCAGCCCAGTCATGGTTCAGAGGTTACAATTCAGTTTTAGTGAGCCTAATAATGTCTGCCTTCTGCCTTAACCCATGTCCGTAGATCCAGCATAGGCTTTGTAACACTGACAAATGGCTTTCACACCAACCTGCTTACTGCTTCCCCCGCCTACCTTTCTAGAGGAAAGGAGCTTGTCATATTGTTAAAGTCCCCCCCACTCTCTCTGACACGCATACAAACACAAACACACACTATGTAGTGTTACAAAAAGCTATACAGCCATAGCCAAGCAGAAACCCTCTAGTTCAGCTGTCCTACAGATTTTCCTCATCCTCACTGATTGCTTACACCTATTCGGTTAGGTGACCTTTGAGACCTCTCTGACCTTTGTTTGACCTCTGGCTTATAGGCGAGGTGACCTGCCCTTCACCATGAGGCGCATCGTGAGCCGCCAGGGCGTGGAGAGCGACGACGAGAGTGAGACCAAGAGCGAGACCTCGGAGCCCAAGCCTGAGTGAAAGCACCCACAGTGCCCGCCTACCTGCAGTGTACACCTGCTTCTGTACTCTCATACACAACATCGAAACACACTTACATACACATCGAAACACACACTTACATACACATCGAAACACACACTTACATACACATCGAAACACACACTTACATACACATCGAAACACACTTACATACACATCGAAACACACACTTACATACACATCGAAACACACACTAAAATACTCATCGAAACACACTAGAAGATGGACAAGGCTGTCCACAGGAATTACGCACACACATACAAATGCATAAGTGCCATATTTTGCAAAAATGGACAATACAGTAACATCCACACAGGGAAATGTCAGATGCCCTAAAATCCAATGCAGATGTGAGATGCCTGTACCTACCAATGCCATATATCTGTACTTAATTTTTTACTTTGGCAACCATTGAGCTGACAATCTATCTACCTACAAACACACTTACAGATTAACTGTTCATTTGACAATCCTCCCTTAGATAGTACCACTCACATGTCAACAAGGACCAAAATCTTTCAGTCTTTTCATGTGATTCTCTGGGATAAAGTATGAATGCTATTTTTGTAAGGAAACATTCCAGTTGTGATAGAGCTGTTCCTGGATCTATTTTTCTAACTGACCGAAGGAAGGAAGGAAGGAAGTAAGGAAGGAAAGAAGTAGTGTGTATAAAGGAGACAAAAAAGTGAAGTGAAACCTGAAGATGAGAAACTAATAGAAGGGGACCAAAGTAATATCACAATTTAAAGAATTGTATTTTATTCTGAAGTTTTTATACTGATTTAAGGATGGAAGTACTACCCATGTATAATGGCTCTTGCTAGCTCCCACTCTGTCTCTCTCTCTGTCTCTGTCTTTTTCTCTCTCTCTCTCTCACACACACCTCATGAGTGGGAGATGCTGCCATGTGTACTGTATGAATAGTAGCTGCGCTTTAGTACCTTATCCAAGTATGCTTTGGGCTGTAACCTGCACAGGAACATTACTGCAAACGTGCACACAAGAACTCAAAAAACCGGGCTAGAAGTATATTTGCACTGAGCATATTAGAAGTATTAAACTGACTATTCAAATGCCATGTATGCCACTACACTGGTGCGAATAATAATTGACGAAGGACAACTTAATTAGCCTATGCACAAGCTCATGTAATTCTACCCGCTCGCACTACAGCCTTAAATAGGTTCAGTCAAACTTGTGTTGATTATCTGGATCTTTGACTGTTCTGACTTTATTTTTGTTTTTTATATATATACGGTCTTCACACATGTTGTCTTTAGTAGCTTCTTTTGACGCAAGTGGCAAAGCTGACAGGGGTGGAGGGGTAGATTATTGTAACTCACTGCACACACTGTATTCTCAGGGCACTGCTGAGAGGGGAACTTCAATGTTTGTTTGTTTTTTCCAACCCAAAACAGGACCTAGACGGGAGGGGAGAGAAGGAAGGCTGTAACCGCTGATTTGGTTTTAGTTAAACTCCCCTCTGCAAACGTACATGGTGATAGGTATACCTGGGGAGCCACAGGGCAGGCCTACAAACCATCGCTGGCTGGGAAGGCCTTTTTGGCTCTCACCTGATATTGGGAGAATGAAGGGATAATTGAGGGGCTTTACTGGGGTTGTGTTAAACACAGCTGTACATGGAGGTCTGGATGGTGTTTAATCTGACAGTGGCTGTGCTTTTGACACCCTGTCCCCACCTTAGTATGTGCTCAGGGTCAGCTTTCTTCGCTCACACTGCTGGGAAGTGAGAGGAATCTATTATCATTGAGGACTAATGGTTAGAATAACGAGTTATACTCTCACTTAAATAAAATTTTAAAAAGAAAAAAAAAAGTCTTAATTTTCTACTGTTTCTCTGCAGCTCTGAAAAAAGTATCTAGATGGATGAGTCATGAATTGTTGGTATTGATGCAATAAAATGGCTTTCTAAACTGCTATCATGATGTCATGTTTTTTTTTGTATGATTAGATTGTTATGATGAATCACGTTCTATGCTGAATGGCAGTAGCTTAGCCTTTCAAGTGGTACATATGATAGAACTTATACAATTAGAAATAGTCCTGTGCCCATGTTTAAAAGAGGCCAATAGGAAGAAATGAGAATGCAATACATTTGTGCAGACATGACCACGGTTGAAACTGTATATTTACAGTTGATTTGTATATCTGCAGTCAGCTTTTGGGAGAAAACTGTCCATCTGACATCTGGTTTAGAAGCCCCCTTTTCCTCTTGGAGGGTGTTAGTGGAGTAAAGAAAGTGTGTAGGAAGCCCTGCATAGTTTAATCTGTCTTCAGCCTGGGTATGTAGAGGCCTTTAACCAAACCCTATAGTCCGTGAAGTATCGGTCGTCTTTCTTACTTCAGAGCTGCCTTTTCTCTGGTGGAATGATGACCAACACATCCGTGATGGAAAATTGCACTGTGGAATGTATAGTCAGATCCAGAACAAAGCAGAATTAATGAGAATTGGAAGCTGAATTATGTACATATTTTCCCCATGAGCTTTCCCGTTTTTAAAGTCTTCTGCAGGCGTATTTGATGAATGAAAGGGGTATTGGATACATCATTGACTTTTGTGGCAATAAAGAAATACACTATGATACTAAAACCATAAATTCTCTCATATTAAGTGGTTTGTGTGGGTTTTTGCTGTCCAGACTTTCAAAAATCAATCTGGATACACCAAAACGCGGATTTGGGCTCACAGTCTTAACCAGGGCTTGTCAGAATCGGCCTCGCAAGTTTCAGGATGGTTTTAAACAGTACAGTATTTTTTCATTTCAACCAGTCATTTTTAACCCCGTTTTGACTGTGATGAAACACATCAACGCTGGTGTTTCATCACAGTTCAGTCATATAATTTAGTGTACAGCTAAAAGAAAAGGGTGAACTTACACTTTAAGGGAATCAGTCAAATGAAGGAGGACCCACAGCCATTATTAGTGTAGCATGGGTTCAGGAAAATGTACTTCATTTACTGATGCTGGTAAAGGGCCAACACATTTCCATTATATTTACAGTTTCCAACATCTGAAATGAACGACGGAGATGGCTGCCATATACTTATTTGCAGTACTGTAAGGTATAACCTGCCCTTCATATTAATTGCATATTTTCTCCACGAGAGTGCTCCACTGTGACTGACTATCACAGTCCGGGTCAGAGTTTGCCCAAACAATAGTGGATGGCGAGTTTAAACTGGTTTGCGCTTATATGTTGTTGCCCCCGGTATACTGAAGGGTCTATCCAGACGCGAAGCTGTCTCAGACTATCTGAAGGACTAGTGCAACCGGACAGTGAAGCATGTATGTTTTCTTTAAATAAATTCAGTAATGTAAGTAGAAATTGTTCAATTCAAAATGTTCTGGAGAATGAATAACCGTGTTACGTCAGGCAGTCCACTATGAATGTGCTAGGAGATAGATTTCTAAATGTCCCAGGAACTCAATGATTGACTGTTGACTGTCAGCTTATGTTTCTGATGTTTCACCTTACTTTCCTTTGTAGCAGTCATGTGATGCCAGCATTGCCACTGACCAGCAATTACACCGTAACTCATAACGGTAAGATGCCAATTAGTTTGTCTGCGCAAAACTTAATTGTGGTGAATTAAGCAGATCTTTACCCTTGTTTGCCAGCTATACTATTCCATTGTTACTTGTCATAGAAATAAGTAAAGTCAGGCTGTCTATAGCAAACCATATTCACTTCTGTTCCGTTGCTTTGGCTAATAAAGTAAGTTAGCCTACACGTGTCAGCAGCTTTTGCGTGATGAGAACAGTGTGCTTTTAATGCGCGGGATGCTGATATGTGATGACTTAATCAGTAACAGACTGTCTAGTCTTACTTCTTAATTCCTAACATAGTGGGAGTCAGCTGTTTAGGCTACGTTGGCGCAGGGGCAAATATTAGGCAGTACCACATTTTATACCGCAGCAGATCAAGCTTGGTTCAAGTGGTCTCACCATCAAGTGATTCTTAAAAAGAAAGCATTGGATTGACAAATGCAGTTCCTGTTTAAATGTCTGTTGCTTTGGACATTTGTTTAAAATAGGTAGTGCACCATTCAAGAGAAAGAAGACTTTTTGAATCAAGAGGAGGATCTGTGAAACACCTCGGCACAGATTATATTTTCTTGGATCATGGAACTATCTCTGGTGAGTCTCTTGAATGATCTAAGTGAGTGTCTGGATATGCAATGCCTACATTTTAATCAACTCTGCCTAGCCTATATTTAATCTGGTTTTGCTTTCCAAAAATAGAACATGATTTGTATGGAGGTTAGTAGAATCTCCTACTGTCAAAATGCAGTATGTTTAGAATATTGTCAGCTTTTTCTTATCAAGCTATCACTTCATCTTTCACAATTGTTACAAAAAGTGTATCTTAATCTTTACATGCCTGATAAAGAAATTGATCTAACGTCTAAAGTTACTGCAGGTCACAGTGACCTGGCCGTTTTGCATGTCCATTTGGCTACTCAGCACCCACAGCCTTCGGAGAACCATAAATGCAAAAAATTGCAAAATAGTCCGTCCGCCCGCCCGCCCGCCCGCCCATCCGTAACGGAGTCGGAGTAGCATATAAAGGCCTTTAGTCATGTGCCTCTCCCCTAATACAATAGCCTCAAATTTAAGGGTAATTTCCCCGAAATCACTCATCTCCTTCTCACGTGCCTGGCTCTGTGACAAGGAGCCTGAATAAAGTGTAAATCTGCTGGTGTCAGACTCCTTTGTGACTTTGTCAGAAGTGGGTCAGATTCCTTCAGTGCCATCTTAGACCTGCTTGGACCAGGGACAGGCATGCCAATCTGTCAGCCAGCACTGCTCATGCCACTACTGCCAATGGTCCGTTCAAAATTGTGACCACGAGACCTGTTGCTGTAGTGATCTCATGCCAAGCCTCTGTGTTGCAGTGCTCCCATTGGTTCACACAGAGTTGTAGCCAAATAACCTGCTGCTCTAGCAGATTTTGATGGGAGAGGCCAGCCATACAAGACCCAATGAAAAGACAGGGGGAGAAAAACAAAAAGAGAGAGATACAAACGTGCGTTCAGGTTCCGTGTACCGTGTACTTAACTTCTTATGTAAAGCATTATTGCTTAAGACTGTGACGTTGGAACAACGCTTTGCTTTCACAGCCACACTGATCCTATAGGACATGTTCACAAAGAACTCCAGTAAATACCAGACTTATTAAATCAGTCCAACCAGGATCTGGTGAGGGTTTGCTGTGATTGTTGCAGCCAAAAGTGTCTGAATCTGCTGTAGGAATTCTCAAAAATTGCGGTTAAAATTGCGGTGAATTAAAAACAAATGAAAAGCAATCACAAACAATGCAGCCTAATTCAGAACAACTGTCTGTCAGACTGCATTTGTGGTAGCCTATTTAGGTGTGGACTGTTAGAAGAAATTCTTGTTGATTTTTTTTGGTTCATGTAAGTTGTAGTGGTCTAAAAGAGTTTGACATGGGAGAAAGGAAAGCCTGTGGTTTTGTATAATTCCCACTTGGGCTGTTTAAAGTACAGTGGGGGGGTTGTTTACAACCAAGAAGGGGAGTGTGGGAGGAGGAGGAGGAGGAGGAGGAGGAGGAGGAGGAGGAGGAGGAGGAGGTGGGAATGTGCTAAATGTTTTGGGAAAACAGGGTTCCAAACCACCACACAGGAGATCAACAACAACACAACAGAAGAACAAAACAACCTCAGCACAAGATTAAACCTGAACCTGAGTCTCCAACAAATATTTTGGTATTACAAAATTACCATCAGAACCTAAAACATATAACGATAAACAATCATACATATAAATTCAGCATAAAATACACTGTACTGAAATGGTATTGTTTGTCAACAATTGCAGAATTTAAATAGTACTTCACTTGAATGTAGAAACAACAAATACAAAATAAACAAATGCAGCCTGCTCTTCATTTCACCGAAATTGACCTGATATCAATTACGGTAAACTACAAATTGAAGACTCCAGTTTTGCCTGATATATGAGGTATTCCTGTGCTTATTCCCTCCTTTGTGCGCTGTTTTTGTTCCTCAGGTCCACCCTGCCCTTAAGGCCTTCATGTGTGGCTCTCTGAGTGGTACCTGCTCCACGTTGCTCTTCCAGCCACTGGACCTGGTGAAGACCCGCCTGCAGACACTACACAGCACCACACAGCCAGGGTGAGTGAACCTATTATTGCGATACTCAGTGTATGATTGACCCTCTCCTATCTTCAGACCTGTAGATGGAGGCAGTCTAAGATACTGCCTTGTTAAGTGTGTGAGTGATGTATTGGCGTTCTGATGTACAGGACCAAAGATTGATGTAGTAAGCTGATGAACTCCATGATGTAGTAAGCTGATGAACTCACTTCTTTATCTAACTTCGGCTATTGATGGCTATTGTTCTACACTGTCAGTGGAGGTTTGGTTAATGGTTTGTGTTTCTAATGGTGAAAACCTGTCTGTCTGTCGCTCTTTCAGGTCTGCGAGGGTGGGGATGGTAACAGAGTTCCTCAGCGTGGTGAGGACAGAAAAGGTCCTAGGACTATGGAAAGGGGTGTCACCAGTGAGTATCTTTTTGCTCTCTCTCTCTCTCTCTCTGTGTCTCTCTCTCACACACACACACACACTCACTCACTTCATAGAATCAATGACTGTAAAAAGCATTGCCCTTCCATTACGTAGAAATAACTACATTTGTCAAAACGATACCTTTAATATGTTCAAATTGGAGCCAGGTTCTGCGCAGTAAATAGTCTTAATCAGGTCTGCCAAGAAACAACCTATGTTTAGTCAGAATCTGCTCCATGCTGTAGTTCCTTACAGTTGCTTGACTTTTAAAACAAGCGTACGATGTCTGTGCTCCTTACAGTCATTGTTATATATTCCTATGAGACCTATGAGACAATATGCCATTTGCAATGTTCATTTTCTCTTCTCTGCAGTCATTTGTGCGCACCATCCCCGGTGTGGGGATCTACTTCAGCACCTACTTCTCCTTAAAGCAGCACTACTTCTCTGAGAAAAGCCCCGGGGCCCTGGAGGCCATGTTGCTCGGGGCCGGGGCCCGTGTGGTGGCAGGGGTTTGTATGCTGCCGGTCACCGTCATCAAAACACGCTTTGAGGTGTGTATTTCAGAGTTTTTACAATGGCTATGCATTACAGTGCACATAAGATGTACAGATTACCCTTCTAATCAATAATCAATCAATAAAGCCTAACATGCTTCTCCTGTTTTTTGGCTGTTGCAGAGTGGAAGGTATAACTACAGCAGTGTGCTGGGGGCCCTGCGTAGTGTCTGTCAGACCGAGGGACCACGGGCTCTCTTTTCTGGCCTGGCAGCCACACTCCTCCGAGACGCACCCTTCTCAGGCCTCTACCTCATGTTCTACAGCCAAAGCAAGAATGCACTGCCAGTGGGTGAGTGTTTTAATGAATTGTAATGGATGAGTGTGGTAGCACTAGCAAAGGGCTGCTTAAATCTGTTGTCACAACTGCTTCTATTCACTTTATCCAGAAATGAAAGTAGGTCACACATGCACTCTACACCTCACAGATAAGAAACAATCTGCTGAGCTTTCCTCTGCCTCTCCCTTTTTGTAGAGATTAGCTCATCGTCCTATGCACCACTGGGTAACTTCAGCTGCGGAGTGCTAGCTGGTGTCCTAGCCTCCCTGGTGACACAGCCAGCAGATGTTGTCAAAACGCATGTGCAAGTTTGTCCCCACCTCTATAAGAGGACATCAGACGCTGTATACTTCATATACAAGGTAAGACATCAATAGCCCTCTGAGCAGACATGAAATACCATTGGATGAGTTCTGTGACCGCATTTACCCTTTTAAATTTGGCTCCACTTTGTGTTGTCTTTAGTCTAAATCTGATAGCATATATTGCAGCATTACCTATTAGTTAAATCTGTCTGAGTGCCTAAAGCTGCCCCTATCTCTGTCCAGGAACATGGATTGTGCGGGTTCTTCAGAGGCGCTGTGCCCCGCTGCCTGAGGAGGACCATGATGGCGGCCATGGCCTGGACTGTGTACGAGCAGCTCATGGCTCAGTTCGGCCTCAAATCCTGAGTGGCGGACCAGCCAGAAAGACACAGAATGCCAAAGAAGTGTTGATGAACAAGCAAGTGAAGGACAAGTGGACAAGTTGGCCAGCAATGACCAGTAAAGAGTGGGACATTATATGGACAGATACAAAGCTGCTGTGCAAAAATTGACCCCGCTGTCTGTCGCCTTATTGTCCCCATTGGCGCCATGACTGTGAATTCTGCCATTTGTCTTTTCAAGTGTAAGGCAGCTGCATTGATGTCACACACACACACACACACACATACACACAGAAAGACAGTAGGTTTTTTGGGCTCTATTGAGTGTGAAGGTAGAACTGCTGGTCTTGAGGTGAACACTTCACCTCTGCTATAAATTTGACTACATGAAACTTGAGATTTACGGTCCAAACCTCATTGATGAGGGCTTAATTGGACATGCTTTCATTGCACTAATACTGTATCTGACCAGCTTTTAGTGACATCACCTGAAGAATGACTACTACATTTGGATTAGGCATTGTAAGCTGTAGAGGTTGAAAGTGGACCACAGTTGAATACTTTGCCTGAATGAATGCACTTTAAATCTGGTTAATGTTATCTGTGACAGTCTTTTTTGTATTGTTGTTACTAAGTTATCTGTTCTCATGACTAAATGCACAACTATATGCTGCCTTATATTAATACCATGTGCTGAGTTATTATAAATAGTTATTATATGGTTAATATTGGTTGTGGTTAATATTTTGCAATTAAAATGATGTATCCCAAAATTGTATTTTTCACTTTGTTTTGATTTTTAAAGCCCCATTACAGATTTTTTGTTTAAAACTAGCGAGCTTACAAGGTAACGGCCAACATACTTGCCTCAGAACAGCACAGTAGCACTGATAAAAGTCAAGCTATATTTGTATTTTAAAGGCACAACTCAAAACTCCTTCATCTCTCTCACGCACCATAAAATGCTAATTTTAAAATAAAGGGTGTTACAAAAAAATACTTTGAATTTTTTTTTTAAAGATCTATATGAAAGCATTACGTGACATATATATATTGATGATGATGACAATGATATCTGATTTTCCTACATTCTTTTAAATTGGTGTCCGGGCGTCTTAGCTCACAACTCTCAGCCAGACAATATATGACAGAGAGGAATTGTTAAAAAGCCTTGCTCCTGACATGAAAAAAACTCTTTCAGTGCAGGAGGGACCTAGGTTTTATTGGACACAGAGAGGACACGAACACTTATCAGCAGACGATAGACAGAGATAAGGCAAGAGAACAGGGCTGTGCTAAAATGTGGGCCAGAGTGGTAAGAGAGGGAATGTGGATCCAGGGAAGAGGGACGTCTCCGCTGAGTCAGTCAATTTGTCCTAGCTTCCAGGTTCTGACTGAAATTCAAGAGTTTTATAGACGTCACTGACGTTAACTTATTCAGTTCACATGATATACAGTTTATATGATACTTATTCTGATTTTCTTATAATGAAACAACGCATTATAATAGAACATTGGCCTTCCGTGTATATAATGCAATGTGCAGAACAAATGAGATGACTAAGGGCCTTGGGGGATGTGTGTAATCAGTTCCAGTCATTCAGTTAACCCTGAGCAAAGATAGGCCATTGTATATTAATAACTTCAGACTATAGTGATTAAAGTATCATAACACTATAAAGCACTATTTCAGTCAAAGATGAGAGAGACAAGGTGGCACTGTCTTGGACCAAGGCTAAAATGAGGCCTTGGCTTTAATTGAAATTGATCAACCATATTAGGCTCAATTTGTGGCATTAAGGATTGTAGTATTGTACACATAGCGTTTTGGGCCCCATAATATTTTGCTGAAGCAGACACCTTTGGTGTTTAGCTAAAGTCTATCACGTGAAAACTAAGTTTTCCCAGCTAATGGCTTTGGCTTGCACACACTAGTGTAGCATGGGGACTGGAAATATCAAACTCGGCCAGCTAAATCGTTTCACTAGGATTTTAATTTTAAAAGTTTCAATTGTAGCGTTAATCATTAAAAAAACGTAACACAGCTGAGATTGTACTGAACACAAGTCTGTTTTTATGACAGAGGTCCATGATGGATTGCCTTTCAGTTTTACTACTTTATTACACACATCAATCAATGACATTAATTGTTTTGTTTTAATTCCTATTCCTATTTTGCTTTCTTTATTACAATGACAAACCATAGATACATTGTCCTTATAAAAAACATAAACTTAAAAAACTATTTTATATAAAAGGGTTTTTTAAGTTTATGTTTTGGTACAGTCATCAGGCCCTTTATGGAAGGACACATCTAAGTCTCTTCATAACATGTAGCCTACATGAAGTACTTTCTTTTGGGGCTAAAGGTAATTTTCTTCTTAATGAGACTCTTGTAAACGTTAACTTTCATAAGGTTTGTCTATCAAATGTACTCTTTCCCTAAGTACATATTGTGATATTTTGACCTAGAACTTTGGATCCCTTGGCAAACAAAGTTGCAACATAGGAGAGTCTTTAACCTGGGAGTCAGCGTCTCCACCAATGTCTTAATATGGTCTCTTTCTTAATATGGTAGTTCCATTCCGCTGTCTTAATATGGTCCACTCGTCCGTCAGTCAAGGCATTTTTCGCTCTCAGCCCACATGCGTAAAGCGCCATCTAGTGTGTGTAAATGGAAATGTTACTGATCGTCTCCATTCTGCAGTCTCCTGCCCTCAGTTTGTTTAAAACAACTCAAAACAAAAAAGATTTGTACCTATGTGTATGGCTGTGTTCGTAAAAGAGAATTCAGTCAATTTACAAATGTGAAGATGAGATTAAAAAGCTTGATATTTTAGGGCCGCAAATTGCTCTAATGCAGGGACCATTTATGTGCCTTCATTCATAACTGAAATATATAACACAGCTTCTTTTCATAAGCTACCTTTCTACTTTTCAAAAAGACACTGCATGTGGAAAAAAAAAAACTCAGCTTTTAACTTGGATATATTGTAGCTGGCATCGCAGTGTTTCTGTGTTGAAGTCTCAAACCCTCCCACTCAGACTGTTTGCCCAAAAAACGCTACAGGGCCACAGCCATGACTTGAATCAGGTCATTGCCAAGGGTATATTGTTGGGTCATTGTAGCATGACCTCATTTCACCGTGTCATGACGTCTATGTTATTTGGCTTCTACTTTTTGCCTTAAAATAAAGTAGTCATTTCACAAGGCACCCACCTCTTTGCTTTGAAGGACCACTGTGTGTGCTTGACCCCTCACCCCCCAATGCGAGAAGGAAACCCCTTTACACACACAAAAATAATGATTTCTCTTGAAAACAGTTCATCCTCAAAAGTATTACCAAGGAGAAGTTTGCACATAATCTAATACTACAGTATAGTACAGATTTGATTTTCAGTGATACTCCATACTGAAACTAAACACAAACTAAACACAGCATCTCAAATGTCAGTCTTCAATACTGTCTCTGAGGACACATAGCTGCAGTAATAAGAACACAGAAGTAAAACAAAAGGTCAAATGAATGACCCTTTTGTTGTATGGACTTAATGAAAGTTCTTGATGCATACAAATACATCATGTTATAAATAATTCATATATATATATATAACATTATTCAAAACAAAACAGAATATGACTTGCTCCATGTTTCCAATGTTTGTCTATTTAAAAAAAACGACTGTTTGCTTGCGTTTGTTTACAGGCCAGTCTTCACCTCTCCAATATGGCGGCGACGTTGACACGCGATGCGTCTATGTATGTCTATGCAGTTGAAGACTGGTTGCAAGTAACATTGTGACATCACATCCGGTAATATTTCCTTTGGAAACGCATGCCTTCCCTTCTCCAACGTGTGGAGTCATCACTGCCGGTAGAATTGTCTTTCTTACCTTAAAGTATATATTTAATGCACGATCTTATGCGCGACCTCCCTTTATATGTAACAATGACTGCTCAAGCTTATTATGACACGGAAACCATTGACATGAGCTCCCGGCTGATTTGTTGCAATGTGCGAGTTGTGTTGGAATGGAAGTGCAGAATTTTTACAGTGAAAACATAGTTTACAAAAAATAAGTTAACCTTTGGTGGCCCATTGTTAAATTTCGTTTAGTTTTTTATCTGTTCCAGAGCATTATTTGTCTCGTGTCTGTCACTCAAGCAGCGCAAGGAGATAACACGTTGTGTAAGGACAGGCTATGTCATGTAAAATGTAATAACGTAATAATAATATAGTATCATGGCCCAAATATTGTGATAGTATCGTTTCGTCGCCTCTATGGCAATTCCCTCCCCTAATACACACTTTGTAAGGTTGCACACAGTTAGAGCCTGGCGTTGGCTTGCCCATGCTATGCTAGGTGTAGGACGTGTGCTACAGCATAGCAGGGATTCTGCTCCACATCTTTCTCTTTGATGAGAGGATTATTTGTGGCAGAACTTTGCAACAGTCATGCATAAATCTATAAATCATTCCCCAATTGTTATATGGTAATGATTACGGTTTCAATTTGCCCATGGTGCATCCACATCACATGACATTATTTCTATTTACAAATGTGTCTTATCTTGATGGTATAGATCTCATTGCCTTATGCTACCAGACTACAAATCAGCTATAGTAGTCCTCAGTATAACTTTTTGACAGATAGACTCACCATCAGTTGTGAGGAGTGGTTTAGGTGATAAAGAAGAAATACTTTTAACTGTAAGCCAGTTACAGAAATATTGGTCTTCTCAAACATTATCTGAGTAAAGTCTTGAAACTGACCAAAAGTTGCATAATCCTTTTCTGAAAGAAAATATGATAGAAACAAATGTCCTTTAATGTTACAAGCTGCTTTAATCACTGTAAATATAAAATGGATGTATGCTCTATACCCCTACCCCCATTGGAATCATAGTGAATGTTTCCTGACGACAACGAGTGCAGGGAATATACCTTGGCAGTGCCAGGTGGTTGCTGATCTTATGATATTACGCTTACCATTACTATCTTCCAAGGATATGAGTCTTTTATGTACAGTATGCCTAACATGACCGACCAACCTTCCTTACTCCACTGGACAGGTTCAAATGAAGAGCAACAAGTTGGTGCAGAGAAGAATGTCCCATAGGAGAAGTGTGGTGCTACTGCGACTGTCATTGAGTTTAAGAATGGATACTCAGTGTGGGAGAAAGAAATCACAATGGTTCGTAATCACAATACTTACTGTGTCGTAAAATGTTATAACGTAATAATAATATTGTATCATGGCCCAAATATTGTGATAGTATCGTTTCGTCGCCTCTATGGCAATTCCCACCCCTATTACACACTATGTAAGGTTGCACACAGTTAGAGCCTGGCGTTGGCTTGCCCATGCTATGCTAGGTGTAGGACGTGTGCTACAGCATAGCAGGGATTCTGCTCCACATCTTTCTCTTTGATGAGAGGATTATTTGTGGCGGAACTTTGCAACAGTCATACATAAATCATTCCCCAATTGTTTTATGGTAATGATTACTGTTTCAATTTGCCCATGGTGCATCCACATTTCATGACATTATTTCTATTTACTAATTTGTCTTATCTTGATGGTATGGATCTCATTGCCTTATTCTACCAGACTCCAATCTGATATAGTAGTCCTCAGTATAACTGTTATGGAAAATACTTTAAAGAGAAGATTTTTGACAGATAGACTCACCATCAGTTGTGAGGAGTGGTTTAGGTGAGAAAGAAGAAATACTTTTAACTGTAAGCCAGTTACAGTATTGGTCTTCTCAAACATTATCTGAGTAAAGTCTTGAAACTGACCAAAAGTTGCATAATCCTTTCCTGAAAGAAAATATGATAGAGCAGCAAATGTCCTTTCATGTTACAAGCTGCTTTAATCACTTTAAATATAAAATGGATTTATGCTCTATACCCCTACCCCAATTGGAATCATA
>NC_045152.1:24483818-24538818 GCF_900700415.2 Clupea harengus
TTGGGGGTGGGGGGGGGGGGCTGTAGGGGGGGGGGTGCTGCTGGTGGTGGGGGGTGTTGGCATCAACACACCACACACACACACACACACACACACACACACACCACTTTCAGCAACATGTAGGGTACATGAGTCTCCAGAGCAGAGGGAAGGATGAAGAAAAGAACCTGTCAGCTCTGATAAAGGATGATGAGGATGATGATGATGATGGTGATGGTGTGTGTGTGTGTGTGTGTGTGGTATGTGTGTCTATAGTCTCAGAGTGCAGCTCCGTAGCAGCTGCCAAGGGAGGCCTCTCAGCCCACACACACTCATGCACACTCACCTTCCCTCCCGGCATTCTCCCTCTCTCACACACACACACACATACAGACATACACACAATAAATGTGGACAAACACACACACACACACACACACACACACACAAAGCTGTAGGCCTCCAGTGCTCTTTTCTCAGTTTACACTTTCAAGATATTGATCTCAAGAGCATTCACAGCTCTCTGCAGAAACACCACATTTTGTAACTTTGAAGATCAGCACTCACTCACTCACTCACACACACACACACACACACACACACACACACACACACACACACACACACACACACACACACACACACACACACACACACACACACACACACACACACATATACACACACAAACACAAACACATACACATACACATACATATACACACATACACATACACATACATATACACACATACACATACACATACACATACACATACACATACACATACACACAGTTCCGCTGAGGTGAAGTATGAACAGTGAGACACAAAGAAAAACACACCCCTGTGCCCAAACACACCCACACACCCACACTCACACACACACACACATACACACACACAAACACACACACACACACACACACACACACACACACACACACACACACTCAGTTCTGCTGAAGTGTGAACAGAGACACAAAGAAAAACACACCCATGTGCACAAACACACACACACACACACTCACACACACACACACACACACACACACACACACTCACACACAATTGACAGATTTCCACAGAAGCGATATCCCTCATGGTAAGCGTAGGGACTACACTGCAACCGAGTCATTTTATTTTACAATGCAAATGACCTTGTGTCTGCTGTCCTTCCTCTAGGCTAAGGGGACTCCTGGCTTTTGTTGGTACCAGGCTGACCAGACATTGAAATCCTGTTTTCTGTCTCCTGTTTATAAGTTTGTCTGTATGTTTCTGTTTTATGCCTCTCTCTGCTCTTTCTTCCTCTCTCTGTCTGTTTGAGTGGGTGTCTACCTACCTCTGCAGCTGACACACCAACTCCTGGTCCCTGGTCTGGCTTTAACTAAAACATTATTATCTCACAAACAGTAATGGACATGAATTTGAACTGAAACAGGAATCAATACATGCAGATGTCACAAAATCTCCCATGCATCAAAAACGTGCATACCCACACACAATGTCCATGCTTGGCTTGATTCACTGAAATGTAGTTCATCAAAGAAAGTGTGTGTCACACAACGCCCCCCCCCCCCCCCCCCCATTAGCATCCTGACACATACGCATTGAGTGATGCAGATGCACTCAGACACACAGCCTAAAGATGTGATAAGAGCTCTTTTACCTCATCCTCACTGCCCTCAACATCCTGTGAGAGAAACCGCAAGACAGGAAGTGACCTCCGCTGCTTCTGGCGTGTCCAGCAGGGGCCAGGTGGGAGGAGGGAAAGAAAGAGTGAGGAAATGAGGAAGGGAGGACAGGAGGGAGGGAACCTGAGTGGGAGTGGTAAAGGGAGTGCAAGTGGCTCAACGGTTACAAAGGAATAGTGCCGTGGCAAGGTAGCAAGTTGAGCTGGGTTTGAACTTGACTGTGTGATTGCGTGATGTGAGCAAGCGAGTGGGCCTGTCATGGGAGGATGCCTGCCGCTGGCCACATGTGCATTAAAAAAGGGGATGAGGGCAGGCAGTTTGCAAGGTCCACCTGGTACCAGATAAGGGGATGTTCACACGCAGATGTCTTAATCACTGACCCTGCTGAGCCAGGAGACTTCAGGCAGCAGGTTCAGGATCAGTGTGCTGCTTAAAGCCCAGCAGGAGAGCAATGTGTGCGCACTAAGCACTGAACAGGCCCTGGTTAAGGGGGTACTTTAGAGTGCAGGTGCATGTTGTAAAATAGCATGAAGAAACACACATAGACGGGAGAGACTAGGAGACAGAGAGGGAGAGGTAAATGAAGAGATGTTGTCATTAGGTTTTAAGAGGCAATTACAAGCAGGTGCTCGTTAGAGCTAGTTAGGGCGAAGTCCCCTGATATGTCCTGACAGGACAGATGCTCTGTGGTACCACAAAAATGAGACATCTGTGAGCTAAAAGACACAGGCAGAGAGAGAGAGAGAGAGAGAGGAGTCAGTGGTCAAGGGGGAGAATGAGTGACCGAGTCCAAATTAGTGTCATGGCTTTTGTCATAGTGCCTTGTGTACACAAATAGGAATGAGAGCTCCATTATTACCGTACACAACATTCTTCCCTGGCATCTTACTCTTTTGGCTGTACATAACATAATAACACACTTCTGGTCACAGGCGGGTAAAACCATCAAGTGAGATCTTAATTTTTTTTTATGTTCACGCCTCACTAAACAACTAGTATTTAGTCTGTATTTTAATATAAATATAATACAGATATACCATTTGTACTCACTTTGAGATGACTAGTGTGGTAGACTGTTGTGTGACATGATGGATTAAAAACTCAATTTGAAGTGAAACGCTAGATGGGGTTGCGTCGCCCATGGAGTGCCCTCTCTGCTTCCCCTTGTGTCTTTCACCTTCACACATTCACCCCATTGCTTCCTCTATGCTCGTCAAACTGGAGAGGAGTGAAAGGCCCAGATGAGTAGCCGTTCCTGGTTTTACTCAGCACCAGTTCATACACAGCTAAACCATGGATCGGCTCAGATAAGTGTACAGACACTTGTTTCGTTTCTTTTTGTCTATCTCTGACATTGCACACTAATTATTTTTTTTGCACACTAATTTTCTAATGAGAGGAGTAGGGGTTGAAAGTTCAGTGTGGTCATGTGTGTGTGTGTGTGTGTGTGTGTGTGTCTCCGAGAGACGCGTGTCTCCAAGCGTCCTCGCCTTCGTAGCCCGGATCTGAGACGGCAGAGACGCAGCCACCGAGACGACGGTGAGATAGGAGACTCGCTCCCGGCAAATATGGTAATGTGCGGCTCCAGAAGCAGAAGAGAGGAGAGTGCAAGAAAAACAAAAGAATGTGTGAGAACACTGTCAGTCAGCCATGCCCCCCCCCTCCCCCTCCCTCTTCATCTGATTCTGCCTCTTCTGTTGCCGTGGGGGAAAGGCTAAAGACCGCAAACATCTCAGATTTAGATGTGCAGAGTTAAAGAGGCGCTGTTGAAGTGCATGAGTGTGTAGGTGGGAGCTTTTGAAAGACAGGGTGGGTAGGGGAATCAGGATGGGTGGTATGAGTGTGGGGGTGTGGTGTGTGAGGTGGGGGTGCAATTGTGAATGTGTGTGTCTGTATGAGAGAGATAGGTGTGTGTGTGCTTTTACTTTTGTGAAGGATTTGGTCTTTGGACTGTGTGAGTGTGTGTGTGTGTGTGTGTGTGTGTGTGTGTGTGTGTGTGTGTGTCTGTGTGTTTGCATGACCAGATTATGCGTCTGTGTGTGTGTGTGTGTGTGTGTGTGTGTGTGTGTGTGAGTGAGTGAGTGATTCCACACAGCTGTGCTGTGCATCTGTGAAGAGGAGAGGTAGCAGGGCTGAGCAGCCGACCACCTACACTCTCCTCACCTGCTGGCCCCCTCTGTGCAGCCTCTTCAAAGCCTGCGTCAGGGAGCGCTGCAGATGTGTGTCTCTCTCCCTGCTAGACATTGATCGCCTATTTTTGTTCTCCTGCTTGCTTCACTCCAAAGCACTTGGCACAGCCTTTTGAAGCTGTGAAGAATACGAGCAGTTTTCACATCAACAGCAACAGTGAACTTGTAGTTGAATTCCATACAGTCCTTAAATGTCTATTTCTGTGCTATTTTTCAATATGTCTTATGTCTTCTTTTTCTGTATTGTTGCATGCAATAGTTAGCAGCACATTATCAGCATGGCTGGGAGATGCCAAACTGAAATCCAAGCTCTGATGGCCTCTGCATCCATGGGTGTGTGCCATAGGAGCGGGGTGTTGACCTTCACAAAGACAGTGGTGAAGCAGCAACCTGTCTAACAGGCACACAGAACATGACTAAGCTTGTGGATGTGTGTGTGTGTGTGTGCGCAAAACAGAGAGAGAGAGTGAGTGAGTGAGTGAGTGAGTGAGTGAGTGAGTTTCTCTTACATGTGGCAAAGCAGTTGGGGTTTCTGAGGTTTGTACAGTACCAAGCGCACTACCGAGGCGCTCTCGGGTTGTCAACAACCCCGTTTCCCGTCGATGCTGCCCACATATCACACCCAAACTGCACAGGATCACGATGGCATGATGATGCAAGAGGCGACACAGCCATTTCCATTGCGTGTGAGGTTCACTTATAGGCCATAAACTGCAGCAACGCCGCAACATTCACATGAATGCACAGGCCTAATTGGGTGCAGTGCGGAGCATGTTTACTCAAACTGACAAATTCCAGTCCAGACCAGCGTACGTCACAAACAAAACCCATGCTTCATTCCAGTCCCAAATGAGAGGTAAGGACCAATTTTCTCCTGGCCCATGAAAATGGGCATCGTGCCCAAACGAGACTGTATAATTGTCATGAAGAATCCTTAGTCGGAGCTTCCTAAACACACTACTTAGGGTGAACTATATTAAACCTGCAGTAATTACCATGTTAAACACAGACCGCAGACTGTTAATTGAGTTGAAAGTGGTAAACACAGCTGTCCCACCCAGGCTTGAGCTACACGTTATCACGGCTGTAGTATCAGTGCCTAAAATCACAACACTACACATCCGGTCCAGAGCATGCCTTTAATATTGGCTATCAGTATGGGGGAAGAACTCTACTCCAGAGAAATACACCGGCTTCACAAGGAATGGTGATGACAGCTGTAGAGATACACTGTATGTTGGTGTGAGTGCAGTATTTATCTGTGTACATATCAGTGTGTGTTGGAAGATTGGAGGAATGGGTGTGAGAGGTTGCTTAAGTGTGTGTGAGTATATTTGTGTCTGTGTGTGTGTGTTTACGAGTATATACACACACATTTACGTACATGTGCACGTGTGTATTATGAGTGTAGCCGCAGGCTAGGGTGTTGATGTACTGATGTGCATACACCCACTATTGGTACTCTGGGTATGGAATTGTCTGGACTTGTTGTAGAGACACTGCATTCTGTCCCATCACGAGGCAGAGTTTATGACATCACCCTCTCTATCTGGGTCTCTTCCACAAATGCCAGTGAGGACAAGTCCTGCCAGTCTAATAGAGAGGAAACAAACCCATTGTGTGTTTAAGAATAGAGTGCTCAGAATCGTCGCCCCCTCTCCCTGACATTGCCCTTCATGGAAACATCTGTTTTCTTGCGGCATCTCTTGTCAGCTTGTTTCGCTCCGCTCAAGGTGTGTCGCAATCCCCCCTGAGCTCGCAGCTCCTCCTAAGACACGTAATATTTACGTTTGTACTACGGCGAGCCGAACAGACCGAGTCACGACTTAGTCACCTCTTTATCAGTCTCAAGAGCTTCATCGTGCCTATAAATCAACACAACCAGGGGGTCGTGACCTTTCCACAGGAGGTTTCCCAGGCACTGATGTGGTTTGCATGGCAATCACTGGCTCTCTATCTCTATCTGGCTCTCTATCTGCACTGAAGGGAGAGTTGGGAGATGAGGGAGAAGGACTCAACCAGGGAACAGATGAGACACTGCCGGAGTGCAAAGGCAAGCCTGGTTTCGCAATAAAAGAGTGACGTTTGACAGTCAAATAAACTACAGGATGGAAAAAAATCGAAGTCAGTGTCACGTGATATGCCAAACAGGCCTGAGGCTTCTCTCTGTTTGACGGCCTAATCCTGGCACAGAGTGCCGATGTAAGCAGAAAGTCCCGAGGAGGGCAAGTGTGGGAGAGGGTGGAGGTAATAACACCCCCGCGCTCATGATTAATGCCAGACCTTTATGAGATCCATATGTTAATGATGAGGCAGCGATCCGATCACATTCACCCTCTCAATAACAACCAGAAAGTGTTAACCCTGCAGACAAAAACAAGACCATCACACAGATGTGGATCCAGACAGTGGGGTGACTGGACCAGCACAGAGGAAATCACAAACTGGCTTCGAAGTGCACAAAAAAATCAAGGCAGCAGGATCAGCAAAGTGGAAGTCACAGAGGGGAATACAAATGGTGATTCATGATGTCCATATTTAGAAGTAAGGGCACCTAGACAGAGTGTCTCTCCATGCCTATAACTATACTATTTCACTATAGTTACAACTTGGTAGAACAATACTATATAACTATACTATACTTGACTTGGTAGAACAATACTATGTAACTATATACTATATACTACACTTGGTGTATAATGCCAATCTAAAGTATACTTATATAACCTTTAGGCCGCTACAGCAGGTACACCAGGAAGCTCCTGCCATGTGCTCAGTGTCTCTGGGCTGTGACGGCAGTGTTCACTCGGCCCCAGGACCTTAGTGCAGGGGTACATCACTGACACTGGCTGTCTCGGAGGATACCTGTACACGCCCTCCTCCTGCCCTCTAAGTGAAGTGGCTGGCACAACAGGACAGGCCCACATGAGGAAATACACGAGACGACCTGGAGCTGTGTGAGCCAGTTGGCCTGAGTGACCTACACTTATGGCTGACTAATGGGGCTTCCTTAGTCATCCTCTCCCGGACCCCATCAGAACCAGGAGAGGATGACTAAAGAAGGAGAGAGGAGGAACATAATCCCAACAGGGAGAGGGTGAGGAGGGTTGCTGTACAGACCTCTTCTGGCTCAGTGTGTTTGCGCACTAAAACAAGAGAACAAGAAAACTAAAACAAGAGAACAAGAAAACTAAAACGAGAGAACTTGCCCCGAAACAAGGATGTCTTATTAGCAGCTTTAAGTGCGTAACAGCATTAATTAGCCAAGAGGCTTCTCTGGTCCCCGGAAGCCATCTTCTCCAAAGATGTTGACATGTGGTTGAGACCAACTCAGAACGACTTATGGCCCTGAAGGCTAAAATAATTACTCTCATGCATTCTACATTTTAGAATGAATGAAGTAAACAGCAAAAGAAAGAGTGGAGTGAGCCTCAACAATCGAGAATTCTCAACAATCAGTTATATTCATTAGAGGGGTCCAATTGTCCCTCAAGCAATCAGCCATAAATCAGTTAGAATCCAGGGGCCACAATGCTGACCTGGCATTTAAGGCTGGCCAGTGGATTAACGCTCTGGAGACAAGGCTCCAGTGTGAGGGCCCAGTGTTATCTACGACTGTGTGACTATGCAACAATCAATCACCTTTAGCTCAGTGCTAATTACGATGTAAACACAGGGGTTGTGGGGAAGTGCGCCAGAGTCAGGGCCTGGGACAAACACCATTAGCATCATGTGGAGATGACGGATGGAGCTATTTATGGCTCCCCGCACTGACCGCGCCGCACAACAACCGCACAAGAGCCCCCATTGTGTCCCACAGAGTGGCATCTTCGCTGTGCCTATTAAGGGCCCTTGTTCGTCCATGCTTGCCTGTGCTGTGTGCACTCTTGTCTCCTTGGCCTTTCTCTCTGAGCCCTCTGTCTTGCTGACTAGGGAGAAGCCTTTGGACTTTGAAGGGCAGCTGAACGACTGGTGGAGCTCCGGCTCCTCTCGAGGATGCTTTGACCTTAGATTGGCACGGGCTCCTCCAGTCTGGGTGAGTCACAGGGTCGAGTGGCCAATGGGCAGCCTCCGACTCGCGAGGAGCAGCGTGGCTCGGCGGCGAATTGCGTTGGGAGACAGACAATAAGACAGCTGTCTGCCGGAGCCACCAGACGTAACAATGGAGTGGCTGTCTGAAGGTGCTCAGAGGACAACAGCGGGACTGTCGAGGTGGAGGGAAAGGCAGACTCCTAGGATGGACTAGTTTCAGTGGTTGAGACAGCTCTGTCTGTGGGAAACAAAACAGTGGAATTTCCAGGACTGCCATATTCTTGCCTTCTTACGTAGATAGTAATGGAAAACAAGTGACAGGAAGCTTTTTAAAATAGATACCGACATTTTTATCCGAAATGACAATAGGCACTCACATACACTCTCCATCTGTGCTTGCTAGAGGTCTCTAGACATTGCTTGACAATCTAACTCTTCAGAAAACACCCTCTAAACACCTTTTATAAATTGGTTAAGAAGTGAAAGTCCTTTTAGTGTGTAACAGTAGTAGACATCATAGAAGAGTTGAAATTGCTCACAAAATGCACAATTGCATACTGAGTTTTCACAGCCAAACGCAAAGTGTGTGCACAAAGAAAATGTCACTGTCAATGCCTTTTTCAATCCATTTCACCCTGCTCATGCAAATACAACTACAATGAACATCAGCATGAACCACAGACACAAGAACTTCTCCCTCCAATACACACACACACGTGCAGACACACACAAACTACCCAATCATTCATGTTTAAATCCAGCCATGGTATTCACACACACACAAACACACACACATAGACACACATACACAAACACACACAGACATACACACACTCACACAGACACACAAGCCCACACAGACACACACACACACACTACACTAAGATAAAGGAGAAGAGTACAACATTGTAAGGATAAAATCCCACGGAAGTGCTGGAGGCTGAATTTTCTAATTTTACAAACAGTTATGGACAGGCGATCTGATTTGTCCAGCCATAGTCCTAACTCTGATCTGACAAATGCATGCATGTGCCAGAGCCATAGACGGATCATTATTAGGTTCATTAATTCATATGATGAATACACGTATTGACAAGAGAGCTCTGTACCCATAAGGTAAATAAAAACAACTGACCTTGACCAAGTGTTTCACATGTACACACACACACATGCACCCTCTCACAAACACACACACACACACACACACACAGACCGCAGCTTCTCCATCTGTGTGCTATTTACCGTTGTTTCACAAGTGAGCTTTGCCAGTGGCCTGGTGGCATGCTGCCCAGTGCTGAGTGTTACGGTAAACACACACTGTGCTGGACGCCTGAGCACACGGGTGCCAAATGTCTCAGACACCCTGGCCAAACTTTTAAACATTCATTTGCTAAAACCCAAAACCACCAAATCAGGGCTCCGAGGGAAAGAATAGACTTCACGGGTGGGTGTTGCATAGTGCCCGTAACCCCTGACAATGAGTAAAGATGTACAAAAGTAAAACATGTTGTCACCGTGAGATAACATTATCACATATGAGCAAACATGTATGAGGATGACAAAGCATGTTATAATTACATTCACAAAAACAAGCAATGTAAAATCAAGACTTGCAGATTAATTTGCACCACTGTTATATTCAGTTTAAAGTAAAAGATCATTACAGATTGAGATTCACATTCTGCTTCAGTAAAATATAAAATAACATATTGTCACTGAAGTCAGAAATGCAAGTTCAATGCAACTCACAGTAAAACACGTTTTATTGCTGTGTCCCTAAGAATTTAACCTATAATGTTGGTGCTGTTAGCATCTAGCTTTAACAGCTGTATTGCTGCAACATGATGAAGCAATCTTAACTTTCTGGACCTTTTACTCTCAGAGTAACAATCATTTAAAAAAAAAATATTCATCAATAAAGAAAAACTGCCTTGCATAAGGATCAAGATATACTGGTTGGATTAGCGTCACCCAAAAGCAGAGCATTGTTGGTTTGTTGGTGCTGCATTGGGCAGTATACTCCCTCGTAGAAGAACTGGGGCAATCTGGTACACATTATGAGTTTTTGTTGGTCCATTTGTTTAAGTTGGTCCATTTTAATATTCAAAGAATTGATTCTGGAGTTAAAGTGAAGCTATTTCCTTATTTAAATAGGTTATTTAAATTCATGTATAAAATACTGCTGCGTTGATTAACAAGTTGTTAGCTATACATACATCGATACTCAAATATGGTTCTTCCACTTGTCCCGAAGAAGCTGCTTCGTATCTTCACAAAGTGGGCGGGTCTAGATGGCGTGCCTTTTTCTTTTTTATGAGGGGGAAACGAAGCGGATGTATGCCCATTTATGGGCTGTAAACTTCCTGAAGAAGAAGCCGGTAGAAGCTCTAGAAAACCAAAATGTATGCTACGTCTTTGTTGTTAACTGCCAACTCAACAAAAAAAATCAAAATATAGGACATTCTTTCCGGTTGAAATGTATAACTCTAATTATGCCAGACTAAATATGCAATCACAAAGCACTCTACTGATGACATGTTTCCCATTAGCTAATTCCATAGACTTGCCTAGTTATTAGATGTTATGTTATAAGGTCGATTGTTCCCCGTTAAAGACAACTTAGTCAAATGTTTTATACCTGACTGAAAAAGAGAGCCCAGATGCTATAGTTTACGCGTTGGCATATAAATCAGCCAAGCCAGTTGCGTCGTTTAAACTTACTCCTTGGTATGCTGCTAACCTAATGAATCGATATTCGAATAAATGAAGAATCAAAACAAACACCTTTAGTAGCATCGAATATGTTTCCTTTATCATCACATATCCTTTTGTCATTATGGCTGTTAATTATTTGCTCACTGCCCCATAGCTTGATACTGCTTCTCTCGCTCGCCTCCTCTTGCCCAGAGGCTTGTTTACTATCCATGAGTTCCCGGCAATCACGTCACAGCTGTGACGTACCGTTGTTAGGGGCGGATACATCAAGCAGAGTCTCAACATTGCCAACCAATCACCGATCGCTGGCTTGTACCGTTTGGTTGCAAGTGTACAACTGTATATAAACTGGCCTGTGGCGGCTGAGTCCCAACTTCGACAGAACGCACACTCCAGTGAAAGTCGAACAGGCACTGAACACATCAGCCTGTACTTCGAATTTAAGACGGGCACACGAAGTTATTAAGGAAAGTCTAGTACATCTTCTGGGTTCGCCTGTCATTTTCATTGCATTTGCACGTTCGTAGCCTGTCAGCACACGGACTGTCAGCCTGGACCACAGCTGATTATACCAGCAGGCATCCTTCAAGGAGACCACATTGACGTTGCAGTGAGTGGACAGACATAGACTTTTCTGGTGGGAAATCAATGCACCTTGTCTACGACAGTGTCTTGTTCATTCATTCATTAGGTTACTAAAGTGACTTTTCATCGAAGGGGTAAGCGAATTGAACTCAACGACTCTATGTCTACAAAAATGGAGCAGCTGTTTTATCACGACGACTCTTTTCTCTTATCTTACGGCCACTCAGATGCTGCATTGCACGACTACAAACTCCCAAAGGAGAATATGAATGTCAGTTTCACTGAATCTTATAGGAACCTAAAACTACGAGCAGACACGGACCTCTATCAAGCCACAAACGCTGACATCGGCTCGCTCAAGCTCGCCTCTCCGGAACTCGAGAGGTTGATCATCCAAAACAGCAACGGTGTCATCACAACCCCTACCCCAGGCCAGTACCTCTACGGCAGAGGCATCACCGACGAGCAGGAGGGCTTCGCGGAGGGTTTCGTCAAAGCCCTAGACGATCTTCACAAGATGAACCAGATGCCCCCGCCCAACGTGTCTATTGGAGCCGGTGGTGTGACGACGTGTTCCGCGGCAGCCCCCGTGTTCGGCTCCTCCCTGCAGCTCGAGCCTCCCATATACACAACACTCAACACCTATTGTCCCGGCGCCAGCCTCTCTTCCTCGTCCAGCTACCCCTCCACAACAATCAGCTACCTGCCACCGCACCCTCAGCAAAGCCAGCACCAAGACCCCTCCGCACACGTCTCACACTCGTTCCAGCACTCTTTACCAGCAGCTGGACTGTATCAACCGCGTCTCCTGGCTTTGAAAGAAGAGCCTCAGATCGTGCCAGACATGCACAGCAGCGACGGTTCACCTCCAATGTCCCCGATCGACATGGAATCCCAGGAACGGATAAAGGCAGAGCGCAAGAAGCTGAGAAACCGAGTGGCAGCGACAAAGTGCCGGCGGCGCAAGCTGGAACGCATCTCCCGGTTGGAGGAGAAAGTGAAAGTCCTGAAGTCTGACAACGCAGGACTGTCTAGTACGGCCTCGGTGCTGCGGGAACAAGTCGCCCAACTCAAGCAGAAAGTCCTTAGGCATGTAAGCAGCGGATGTCAGCTCATGTTGACTAGCAAAATGGAGGCGTTTTAGATGATAAAACAGGCCAACTAAGATTCAACACTGGAGGTATAAGACTGGTAAAGGCCTATACATTTTAGTTGTTCTGACTGCTTTGTCGGCAGACCTAAAATAACCTGAAATATGGGACCATGAGAAATGGTAGCCTACTTCGGTGCTGTGCGCCGTTAAAGGGACCAAGAGAGGAACAGCTGTCGCTGTAATGGTGTAGCACAAGGAATGGGACAACGCATAGGCTACCTCGGATGGACAAGTAGCGAACCAGTCGGCACATATAGTAGCCTATGTTGATCATCTGGCTTGTCTAGATCAAATGGGACTATTTGTATGTCACAAATGCAAATGATACTGTCATGCAATACTGCATTATGAAATGTGTAAATTATTTTTTGTTCGTCAGGTTGATCCCGATGAACTTCAACAATGTCACATGTTTACGTTTTATATTGTTGTTTGTGCGCTGTTTATTTAAGTAAAATTTGACACAAAATTGATCTCCGTTCTCTCTGGTTTTCTTAATACATATATATGTGAATTCACACTACCTCTCATCCCAGGATTTGGCAAGGCTACTTCCGTCTCTTATGTAATCACAGTTCCTACATTTTTTCTGAGGGCATGGCTCCTACTACTCCACTGAAAACATATTTCACACAGCAGTCATATGCGACCTGAAAGTCCACTTTCACAACATTACTTTCATTTGACATGCTCTGAGGTGCGACTCAATAATGTCTGCATTATTGACAGGTCTTGCTGTAGCCTCCAGCTCAACAGCCCAAAGCGCGTCAGGTCTTTCCCTTATGGTGGCTCACTGTCCATATATGGTCATTTATATGCCTTTTACGTCACAGCCCAGGATGCTTTCTTTGAACCAGCGCCAACGATCTCAGTGGGTTAATTTCCCTTTTCAAGTAGCCTGTGAAGACGTGGAGATAAACCAATATTAGACTATAATGACAATAATTGACAACATTTAAAAAAATCCACCCAGAAATCAATGACCCACAAGACATTTTTATAGTTTTAGCCTAAATGCATCGTTTCGGTTGAGACTGTTGACTTATAGGCCTAAAGGATAAAACAGTCACATTAACATTATTATAAACTGACCACTCGTTTCGTCTACGTCAGCCTACGAACTCCGAACTCAACGGTTAACTCAGGGTTGAGTTGCCAAAGTCTGGCAGACTATAGCTATTATTGGCAGACTATAGCTATTTTGAAGGCAATCCACGGCACAAAACATTATTTCGACATTTTTGCAAAGTCGGGCCTAAAATATCAATTCAGCATTTTGCGAAATATATAGCTGTTTAAATCAGCATATAAAGCTGTGCAGTCGACCCAGTAGGCTTAATTAGATCCGAATCTCGTTAATTAAAAATGCATATGGGGAAATGACAGGGACCTAGGGAATTGCAGTAGCGTAGGCGGCGCTTTGGCTTTTGCATTGGGCACCTGCAGAGCTGATGGGTTGAGCGAGAGGCCGTTGTAGAGATGCCACTCGGCAGATTTAACGATTTACGTCTAAAATGCATTTTTGTGTGTGATACTGTTTTTTTCCCCTCTTCGGCGTTGTCAAAGGTCTATCTGACATGACAAGGACATCAAAGACAGCCACATCAAAGGACAGCTTCGAAAATCTTTACTTTTGCCTACTCCTGGTTCACCTTGTTTTTGTGAGTTTAAAGGCGTAGTTCTCTTTTATGTCATTTCCACGAGGGCTCATTTTGGACGACGTTAAGGAACATATTAATACCACCCCCACTTCTTCCATCTCAAGGCTGTTTGTCTTTTCCATCTCCAATTTTGATAACCCACCCAATATTTCTGACTTCAATAGACAATTGTCTTGACAAAGTGTCACAGATTAGTGAAAATCTCTTCACCACAGCTGTCTAATCTACTGCCTTCTCACCGTCACGCCACATTAGGTGATAAAGAAATGACTACCACCCAAGTCCTTTTTGGCCAACCAAATGAGTTTCAGGTAGGTGTATTTAAGAGCGCACAAGCATAGGGCGCCCTCTCCAGGCACGAGGGCTGTTTCAGCCAAACACTGCTCAGTCCACAACCTACACCGTGAGCACGTGGGAAAATCTGTGATGCGAGCAGTGACGCTTGAAGATGATGGTGGGCACCGTTCCCTCTCCTACCCACACCTCTCCTTCCAGTCACCCACTAAACGGAATATCATTTGGTGCATCACGGCCTTTGGTTGATCTATTAAAACACGAACTCTTCATCATACCCACGGAAGTTGGATGTCCCATTGGAAATGTGCAAATTTTGAGAGAGATAAACAGGACGAATATAGAGCTGTATTGCAGTTTTCCAAAACTATTTTCTACCCACTTATTTGAAAAGTAATTTAGATACCAACCAAATCAGCAAATTCATTTACAACAATTTACTTGTGATGGTGTCCTCATATAATGAATAATAAATAATCCTTGAAAGCTGCCTCATAGAGACATAGAATTGAAATCTTACTGCAATTAATGGAAATTACATTTCCTCTCATATCATATTTCAGTTCCAAAAGTCCACTATGCCCCCATGTGGTGTTAATGGCACATGACTAAACAGGCTACCAGAGACATGGCCCTGTTCAGATCGTCTATTTTGCTTAGGAAGGCTCCTATTGAGTGAAAAGACCCGAAAGTATCTAAGTGACAGATAGACAGTGACTATGATAAGAGCTGGTCAAATTCTCTAAATGCTTGGGAAAGGAGCTTCAATACTTCCTTTTGTATCTCCTTTAGAATAGGGTACACTGAGAGCATCCTTTACTAAATTAATTAAATTAATTCCTTGCGACGGCAACAACTCAATCAACAACCGATCAACGTGACTCATGTCAATAACATCCGCCTTTGCATAATTGGTAGTCTAGTGTAAGTGCAGTCGGATTCTTCTCTTGACCTTGACCTTGACCTCATGAGTTTTTTTCATCAAGGTCAAGGAAAAGTGGTCAGGAAAAGACAATAGGACAGACTATCCAACTGCAGCCAAAGAATTAGGTTACGACTGTAACCCCAGTTCTTGCTCATCCTTTTTCCACCAGCAGGGAACCGTTTCGGTTCTGGTCCACACACCAAATTTTGAACCGTTTGGCGCATTTCGACCCAAAAATACATTTGTTCAGAACCTGAAACGTTGGTGTGCAGCTGGAACCAAAAGGAAGTTGTTGTTTTTTTTCCTCCAGTTTTTCACTCGCAGGTAATCAATGTGACCCGGCAAACGACTGTACAGGAAACTACTTCCCTTGTGCATTGTACAATGTCCTCTGTTGATGATGCATCCTTGATTACAACGGTTAGCTCAAAACTGGTGGAAATGCAGGTTGGTTCGCTAGATCGCAACAAGGTTCAAAGAATCATGAATGGAACCAGTTCAAGAACCTGTTCGCTGTTGGTCGAAAAGGTCTATGATAGCATTAGTATGGGTACACCTCCCCACCTCCTCAGCTGTTAGTGGTCAGGTTGTGCCTCCCTTTTGTGTCCAGTATGAGTGTATGTGTAATGTCTGATGTTAGCATGTGTAACTGTTATAATTTCGTCTGTGTTTATGCTGTTTTATGCCCTGTGTTAGGTTAACATTATCTGTGCACATCAGTGTGAAGCGTGATTTATGCTTTAATCTATGCAGAATTTACGCTGCAGTCTACACAAATGGTCTTATGCCTTTGTGAGCAATGATACTTGTGTGCTGGTGTGTCTGTGTAGCTCTGCAATTCAACACCACAACGCTAGTTGGAGAAAAAATAAACAAACTCTGGGCCAAACTCCATAGACGGCCATGTACATGGATGTAATTTGTTTAGCCTTTTGCTGCTTAGATTTTGAAAAAGTTATTGAGAAATCGACTGTAGTCTAATCTGATAACCCCCTTTTATTGTAACCCAAAAATACATCTGAGGTAATTTGCGAGGCATCTGTTAGCCAACTATCTAATGTTATCATGTTAGCTTACGTTAGCAAGCAAACTACCCACAAAGTAGCTTGCCAGCGAAGTAAACAGCTGTCAGTAATTCATAGTGGAAGGATCAAAGTTAAATCACAGTTGTTGTGGTCTGCGTCGCCGCAACATGTAGTTATGTTTCTGAGGAGGTGCACGTCAGACCACGGCATAAGATACAGTGCTATGCTGTACTACACAGAAGCATACATCTGCCTTTAGTGTCATTGCCAAGTAAGACCTGCTCTTCTGCGATCCCTTTGTGTCATGAGTTCGCCTCAGTGTGTGTCTTATTAAACGGTATGCCTCAGGTTGTAAGGGGCAAGGAGCACAGGAGTTGCTTCGATGCTTGACCTCTGCCTCACATTGCCCTCCTCCATGCTAGATTGGTACAATAGAATGCCAGAGTGGAAGAACATCACTCAAGGTTAACAACCTGTTCTCGCTCTGTGCAGGAAGGGTGGTCTAGTGAGATACCTCACTCTAACAACCAGAACCAGTGTTACGGCCGTAACTTAAACATCTCTTTCAACGCAGACACGACGCAGGGTCAGCGAGCAGTCTGGCATGCCTGAAACCGTGGCTCCAGGCAGAGTTTTGCCACCCAACGCTGAAAACCACTTCATGTGCAGCCTGCCGAGGGGGACTGCGACTGGAGGGAGGGGGACTGCGACCAGTGCTGAAGCCATCAGACCCATAAGTCTGTGGCGCAATTTCAGTGTCATGTAGCGTGCTCAGCAAAAGAGATAGCCCGATTAAAGTTATCGACTGGGTGGGATTAAGTACACTTTTTGTTAAGTTGACCTAAAACCCCAGTGATGACAGGTGCATCAATAGGTATTTGGTGTGTGCAACAGCTTCCTGCTTTGACTTTGCTGCCAAAAGTTAGTTGTCTATATAAGTTGAATGGCGAATCTAAGAAGTTTTCTGTGAGGGGGGTAAACGGGTTTGTGAAAGTATGTGTTCTTCAGATCGATCAATCAATCATTGTGAACCAATTTGTTTAACACTCTCAGATCCAACATTGGTCCACCAAGACAACTGGGTGACTTCGTCCATGAGCTGGACACCCTGCTGTCATCCATCCCTGAGCATGAGTGTCCAGTACCTATCCTTGGAGACATGAACATCCACCTAGACAATCCCAACTCAGCTGACTTCCGGACCCTGGTTCACTCTTTCGACCTACAACAGGTCCCCACTCCTCCAACTCACAAAGCAGGGAAAGAGCTTGACCTCATCCTTGCTCGGAACTGCACCACGGACAACCTAACGGTTACTCCTCTGCACCTCTCGGACCATTTCTTCATTCGCTTCGATGTTCGGCTCATTGAGTCCCCCCTCCGATGGTCTCGTTCTGGCGCAACCTCCGCAATCTCTCTCCCACCCACTTCTCCTCGCAGGTTTCTTCTGCTCTTGCACCTTTATCTACTTTCTCCTCACTAGGTGTCAATGATGCCACAGAATCTCTCTGCTCCACTCTGAGCTCATGCCTGGACAGTTTGTGTCCACTTTCCGCTAGACCTGCTCGATCTACCCAGTCTCATTCGTGGCTGAGTGATACCCTCCGAACGCAGCGCTCCAATCTCAGAGCGGCTGAGAGAAAGTGGCACAAATCTGCAGCACCGGACGATCTTGCAAAGCTACCAGACACTACCTGCCTCCTTCATCCAGCATCACTGCTGCTAAGAAGACTTTTTTCAATGACAAGATCAACGGTGCAACTGACGCTCGGAAACTATTCTCCACCTTCAAAACTCTGCTCTACCCTCCTCCTCCTCTCCCAGCTACTAACCTCACTGCTGATGCCTTTGCTTCCTTTTTCACAGAGAAAGTGGCAGCCATCGGGAAACAATTCAACCAACTGTCTCCCCCCCTAAGGGCACAACCATCAATGGCTCATCGTTTCCTTCTTTCATCCCCCTCACTGAGAGTGAGGTCTCCAAAATCCTAACAGGTAGCCGTCCAACTACATGTCCGCTGGACCCCATCCCATCCAACATCCTTCAAGCCATATCGCCTGCCGTCCTACCGGCAATCACACAGGTGATTAATACTTAATTTAATTCTGGAACGTTTCCTTCTCTTTTCAAAGTGGCTTGGGTAACGCCGCTGCTCAAGAAGCCGTCTCTCGATCCCACTCAGGTGGAAAACTATCGACCGGTCTCACTTCTCACGCTCCTATCTAAAACCATTGAGAGGGCAGCTTCCAAACAGGTCACAGAGTTCCTGTCGAGGAACAATCTCCTCGATCCAAACCAGTCTGGATTCAAAAGCGGTCACTCCACCGAAACAGCCCTGTTGTCTGTGACGGAGGCCTTAAAAACAGCTAGAGCAGCAGCTCAATCCTCGGCTCTCGTCCTGCTTGACTTATCAGCTGCGTTTGATACAGTCAACCACCGCATCCTTCTGTCCATACTGTCAAGTATTGGCATTTCTGGCAAGGCGCACTCCTGGTTTGAATCGTACCTCACTGGGCGCTCGTTCAACGTGTCATGGCAAGGTCAGCTGTCTGTACCTCACCGCCTCACCACTGGGGTGCCCCAAGGCTCGGTGATGGGACCACTTATCTTTGCCATTTACACCACCTCGTTGGGCCCTATCATCCGCTCGCATGGTTTCTCCTATCACTGTTATGCCGATGATACACTGTCTTGCTGATATATCCACATGGATGAAAAATCACCACCTTCAGCTGAACCTGGCCAAAACGGAACTGATGGTCTTCCCAGCCAAACAGGTCATCCACCATAACATCAATATCAATTTTGACTCTTTATCTCTTGTTCCATCCAAAACAGCAAGAAACCTCGGGGTCATTATTGATGACCAACTGACCTTCACGGCCCACATCGCCTCTGTCTCCAGGTCGTGCCGCTTTGCGCTATACAACATCCGCAAAATCAGGCCGTACCTAACCCAGTATGCCACCCAGCTGCTGGTGCAAACCTTGGTGAGTTCCCGCCTTGACTACTGCAACGCCCTCCTGGCTGCCGGTAGCTGCTCGCATTAAGTTCAAGTCACTTATGCTTGCCTACAGAGTGCTTGCTGGTTCTGCTCCCACCTACCTAAATGCTCTTGTAAGGGCAAATTTTACACCCAGGATGCTGCGCTCGTCTAGTAAGCGTTGTTTGACACTGCCGTCTATGCAAGCACGACAATCCAGGCTATTCTCATTTGTAGTTCCACGTTGGTGGAACGAACTGCCTAGTACTACCAGAGCAGGGGCGTCCCTCTCTACCTTCAAGAAGCTTTTGAAGACCCAACTCTTCAGAGAGCACCTCCCTTCCTAAACTTGCACTTCAGCAGTTACATTCCTGCACTTATTTTTCTTTCTATGTCGTTTTTCTATTTTCTTATGTAAAGTAGTATTTATTGTTACACCAGGTTTTTATTGCTCTTAGCTTGACTGTTCTCTCCCTTGTACGTCGCTTTGGGCAAAAGCGTCTGTTAAATGACTAAATGTAATGTAAAAAATGTAATGTTCTTGGGAACCACAAAATACATGGAAGCTGCTTTGGCTCAGTGCTGGAGGTAATACCTGAATCGCTCCTTTCAAGCTGCAAACAAGCTGCATCCACCATTGCTTGCAAATACATCATATTTGAAAATCAAGGGGGGTAGTTCTGCACTACCATTGTAACGTGCCACTGTGCTGTGCAAATGCTGTTACTGGCACCCTCAGCACAACAGGTGGAGGAGAGCATCTGAGGGCCTGCTCTGCTAGAGAGCATATGCGGCCACGTGCTGCTAAGAGAGAAAAATCTCATCAGCCTGGAGCATGGAGACGACAATGCTGGGGTGTAGGTGGTGTGCCACCAATGGCTCCACCAGCAGCAGCCTGGATATCCTGTTCTTTTCCATGGCTGTGCAGTCCAGTGTAGCTGCTCGCTGGGCCAGGCTCTTTGAAAGGCAGGTTTTTGGCCAGGTGCGGGTAGCTTCTTCCAGGCAATTGGGGAACAAGGGGAGGAGTTGTCTTTCCGTACTTTTCACCTGGGACACCCTTGTATTGGAAGCTGGTCTTTTTAGGCCCTGTTGACGGAAGAAAAGGATCAACGTTATCGTCGTCATACAACAGAATGTTGTCCGATCGTTCCAACAAATCCAACTTTGTGTCGGGGAGTTCATCCCACCCCTTGCACAGGAAGTGGTCTCCAGTGGAGTTGTTTCATCCATCCACTCAGCCCAGTCCGCACGGGGGCTCGCTGGGGTTTCCTGGGATTGACCAACAGGTATGTTAAACTCCGCCATCGTGGGGTCCCGTTTGCTAAAGCTAACATGGTGAGCTAGTCAATGACGAATTTGGGGGCCAGACGTGGCCAGACAAACTTTGCTTCTGATGAATACGTGGGGGAGTCGTACCCATAGTGAGACCAAATTAATGCTTGAAAGAGAACAGGTCCTGCTCTGCATCTTTGAATAAGATATATAAGATATAAGAAGTATAATCCAGATGAGCGAATGAGAAGAATGGTGTTCTTTTTGTTTTCACTCCAATTTCTATGTGTAACTTATCTGCTAACAAAATAAACAACAACATGCTGGGAACTACACAACCCCTTACTTACGTACAGGCCCTGCTACCCCTTATAATATCAACAGATTGTTAAACAATAATAAAAAATACTTGTAGCTCACTTTTTGCATTTCTGTTGTACCAAACTGTGGAAGTTGGGCCTGCTACTCTTTAACTTTCCTTTACACTTATTTATTATTGTTTTTTAGAATTAAGTCTTTCACCAGGAGAGGGCAGTATTGCACTCTATATGCCTGAGAAGGACAATGTTTGCGACAGTAGGAAATGCCGATGGTTTACACAATATGGCATCTATACAGTATTGTTTGTCTATTATACTATGATGAATTCAGTCAGAACGGACTTTCCATAATCAGAGGGGAGTGAATATTAAAGATAGATATTATGTAGAATAATTCACCGGTATTTAATTCTTTCTTCATTCTTTCTTTTCCTTTGTCCTAACATGGAGTCTGTTACACTAGATGTGGCCTCTGACTCCTGGCCTCAGTTGTTTGTTTTGTGGTCCTAATTGGATGTGGTTCTTGCTGATTTGACTGGTGATGTTAGAACCTCCTTTGTGTGTGTGTGTGTGTGTGTGTGTGTGTGTGTGTGTGTGTGTGTGTGTGTGTGTGTGTGTGTGTGTGCAAGCATGTGCATGTATGTATTTTCCTCTCTCCTCTGGCTAATTCCAGAATGGCTTCTCCAATGTAAGCATCTCATTTGCCAACATGGTTCAGAGTGACGTTGACACACACTCAAACACAAGCCAGCACCTTCAGTTCCCATTCCCCATCTCTCCACCACACATGCAAACTCTCAAGTTGGCATTAATGCAAAGCAACAAGGTGAGAGGGTAGGACAACTCGTCACAACAACCCACCAGACAGCATGGAGGAAACATCAGCACCAGCAAAGGCTACCAACAGTGCATGCAAAACGAAGGTCACACAAAAAAAAAGGTAAAAGTGTGTGCATGTTCAGATACGTATTAATGTGTGTGTTTGTGCTCTTTGAATGCCCTTAAAAGGTCTCATGGGACGTGGTGTGGTTTGACCCGTTGTTTATGCAAATATCATTTGGCCAGATTCTGATTCACTTATGATGCATATCTATCATGGTGAGCCCACACAAGCTCACCTCACATATGCACACGCACATGCACACACAAACACACACACACACACACACACACACACACACACACACACACACACACACACCACACACACACACACACACACACAGAGGCAAAACACACACAAATACACACACAGAGGCAAGACACACAGGCAAATACTTGGGCAAACACAAACAAAATTGTGTTTCCAGACAGGCCCAAATAAATGAGAAAAGACTTAACTGTAAATCCTGGCAAATGCCAAGCCATTCTCTTGCAATACTGCTATTTATCTGAAGGTAATCAGCTCAGATATTTCTTAATATAAGTCCAACAGTGATTTGCTGTTTCCCTCCCAGATTACATTCCTTCATTCACTGTCACTCAGGGCCAAATGCTATGCTGATCTCCTTCTGTCTGTGACTATGAAAGGTCAGGCTTGATTGACAGGCTTACGAGTGGGAAAGGATGAAGACATGTCTGCCTGCAGGAAAGGGGCAGAGTGGGTGGGAGGAGGAGGAAGATTATATCCCCTTATCCGCCCCCAAACACCAATTCCTACTTCTGTCCAAAGAAAACAGAGCAGGGATTCATGATATGGCCAATGTCATGATATTTCATCCAGATGACATCCATAGTGTTGTGCATAATGTGGACATTTTATATTTAATCTTTCAATAAGTTAAAGATGACTTTCATTGTATTAATTGGTTTTATTGGTTTTCTGTGTGGAAAGGAGTACGGTTCAGTTCTTACATGTATCTGTGCAGATTACAGTACCTTGTAAAGGTCAAATGTATATTTTTTGGCTTTGTTGTTCGTGTCAGACAATCTCTGCACTTTCACACATTCTCTGCTTTACTCACTTCACTATTACATTTCACTCTAACACTGCTTTACTCACTCCACTCTAACACTGCTTAACTCACTCCACTCTAACACTGCTTTACTCACTCCACTCTAACACTGTGCATTTCCCTGCAGTTAGAATATTGTTGCTAATGCTAAAAGGTCCTTTTCATTATTGCATACTTCCAAGGTTATTGCTATTCCAATAACTGACTAGGATTCATCATCAAATCCATGCAATTTCCTCTATATTTGGATATCAAGTACTGTGCCAGGAGTGCTAGAGATACAATGTATTATCAAAATTACATTCTGTTAATCTGAAGATAATAGGTTTTTTGTCTTTTTTGCCTTGTTGTTTATAGTTGAATAGCATAGCTAGACACGCCGAACTATGTCTTAAACGTCTTTTACCCAGACAACATACAAAATCAATGAAAGCTTCCTGTGGAAAGCATGAAAAAGCAATTAAGCTCTGTATGCTGTCCTGACCCAAATCCCATCTCTCTCCCTTGTGGCCAATTGACCTTTCTTCAGGAGACATATGAGGCTTAGCTGACCTTGTAAGAAGAAATAAACAAAGAAGGGATCTAAAAATTGAGTCTTTATTGAGGACATCAAGGAAACATTACAGAATTACCAGTACATTTTCACTTGACCAACTGAAATCAGACATATAGTTTTTCTATGAGTCTACCCCCTCAGTTCAGGTAGATACAATAAGCTATGGCAGCGGCCTGTTGTTAGATCTAAACACAGTATGACACAAAAACCTTCTTGTCATTTTGGACAATATTGTCTGCGGCCTTCTTCACCTGTTGTCATTTCTGAAGACTCAAAAGAAAATGTATCTCTACCTCAAAAAGAACATCTACGGGCTGCTTACAAAACGGAACACCAGTACACCATAGCCTTGTGCTATTGATGGCTACGGAACATCACATTCTCTCTAAGTAGCTTCAGTCTTCTCCGTTGGACCTAAAAATCTTCAGGAAGAACTACAACACTATGTACATCAGCAAAATATCATGATGTCATGCAATGTGCCAGCTAATACATGATGTTTGTCCTCACCTGGATTAATGACAGGATTTGACTAGCTAGAATAAGGTTTATACGCGAGGGGATCTGGCAGGCTCTGTGTGTTCTGGATTCTGCACTGACCTTCGCCTCACCCTCTACAAGAGACAACCCACCATGCCAGGGAGTTATGTAACTTGCAAATGACACTCAAATCTGGCCCAAATCATTTCATGTACTGTGTATATAATACTGAAACAAAAAATTGACTATGAGCTATGGCAGAGTTTGTAAATACTCTCTGTGGCTGGAGTAGATGTATCTTAGACATTCTGTCTTGCTGTTGTAGTATCATTGCAGATCACAGCAAACTAACATTTGTTATTTACCTGCTTGAGTGAGAGATAAAATGCCAAAATCACTGATTCACTGACAATTTGATGTCTTTGTATGTGAGAGAAGAACTTCTAATGAGAGAATCTGAGCCAATACATGGGCAGTATGAGTATAGGATTCTGAAATGGGTTATGATATAGGGAAGTCTAGTCTCAGGGAGGTTTGTTTAGTTAGAGAGGAAGGAGACTGCTGACACACAGGGTCAGGGTCAGGGTGAAAGCTCACACTCTGCCCTCAAAGCCGCTGCCACTGCCCTCTGCATCGCCCTCGCCCAGTGGCACGGAGCGCTTGCGCAGGATGGTGTTGATGCTGCTGCTGCCGCCGGTCCTCCGGGCTTGTGCGGGCAGTGCCGAGCCAGGCTTTGCCGAGGCTGGAGCTGGGCAGGGAGCGCGGTACTGGGGCAAGCCCATCTTGGTGGTGTCCAGTTCCTCCGGGTCCTCCCCGTGGGCGCGCAAGGCGGCGATGGCATCCCGGTCGGAAGGGCTGAGGTTCAGGCAGCCGCAAGTGTGGCCCCCTTCCTCACTGTTGGCGCCTCCGGCCTCATCCTCCACCGTCATAAAGGTGTCACCCCACAAGCTCTCACAGAGGTCACGCCCATGCTGGTACATCTGGAACGGGAGCAAGCATACATATTCAATAACCTGGTTGTTCAGCGGACATGATGAGACTGTTCATGATCATAGCTGTTTATATAACCATGCGGAAACTGGGTAATCCATTGAAATACTCACAGGGATAAGGCCTAGGCCTCTAGCTTTCAAAGGAACACAGAACTCATATTAACCGTGTTCCATTTTCATTTGCATACTTAAGAGGAAATGGGATTAAAGCTGCAGTGTGCCAATGTAGTGGAAAGGGCAACAGCGAACAAGAAATGGTTCAGCACTCAGCGATCATTCCTTTACATCTCTGTCAGAAGTCCCTGCCTGTTGTCAACACACGCTTATTAACACAGAGACCTCTCATTACACTCACCCAGTCTTTAAATACTAAATTGGACTGATACGTTTTGGGGGAATATGACAATAATCTTTCACCCAAAAAGAAATGCAACGTTTGCTGCATTTAGCAGTACGGCTGCCTGGACTCTGACCTCATTATTCTCCATCTTCAGAAAAGACATTCCACTCCACACATAACAGACTGTCCCACAAACAGAACTTGGAGTGCACAGGAGTGATTCACTAATAGGTGCTATTTTTTTATCTTTCCCTGTAGCTCTTTATTTTTGCTCTCTCCCTTCCCTTGATTCATGCTTTCTCATTACACCCCCCAACTCATTTCCCCTTCCTCTCTCTCTCTCTCTCTCTCTCTCTCTCTCTCCCTCTCCCTCTCTCTCTCCCCCTCTCTGTCTGTTTAGGGGATTATGAGTGAGTCACTCAGGACATTCTGGGAAAATACTGCTGAAAAATATCGAGTGACTAAGAAGGACAAAGCTGTCATTCTGCCACAGATCGGGTCCTGGCTGACACCATAAGCCGTGTCCTCAGGCAGCTGAGTGGAGCAGGCCGCCTGATTTCACACATTCAGAGTGGAGTGACACACACCTCACTGAGTATGAGGAGGCCATTGCACAAATGGGTCTTAAGTTGGGATATCATGCAGCAAGGTCTGCAATGGCTGCTCTTGGTTGTGTGGTGTGTTTGTGTGCAGGTTTACATTTGTGCATGACTGTGTATGTATATGTGTATATGTATGTAAATGTTTCTCTTTGTTGAGAAGTCAGTATTTGTTCATCTGTTTCTCTCTCCCTCTCTCTCTGTATGTGTGTGTGTGTGTGTGTGTGTGTGTGTGTGTGTGTCTGTGTGTGTGTGTGTGTGTGTGTGTGTGTGTGTGTGTGTGTGTGTGTGTGTGTGTGTGTGTGTGTGTGTGTGTGCATGTTGTGTGCACATGTGAGTGAGAAAGAGAGTGATCGAGAGAGAGAGAGACAGAGAGAGAGTCATGGCACTCTCAAGTTCATGCATGTTGACAAGCTGTCTGTCCATGTTGGCGTGGAGATGCCATCGGCCCTGGCAACAGTGCCCATGGGGGGAGGGGGGTGTGAGGATGGTGGGGTCACTGAAGTAAGAGGGAGAGGGGCCAGAGGAGCCACGGGAAAGCCAATGATACATGGAAAGAGACATTTATGAGATGTGTCTATGAGTGAAATGTGTTTATTTTCTCTCTCTTCACCATACACGAGTTATGGGTGTATATTAATAACAGTGTTTGTACGTATGTATGAGATCAATACCTTGCATGCGTGTCTTAACTAGTGTGTGTGTTTCCAGATCGGAGTAACCATGCATAAATCACACAGACACAGAGAGGGTTTGTGTCTGTGTGCTTGTCTGTTTGTCTTTTGGCATTGGTGAGGATCTTTCATTCCCTGCCTATTTGAATGTTTTGGTGTGCCTGTCCTGAGAACAGACGCCCCCTCAGCAGACAGGAACGTTGTCATCTTGATTAGACAGGCTCACAAACAGGTGCAGTTGGCTTCCCCACGTCTTCTCCTCGATGGGAAATCACATGGAAAGGGCTGCTGCTTATTAGCTTTGGATTTGCTCACAGCTCTTAATCACTTCTTTTTACTAACTTGGCACTGACAATTTGGATAAAGAATTAATGTGCTTTTGTTTGTTGGTGTGTATGTGTGAGTGAGTGAGTGAGTGTGTGTTTTTGTGTGTGTGTGTGAACTCCTTCTTAATTATGCACATTATGTAAACATCAAATCGAGTTGAAATATATGCTTTAGCTTGATCACGATGCCACAAATCTACTTAGCGACAGGAATACTAAGCACGAAATTCCAGGCTGAGAAAAACAAGTCTAACTGAAGCCCTTGAGCCTCAAAGAAATGGCAGCCAGTTTGCACTGAAGGGAATATGAGTTTGCAATTCCATGCCTTGAAAGCGACTATTTGTTATTGTTGCAACTTCAGAGATCATAATATTTGTTACTGACTCTAATCAAAGCATGCTATTTTTGTTTTTTATTTTCCGTACACACAAACACACACATACACACACACACACACACACAGACAGACAGACAGACAGACAGACAGACAGACAGACAGACACACACTCACACACACACACACACACACACACACACACACACACACACACACACACACACACACACACACACACACACACACACACACACACACACACACACACACACACACACACACACACACACACACACACACACACGCGCGCGCGCGCGCGCACACCAGGCACCCATGGTCAGGGATGTTGATCTGAGCTGACAGGGCCAGCGTGTGCCTGTGTGTGTCAGGCAGCCTTTCACATGCAGTCCCAGCTGTTTACCAGCCCTAGGTCACTCTGCCTCTTTGCATATGGGGGCTGATCCACCTCTCTGTCTCTGTCTCTGTCTCGTCTGCTCCTTAGTGTTTCACTGTATCGCTCTCCGCACTTTTCATCTTCCATTAGGGCTGTGTGATTAATCGAATTTCATTTTCAATTACGACTTTGGCTTCCAGCGATTACGAAAACAAGAGAATCAAGATACAATTAGGAATATGCTGCATTCCGTTTCGCAATGATGCTTGTTTTTTGCCTTGTGTTATAAATCCTGCACACCCCTTTCCTTTACAGTGGTGCACTTCTCGCTAACCTCCCTAAAAGCCCAAACTCACTCTCAGCTAGACATTGGCACATTTAGTTCAGCTCCAGCAACGATGACGTAAAGAGAGCCTTTGGTCAACTCCAGCCACTGCTGTTGAGTTTGTTATTCATGAGGAAACATACTGTAGCGTGCAAGGGACAGTGTGTGTGTGTGTGTGTGTGTGTGTGTGTGTGTTTGTGTGTGTGTAATGTAGTTACCAGAATGATGTGTACAAGTGTTCGAATTTAGAATGTAGATCATGTCTTCCATTAGTGTCTCATGTAAGTGTGCCTTACTGTTATCGTTTTAGCCCATGTGTCATGTTGTAATGCATGTGTGTTAGCACTTTATGTTAGTTAGCGTCAATGTCTTTGCTATGTAGAGACCAGACCTCTCTCTTGTTTCGCTGTAGTCAGTATCAGTGTTTCCTTCCTGTTTGTGTGCAGTGCATAATGAATGGCTGGAAGCCAAAGACAATCCTGCCTCTTGTTCTTGCTTGACATTGCAATGCTGTTGCATTCTTTAGCAAGCTAAAGATATTATAGTTCAATGCTACAGGCTTAATCTATGGGGCAAGTAGCTAACACTAACCCCAGGCAGAGGTTAAGTCACTGAGTACTTTGGTGTCGTTGGAATTTTTAAACACAGAGGTATTAGTGTTAAGTCCTAAATAGTTATGTGTCATGTGTGTTTCAATGTCCAAATCTGACGAAACACAGGGAAGATTGATCTGCTCTCTTAGCTGTATTTCCATGATATTTAAAAGTGCTGTATTTCTATGATGTTACAGTGCTGTATTTCTATGATGTTTAAGTGCTGTATTTCTATGATGTTACAGTGCTGTATTTCTATGATGTTTAAGTGCTGTATTTCTATGATGCTACAGTGCTGTATTTCTATGATGTTACAGTGCTGTATTTCTCATTATCCACTGGCCACACCCCTGATCAAGACGCTTGAACAGCTCGATTTGGATTGATGCACAAACGATGGGCTTTACAGTATCACATTAACGTCACATCCCCACATGAAAACCACCTAAAGCAGCAGATCATTTTGAAATGGCAGCGCGCATGTCATCGTAGAGCATTTATCTTTTCAACTCTCAATGCATAGTACCCACCAGTACACAAATAAACTAGCGATTATTTTAAATAACACTTGTCTGTACACATTAGTCTATTTACTATTTCCAATAAGAAAAGACCAAATATAGGTTAATATATAATATAATATATAAACATAATAGTAAAGTAAAAATATTCTATAAAATAAAAGCACTGAGGGTTCAGCTTTCGGGGGCTCATGTCTATGTGCACAACCGCACTGCTGCTAAAAAAACACTAAATAAGTATCGTGAGCTGAACGCTGACTAAAGTAATCGTGATTATGAGTTATGCCATAATTGAGCAGCCTTATCTTCTGTCTGTAGTTTCTTTTCCCCTCTTCCTCCCTCTTCTCCAGTCATTGTTTCATGCTCTCTGTTGTGCATACCACATCTCTCTCTCTCTTGCTTACTTTCACACAAACACCCTCTCTCTCTTCTTACCTCTTCTCCACTCCCTTGTCTATATTTAACCTCACAATGGATTTCTCTCTCATCTTTGCTCTTTCTTCTCCTCCTCTCTCCCATTCCCCATACACATTTTGACACTCCTCGCCAATATTCCCTCGTTCCTTCGCACCCTCGTCTCACCTCCCATCTCACCTCCTCCTTTCTTTTTCTATCAATCCCTTGCCTCCTCCTCTTCTCCCCCCTCTCTCTTCTACCATTCCACATCCTCTTCAGACTTTTCTTTAGCCAACTGCCTCTTAATCTTTTGTCTCTTCCATCAGGCATGAAATCCTCTGTCCATGTGTGGGTACCGCTCAAGAGCTCAGCGTTGCTCTAAGCTTGTGGGCGCAGGATTTCTTCCAGTTTGCCTTGCAGCTGAACCCAGAAACGTACCTGCTGGTAGGGCACACAGCTCCCAGTGCAGTTCTGCCCTCGAGGGTCGCTGGCCCAGTCACGTGCACAGGTCAGGTCCATCCTACAGGCATCGTACCTGAAACAGACAGTATTTTTGTTGTACTGGGCTTCATCCTTGTTGATCATTTGGATTGGTGACTGACTGCATGTTGTCCCTTAATGATTTCACTAATTTGTCTTTGCATGCCCATGCCTCCCATTTATAGATTTATTTTCTATTTGTTTGTGTGAAGAATTTACCAAAGAATCACTAATACTTACCTAACATAAATACTTACTAATCCCTTTAAAGCTTCATAATTGTTCTGATGGGGCTCGTTATCCTGATTTGCACTTGTATTCATGTATGCAGATGACATCTAGGAAATATATTCTGTCTGGTGGTAAAACTAGCCTGATCCAGGGTAGCCACACATGGAGACATACTCAGGTTTTTAAACCATTGACGTGTTTGTTTAAGAATAAATGAGTTGAGGTTAACTATTTGACGGTTATTGACAGGGACAGTAGAATTTCTACTGCGCGAGAGGGGCAGAACTGTGGACACCAAGCGCGGGATTGGAGATTGGAGTTCTTTACCTGCCCAATGATATCCCTATGCTGTTGAACTGCTTCTCTTGGATTCCCCTTCTTCCCTGTTTTTACTGTTGGAGCAGGGTTCTCCATGTCCAGTCTCCATGTCCAGGCTGGTCTAAGCACATTTGAACTTCTCCACCAAGCTGTTCATTGGTAACTCCAAAATTCCTTTCCCATACAAAGCTACACTACTTAGACAACGTGGCACAACCAAGCCATTTCTTAACTGCCTTATTCATGACACTCACATTTTTCCACCTCTGAAATAGCAACTTCATGCACAGTCAAAGGCCACCTTACGCATGGCAAAAGCCCAAACTGCAAGCACCACAATTTAAATTTACCAAGCAAGAAGGTCTTATCAATAATACTGATAGCCTTAACACTTCATTTTCTAAGCTCTGAAACTTGTCCCTGGTCATTTAATGTGGAATTGTACCACCTGCCCTAAACTGTTCATAGGTTTTTCTACAATAGAAGAAATCACCTCACCATCAATAAGACTAAATCAAAATAAACACTAATGAAAATGTAAAAACTATATTAACTCTGATATGGACGGGGGAAGTATCTGTATGATGGTTGTAGTCCACCCTGTTGTTATAATACTTAGGCTAGGTTATCAGGTATGAGTACTTACATCTGACAATGAGAGTTTAGCCACTGTAGGAAGACCCCAACCAATAGCATGAGGAATTTAACATTCTTTCCAATGTATTTAACATCCCCCCCCCCCCCCCCAGGACCTGTAAGACTCTTTAGACTCTTTAGGCTCTGCAACACTGGTCTCAGAAGGACATTTGTTGGACCTGGAGCACTGGGTGGGTTTTTCTGTCACATGAGGTGATATTGTGGGCGTGGCCTCACCAGTCTTTGCAAAAGCTGTGACAAAGTGGCACTGCCTTGAGGGTGGAGCCATGTTGGGGGTGTGGCCAGCGTGCGGCATCTGGAGAGCAGCGGTGGAAGCAGATGACACGCTTCAAGAAGCTCTCACAGCTGTTCGGCAGGGAAATATGAAAATAGCAAGAGGAGGGAGAGAGAGAGAAAGACCGAGAGGTAGCCGGAGAGAAAGAGTAAGACAGCCAGAAAGGGAACAGCAGTAAGAGAGTATGAGAACAGGCAAAGTAACTGAAACAGCAGGTAATCCAAATGCACTATGCCCTGTGTTGACAGATGACTCAAATTCAAACCAAATATGTGCATGATTGCCTTATATCCCATCTATCCCTGAGCAGGTGTAGCTGGGCATGGTGATGCTCACAGTGAGAGTGAGAGAGAGAGAAGAGAGGCTTACACAGGGCTCAGAGCTCCACATTTGTCCCAATGGGCTTTTTCCAAACTGGCAGGAGGGGCCATGAGGTCATGGATGTCATCCACTGAACAGCATGCATCTGATGAAATGGATGGAGATTAATGAGCACAAGGGAAGGTGCTGTTGCTTGGCAGACACAGTAGTTTCCTATTTCATACACAAGATATGAATTATATGTTTTTGAGCTAGATATATTTCTGAAAAATGTTTTTGTTTTGGTATGAATTTCATCTGTTTGTTGGGCAGTTAACTGCTAGGCTGTGTAAGTAAATATGTCACATGCCCATGCTAAAACATTTGAACTGTTTATAAAAGCATTAATAGCAGGAAAAATAGAAAGAAGGAAATAATGAAAATACAAAGCGTACAATATACATGGATTCATCTGTAGAATGTAGTGATGTAATCTCTGATTAAGGTTTCTCACGTTGGCTGTTACCACAGACCTTTGACATACTGCAGATCATTAAGTATTAGGTTAGGCTTGAGTATCAGCTAATCTTTCTATTTGGTAGAATCTCCCAGCTATGTTCATGTTCTTTGATTCAGCGATTCAATCTCGGCCAATGTAAACTTACTTTCTGTGTAAAGCGAACACTCCTTCAGGTGCGGCTCTGGACTCGGTGCTCTTTTATGTCTTCCGTCCTTCAGACACGCCCCCTCTTGACACCAGGCCGGTGCGATCAAAGCACCCGAAAAGCAGACAAGAAGGATCAGAGTATTCGTGGCCACGCCCATTTTCCCGCTCTTTGGAGCACCTACAAGGCAGGATTAACGTCAGCACCCTGGACAGCGGAGGTGAAGTATACAGTAGACCATACAACCGTCATCTCAACCTTTGTTAAACTACTCAATGCAGGTCAGTGCTAAGTAGGTAAATAGCTAATAAGTAAGTGTGGGCTAGACTCTCTTTATCCTATTAGCATTAATTGGGAAAGGCAATTAGCACACATTAATGTTCAGAGGAAAGCCTGTTTGTTTTTTTTCTTCCAAGAAAACAGTTTACCCGCATGCTCGGCAGACAATGCCTACTCATTCACGACAATATAATACATACAAGGCAGTAAATACTAAAACTGAATCGAAGTGTGTAACACATGACATGTAGATTTACGTAACAAACACACATCACACACACACACACACACACACACACACACACACACACACACACACACACACACACAAGGCAGTGAACACTGAAACTGAATAAAAGTGTGTAATACCTGACACTTAGTTTTAGGTAAGAAACACACAGACATACTCACAGAGAGAGAGGGAGAGACAGAGAGAGAGAGAGAGAGAGAGAGAGAGAGAGAGACAGAGACAGAGACAGAGAGAGAGAAAGAGAACAGTATTAAAGCAGATATTGTTATGCTACCTACAAGACCACATTCAATACGATGAGCCCAGACCTTACTTCTCGATGACTGTTACACTCAGCAGGGAGCACTGACAAACTGTAAAGTCCTTTATCACGCCTGCTCGTAGGATTAACGAGCAAAACACTGTAATCTTGTTACAGTGAAAGAAACATCTAATTGGTCAATTTACCTCGAGACAGCATTACACGAGCATATAGCTACAAAAATTAAAACCCAATGAGCAAAGTCTGTGTATAAGGATATCTCTGTTATCCTTTATTTTTGATTTAATCTTACACGCCAATAAAACCCAATCTTTGTTGTTTGTATCACATTAAAAGGAAATTAAAGCAAATTACCTGTTACAAGCATTTTTCAAATAGGTTCAAAGTTCCTCGTTAGGTAATATGGGAAATCGAATGCGTCGATTAAACATTTTGTCGAAATTAAAGAGGCGTTTGCATTAATCGACCAGCTATAAAGCCTAAAACAAAATCCTTAAGTGAACATCATACGAAATCACCATATAGGACAACACTCAACTATAAACTACAAATAGGGGGAAACTAGCCGACCCAGACACGCAATGGACACTAAACAAAAACAACATGAGGATTACTGCGCCCCGCTAGCTCTCACCAGACACCTCGCCTGACTCACGGCTGAAAAAACACTTCTTCAAGAAACACACACGTTACTTAAATCTTCCGTAGATGCCCACCTGTCTAGGCAAAAGACTCCTGGCGCGTGACGATGTAGACTATCCACTCGATTTTCGGCGACAGTTCTGGCGATTCGGACCCCGTCTCTCTGTCTCGGTCGCTGTCCTCTTCTCTTCAGTGGACCCCCGTCGGTTTTGTCGTATGTGGGGGCCGCGGATCAGTCTCGCTGGTGGCTTACTGAAGGGCATCACAAGCTCTAGCGCCCCCTCCCTCTCTCGCGCACTTCACACTTCTTATAAACAGTTTGTGAGCCAGCAAGCCTACGATTTGTTATTTAGGTTAAAGCCAGAATGCTGTTATACAAAAAGTGACAGGGATCTTCAAAGGGTCTGGTGTTGTTACGAGCAAACAAGCACCACGTTTAACCAATGTTTTTTTCTCTGTTAGATTGTCATTTTTTGTGAGTCATTTCACTAAATAGTTCATTTTTGCACAAGGCTAGTGTTCTTCTCAACTGCCCCGTCCTTCAAAAACTGCATGTTATACAGCATATTTTCATTTAGCCATTTTTTTTTCAACGAGACGGCCTTGTATAGGCTTATAGCTATTGTCCTTGAAAAACAGTATTGCTGACAGCAAATCCTATCAGGTATCATAGTGTTCTTTTTGCCAAGACAGTTTTGCTGAGGGCACAGAACCCTGTAGGTTAACCACTATTCAACCGTGTCTTCTTTAGACCATAACAACGTTAGAAGAAATGTGTTATTGTGACTTTGTTATTCTGTTTTCATTTGAACTTTCAGCTGAACAAAATCACGCAGACTGTTATTTAGCCATATAAAATTGATCCTTTTGGACTCTAATCTCAGTTTAACATAAATTCCTTCCAGTTGGCAACTGCTTGTCGTTGGAAGTAGCTTATTAATAAGGTTTTGGATACCTTTGGCAAAAATAAACTTTATATAGCCTACGTGGCCTGCATTCGTTGAGACAGATATGTGGTGGGCAATGGCATTACATCGGAATGGTGATTTTGTTTGCAATTAGGAAGAAAAGCACAGTAAACCTACGGAAACAGAAAGACAGTAGAAGTAGGCCTACATTTGCTCCTGCACGACAGGAAGACTGTTTTGTGTGCCCCCTGCATCAGTGTGATCCTTGATAAACACAAACTCCGGCCAAATGACCCCTGAAAACGACAGCCCTGATTTGGTAGACTATTTCATAACCAGGATCCTAATGAACCAGCCATGGCATCCAGTCTTGGATGCACTTTATTTTCCGCGCTGAGGGAAACCTCATTGGCAGACGGACTCAATTATCATTTGGTCTTATGAACGGGAATAATGAAATTCTTTGTGTGGTAGCTATTCGGGGACAGCTGAAGTAGCGGACAAAGACACGCATGGCTGTATCTCAATGTGCTGTTGTACAGATTTTACCGTGAGGTCATCGAGATTGTTATTACACTTGGCAAGCGGTGTTAACAGTTGAAACGGGCATCCTAATTGCAGGGCATTCGTTTCCACCATTTAGAGGTTAGGACTATTCGCTCCGTACACGAACTCGCTCTGATCTAGCCTACTGACCTATTTGGGGAGGCCTTTGCCAGTATTCCGTGAAGTGTCTTTTAGCCGCCACAAGAACAACACAAGAATATTCTTGTTTCCCGAGAGAGTCCACAACTATGAAACATTTGAAGTGTGGACAACATCATTGACAGTGTTGCTTCTGAATTGATGACACAATTGATGACAATTCAGTCAGTCAGGTGAGTGCAAATGGACAGCTTATCAGCCAGCTGGATCACAGCATCAACACTGATTTCAGGCATGCCTTTCCAGGAATACCACTCACATACTATGCTGCTAATACGAAGGCAGTGCAGTGCGTCGTTTTTGTTGTGAACGTAATTTCGTCGTTCCAATACAGTATTCTTAAGCAATCTATTTATGTTTGCTCTTCCTTCCAGACAGTTTAGGGTTTAGTATTTGGTTGTTTACAGGTCATGGAAAACATCAAGTATTGCGAACGTGTTTTCACTGTTCCCTGAGAATTAGCCTGCATCATTACAGTCAGTCTAACTTTTTAATTTTTACAACAAACTGGTTTGTAATATGTACTTAGACCTTTAAATGATTTCATGCACACACACGCACACACACATACCAAAATTAGACAACAGTGATAGAAGACATTACTCATAGGCTACAACATAAATTTGTATTACTGGTAGGCATTGTTAGAAGTAAACAGGGTTAGGTTTAGGCTTGGTTATGTATTGTTGACCACACACATTTTGTTTCAGTGTTCATATAGCCCACATGGTTGATCTGTTGTCAATCAGACAAAAACAATTGTGTATAAAAGCGTATAAAATACTATTTGTACGTAATATCAATATTTTCAGGACTCAGTTCCTTAAAACAAAATAAAGACAATACACAAGAGGAGGCATGGAGACCATTCTGTCATGATATCCTCTGCTGAAAGGATTCAATACCAAAGGACCCAACACCAATACTATTTTAGGCAAAACAGCGCCGCTCAGCGGGAAAAAATGCGTAAGAAATGTATTTTATAAGTCTGTAATAGTTCTGTAATCAAGCAAGAATCTTCAGCCTAATAAACAACATGGCTGTTGTCTGTGCGTCCAAGGCAAACCAGTCTCAAACGGTTCCTGCAACATGCTGTTTAGGCATGGAGAACAATATTTAAGTCTGATTGGTAGTCAGGAGACGTTTAGACTCCAACTCCAAATTCACCTAATTTGCAGACAAATCGACCAAATAGCGGTAAAAAGAAAATCCCCATCCTCAGTTGTCATTCTGTTTCAGTTTCTGTTCTTGATTCTTCTTGCCGCAGTTCATGGCCATCGTCGCCACTGCGTAGGACCCCAGTACAACGATAGTGCTGCCTACAAAGTTCGAGGATGCTCCCCTTGGGGGTATCCTGTACACGCTCCTGGAGTGGTGGAGCAGTTTTTCAGAGGCAACAACAGTCTGAGGAATGGGCTCCATAGCAACGTGTCTGATTGGCCAAGCTTGTCTGAGAGATGCGCTTGGAGTTCCCGGCAGGTGCCTGCAACAGGTGAGATCAGAAGACCAGTAGTTCGTGCGGCCCTCAATAGCTTGTCAATTGACCACTACGAAACCTGCCCGCTATAAAAACCGTACGGACCTCTCACGTCAAATATTTTGACTAGTTGACTCAGGGCCGGCGATTGCTATAGGCGAACTAGGCGACTGCCTAGGGCGACAAATGGGTTGGGGGGCGCCCTAGTGTCGCCCTTGGACCTACTTCCCATTAATCATAGTTAGAATAACAAGCAAATTAAAACATGTTTATTAATCATGATCATCCTAGGGCGCCCCTTCAGCCACACGTTTACTTGTCAACCTGATTTTTAGATTGAATTGATGGTTATTGTCCATCATTTGTCGCGGTTGCGTTAAATTACGTTACGTTAGTTACGTGAGGGCTCCTACCACACTGCCAGGGTGAGCCGTGAGCGTGTCAGCTACGTGACATTCGCAAAAATGAAGCGGTCAATACCATCTGGAGCACAGGGACGAAAACGATAAAAAGAAAGAAGAGGAAAAGAAAGCCAAGTATAGAGGTAAGTCTTCTCATCTCAGCCATTAAGGTGTCAAACGAAATACATGTAGTATTGTGCATCACCTAATATTGGACGTTTTATTGCTGTCACTTAGGCTAGCTATAGCTAGCTAGCGACTGTTACTTTGCTAATTTGCTACGTAGGCTATTACTAGCAAACGTAACTTCACTGATAACCTACATGGATGTAAATGTCAAAAGACCAATATCTGGATAATGTATGCTAGTTATGAAAAGTACAGTTGCTGTCTACATTAATTATAAATGGCATAAGTTCTGTTTAGTGAAGTCACAACTAGCAGGTGCACACACAGTAACCATTTTGGGGATAGTGGTGGTGTTCACCCTTCTGTACAGTTCCTCCCCAGGAATATACTTAAATTTTTGTTTATTTTTGTTTTAAATTGGCCAGATGCACTCAGGCAATTTTTGCAGAGGCCGCTGTAGAAAGGACGCCTGATTCGCCTCCCTCTGAACTTTGTAAGTAGCCTACACAACTAGTACTACTGTTGCTGTTTTTGTTATTGTTATTATTATTAGCAATTATTACTTTAATAATCACATCACATTAATACTACTAATTGTAATCAGTAGCCTAGTATTATTTAGCCTTATGGCAGTAATTGTAATATATCTACTACAAGTTACATGGTCAGATAACATTTATTTGTACAATGCAACTATGTGGTAGGATGATAGAAATGACCAAATGCAACTGTGTAACGAACAGCATGGATGAACTCTGTGTTTAAATACAGCTGCAGGAGAAGGGACATCCAGTAGTACTCAAGGGGCCAGTAACACACAGGCCAGGAACACACAGCCTGCATCAGGTGAGTCTATTTAATAGTATTTATTCAAGCCACATCCATACTTTAAAGTACAATAGAAACATGTTAGCATGTATTAAATACAATAGCTTGTTTTCTTAAAGAAGTTCAACCACATTCATGATCATTTCACTTATTATATTAAACACTGCTTGTCTGGCTATACAATATGCTTGAATACAGGTGAAGGTGAAGGGACATCCAGGACCACATCAAGCACTCTGGGCACCAGTGAAACTACACTGCCGCCTGCAGACACCTCACCCTCCACAATTCCTGCTATCCAGGGAGAACCTATAGATCCTGCTGACTGGCCAGCCCTCTGTGATCCGGTAAGGACAGAGTTAGTTTGCAGAGGACCATACCAGACCAGTCCAGACTTTACATTTCCAAAAAGAGATGATGGGAGAAGCTGCCACCACAACAACTTCTACAGGAAATTAGTAAATGGGGAGAAAATCAAGAGAAGCTGGCTTGTATATTCAAGGAAAAACAATACTCTGTATTGCTTCTGCTGCAAGCTCTTTTCACAGAAAAATGACCACCTCATTAGGAGTGGCCTAAATGACTGGAAGAATTGTAGTGAGGTATTTGAGATATTTTGTAGAGGTACGTACAGTATCCATAAAAGCACTTTTGTTTGTAGAGGGTATAGTTAGGGTATAGAGGGTCATAATTTGCTTAAATGTCCTTACAGGTGCTTAAGAGTGTTTTGCACAGTTTATGGAGTTAACTTAATCCTAACTTTGAGTGTGTAATAAATTATTTAAACTAATAAAAAAGAAAATGTTCTGAAACTATTCTGGTGTTTGTTGTCCATGCAACATTTATTGTTGAACTGCAATGTAGAATAGTATAATTATAAGTGGGTGAAAAAACTGCTATGCAAAGTAAAGTGATGTTAAGTATTGTGTGTGTGTGTGGGGGGGGGGCGCAAAACTCAATCTCGCCTAGGGCAACCAAAGGGCTAGAGCCGGCCCTGAGTTGACTAGTAGCGTAGTGAGGCGCCAGAGGTGGAGCTTCTATACCTTCTATACCGTGTCAGATAGTTAAGCGCCGTATTGCAGGGATTAGTTTAACAACGGCATCCCCATTCTTGTATCTTTAGCTATTGTGAATGAGTCGACAGACAGGTACCATTTGTTCAATTATAAGGTCATGCGCACAAGTGAGGCCACCAGGAATCTTAAATCCTTTCAGGAAAGGATCAATTATACATTAAAAGAACAGAGAGGTTTAGTGCAAAGATTTGACAGCACAGTTCTTTTTTTGCATGTGCGTGTATGAGTGTGTTTGGTGTTTGTAGGCCTCTCTCTTTCTGTGTGTGTGTGTGTGTAGCGTCTGTCTGTCTGTCTCTGTTTGTGTACCATTATAAAAACTGAAGCCTACCATAAACCACGTTTGTGTGCATTTGTGCTTGATTATGCTTCTGAAGTGAATTCAATATGAATGAGGAACACTGCACAAGTAATCCAAAAACACAACAAAAGTAGCATGAAACCAAGACTCAAATCAAATCCTTTTTTCTGACTGCGTTGATTAATGTTATTAGATTAAACCTCTCCATGAGAGTATCAGTCTTCATGAACATATGCAACTCATAATCCACAGCCACGTAAATGATTAAAATAATAGCAATACATAATAATAGCAGAACCAGAGTCAATCCCTGAATCAGCCCATGGAGATCAGCCCAGGTGACCCACATTCAAACAGAAACATCTCACTGAAGTGCTGAGACTTTGGTTTCATGAAACAGTGCCATTTGGTTTTGATTAGGGTCGAGTTCAGTTTTAGCACAAAATACTCGAGGTGAGTGATGTCATATTGTACCCAAATCAACTTCATAACAGGGATGAAGAGTGTGTGTTTAATTCCCTGACTGACTGCATTCTTAATGGGATGAGGGAGTAAAAGAGATAAAATGGCAAGAGCAATTTTGTCAATCTGAGAATAAAAAAACCTTTAATAAAAAAGGTTGCCAGGTGCCAATCTCAAAATAAAACAGAATCTCATAGATGTTGGTGAAAATACACTATGACTGCACCTTTTTCTCATTCTTTCACGGCATTGCTCTTACACACTTTTTTTTCCTCTATAGAAATTCTATTTTTATTAAATGAAATTCCTTTTTTTTCCACTTTTGTATTTTATACTTCTTTCATTTGGCCATGTCTACCTGACATGACATTATATAAATATGTCTCCAGTGACTTGCCCTGTAGAGTAATGGTTCTGCAGTAAGCCAATCAACTGGACGCCACAATTCAACAGAGGGTCCTGTTGACCTGACATAGGCTGTATAGTCGACTCTCTCTCGGTCATTGTACCAAAGAGGGATGGTAGCTCCGGCCAGATGCTTTTCTGATTGATAGGCATACCAGACTCGTAAACAACCAGTCCCTCTGAATGGGAGAGTGATGCCCCTTCATAAGTCCCTGTCTGAGTCATAACATCCTCATCTGGATGACATCCCATAGAAGTCAACTAGATCAATAGCTGTCCATCATACCTTGACTCCAGAGGCCCACATTATGTCCTTACATAAGTTAATTGAATGCATTGCATTCTTGCCCTGCTCTATCACCAGACAGTGTTGGTCTGTATAGTGCTCCCTATGCTGAAAAAAGCACTAATTCTGTGTGACAGTCGCAAAATTGGGGTTATCACAAAATGGCTAGTGCGTGTTGCTGGACAGCATGCATCCATTGATAAAAGGATTTATTGCGTTTCTCATACGTTTGGCGTCTAACTCCCCATAGCAGCTGTGCTTGTGTAACTAGCTTAGTCTTCGGCTTGGTGTTGCCCTAATGTGTTTTCTCCATGTGAGATTGGGGATGGCTAGGCAGTGCCACAGATGTACTCTGTTTTTCACACCTGTTCTTTCCACGGAGGGAGAGAGAGAGAGAGAGAGAGAGAGAGAGAGAGAGAGAGAGAGAGAGACAGACAGGCAGACAGACAGGGCTGGCTCGCTCTAATAGAATTAGCTGGGAACAGTGTGTACAGACTAACTGGCGTTTCACACTGTATGTAACAAGGTGGCCAGGCAAGCCTCCTGTTGCCCCAACTGTCCCCCAGTGTGTGCCAGCACTGAGACAGTGAGAAAGGAGACATGTGACATCTGAATTTAAAGCATCACATTTGACATTTTACCATTGTCACAACAGACATTATTACCTCCACAAAAGGGAATGCATAAGTGAGCTCCATCGAATGGTTTGAAGGACTGTAAGAGAAAGAAGCTGTCGATATTAGTGCGACTAGAGAATGCCTTTTTTGGCTCAGAATCCAGCAATGTTCCTTAGTGCAATCCTCTTACAGGGAGTAGAACAATAGGGGAGACAGTGGCAGTGGCCAGAGATTAAAAAGACACCCTGTTGTGATGATCTATGCTCTGCCTGCAGGGGGAAGCCATGTGCTGGCACTGACTCTCTGGCACATCCGTCTAGTGACCGTCTGGGCATGACGTCATAGTATGACCTTACTGTGGTAAAACTGTGGGCATCCGATCTGAAATAGTCACACAACCTGCTTTATGTCTTTTGCATAAAGATTTATTTATAGGTGTATTTGTCATCTCCTCCACCATTCTATCTAGATAGATAACATGTCATTATACATTACTTATGTAAAATTATCCTCAAGGGGTAGCTGCTGCGTTTGGACGCAGGTAAAGAGGGCAAGTCATTCCAGCCCTGTATGCAAGTTTTCTTAAAAAAAAGACAGAAATATATAAATACACGACCATTTCCTTTTGTGTTGGATGGCTTTTGGGCACTCCGTTATTAATGTTAGTCAGAGTTACAACCGGTGTTGTTCTCTGCTTCAAACTAATGCAAAACTATGTTAATTATTGTATGACTGACTTGTCACCAAATTGCTTAAGGTTACAAAAACATTTTCTCTTAAGCTGGCCTCACAGGAACCCTTACGTTTGCAAAATAAATTGAGTAAATTCCTGAGGTTAATGATTAATTACAGCTCAGTCACCTTAAGATTGATTTGCTTTATCATGTGGACAAAATATTTGATTTAACTGATACAGTGGTAAATGGGACGTCCTAACTATATAGCCTTGGGTGCAAGTAGAGTACAATGAATCGGTCAACTTTGTTACCAACGAAGGCTTTGGCTATTCATAGTTCACCACGAGAGGGCGCCTTTGCCTCGTTTTTCAAACAAGCGATAAACGTGTGAGGACATCCTTCGACTAACCAATCACACAACGTAACACGATTAATGAGCTGTCACTAAGGTCATAGTAATCTACAGCTAATAAAAACGCAGTGTGAAGGTTAAGGTCAGGATACGACCTAATGGCTCTTTTTTTGACCTCATTCTCTCACAGTCACATTCCTCCAATCAGTGAGAGAGGGATCTATGGTTCCCATAGTAACAGTGACAAAGAGAAAATTAATGTAAATATGAACCTGACAACACTAGAGCAACAGTGATTCGGTGTTATCCACTAATTCTTCACTCTTGGCGCCACAATTTGTGTGCTCTCTCTCTCTCTCGCGCGCTCTCTCTCCTCTTCCTCCTCCTCGGCTTGTTTACGCGACTAACCAGGCACCCTTCTGAACGGCACTGCGCCCACCAACCACATGGTTTCCTAGGAAGACCGTGGTCTCGTCTGTTCCCCACTAATAATAGTGCTCTGGGGAGCCAGTTCACTGTCAGCCTGTGCTACCCTCCTCAGAGGCTCTGACCCACTTCTGCTGGCAGAAATGCGTGTAACGTCTGTGTGACGACAATGCCCACACCAGAATTATTACATTACATTGACTAGTTTTAGTTAAATTTTTATTTAGTTTTAGTGTTTTAGTTTTTCTCGTATTATGAGAAAGCTTTGATTTAAAGAAGATTCAAACAGAACCGGACAAAGTGGTATACCAACCACAGTGCAATTCAGGGGGGAAGCGCTGATTTTGCAATTCTATTTAGTTTTAGTTTGTGTGTCATTGTTCATTGTAGTTTTTATTTAGTTTTCGTGTTTTTGAAAATATCATTTTTATTTTTATTTCGAAATTATGTTTTCACTGCTAGTTTTAGTTTGAGTTTAATTTTCGTTCCCTGTAATAAACCTGGCCCACATATAGGCTCATAACTATCTGCTCATAATTATACTTTTCATAGACACCCTCAAGCAATCAGACGTACACAAATACACACACACACACACACACACACACACACACACACACACACACACACACACACACAGACACACACACACACACAGAAATAATGTTGGCAACAACTGACACATTAATACAGATATGCACACATATACTAATTTAAACATTTACATTGTCCTTGACGTGTCAATTCATTTTAATGCCAAGACTTAAGACGTAAGTGAAGCTGTGAGACTATTTCAGACCGGTTGCTCACAGTTCTACATCTAGTAGTTGTATTTTATTTGCGTCACACAGTGAGGATCTAGGTTGCTTGCTGAAGATGTCTTTGCTCACAAAAATGCTCACAGAGACACACACACACTATTCAGTGCATTTCTGTGTATTACATCACACCTTCTTTACTCCCACTCTCAGCCCCCCCCCCTTGTGATTTTTAATCAGGCCTGCATACACAAGCATGGGGGCGTTAAAATCCCCACTAATCTACCCAGGAGTTGGAACGTGTGCCCAGAACTGCTCTTTACAGATGGAGTCCTGCTGTCTGTTCCTTTTTTTTCCACCAATGACTTTTTGAGCAGGTGAAGAAGGCTGCAATATTTGTGGGTCTGCAGAGTTTATGGGTTTGTGCCTTGTTAGCATTCAAGATATACTGTATTGGTGTGGTATGTTTCTGTCAACGTTTGGCAGAACATCCCGCTACATCATCTCAACTCCACAGCAGGGTGTTGGGCACCAGAGACCACCATCAGGCAGTCAGCACTTTGTCTTTTCAAAGCACTTTCATTAAAAACACAGGGCATCAGCACCATGGACAGCAGCATGTCCTCGCAGTTCAAATCGACACCCCATAAATAATATCTCTCCATCAGCCTGTTTATCTTAAAATATATCTGCATGTTTATATTTCATCATCTGTCATCTGTGTCCCTTTTATCTCTCTCTCTCTCTCTCTCTCTCTCTCTCTCTCTCAAAATATTTGTCTTTATCCCCCTCTCCTGCTTTCCTGTCCCATAGGAACTAGCGGGCATCTGGCTCAGACAGTCATCCATCTCTGAAGCTCGAGCCTTTGGAAGCTAATCTCATGGAAGCTCAGCTCAGCTGGGACTTCCCAATCCAATGGATGATCAGATGTACCTTTTACGTTAAAACCCTGTTTTCCTCGCCCAAATCTTTTTTTCCCCTCAATTATTAATACTGCATTTTTTGTGCAGTGTTGTGCACTGGACTTATCAGAATCAGAATCAGAATCAGGTTTTATTGGCCAAGTAAGTTTGCACAAACAAGGAATTTGACTTGGTAAAGTGGCTCTCAATGTGCTTACACAAAATATACATTACAATACAAAACAAACAGTGCAACGGTCTAAGAAGTTTAAGAAATATATACAAGGCGGAATGGCTATATACAGTAGCTGTGAAATGTTACACAACAATAGTGCAAAGAAGAAGTGGAGAGTGCAAGAAGTGCAGGGATAAATATATATGCTATATATGCTACAGTGGGTTAGCTGTTCAGTAGTGAGACAGCTAGGGGGAAGAAACTGTTTTTGTGCATTATTGTGTTATAAGTAACAATGTTGCACAATCAGCATAGGTAAAGGTACAACATAGATTAGTCTGCATCCAACCCAGACAGTCATGTACACGAAATTGTCAACATTCCAACCATCAGCTGTTCAATCAAGCGATAACTTAAATTCCGTATACTCTAATATTGGACATCAGTCTGTGAATTGCAGTTCACGTTTCATGCAAATCTCAAGAGACACGAGGGGCAGGTTCCATCTTGTACATAAGAACTGGCTCTTTATTGCAGGGAAACCATCTATTCTCCATGCAATGTGTACCTCTATCCACCTCAGTGAGTCACGGACCCCCATAAACGATACTCTGCCTTTCCAGGACGTTTATTGGAGTGGAGAAAATCACTGTGTTAAAGCCAGCGAGAGAGCCTGCCCCAGACTTTAAATTAACCTTCTGAGGAGGCCTCAGAGCCAGGCAGACTTTTACCTGCCCTTACAGTGCTATTACTCAATGCAAGAGGAAGGAACTATGGTGGAAAAAATCAATACTGGGTCTATGAGATTTCCAGCACCATCACAGCAATGCTGCAATTTGAGATTGGGCGGTGTATGTGGTGTTTGGTTTGGCTCTGTGTGGAGTGCACATGTTAGTGAGTAAGTGTGTGTGTGTGCGTGTGCGTGTGTGTGTGTGTGTGTGTGTGTGTGTGTGTGTGTGTGTGTGTGTGTGTGTTGGAGAAGGAGAAAACAAGTGTGTATATTTAGGGACTACATATGTGTTTATATTGAATGTGTTAGTGTTTGTGTCAGTTTATCTCATCAGTGTGCAAATGGGTGTTTGTTTGGTGTGTGTGAAAGTGTTTGTGTCAGTGTGAGCATACATGCTGTTAGTTAATGTGAGAGAGCGAGTAGCTCCGTGATCTGTGCCTGACTGCCTGCCTCCCTCCCTGGCTCCAGCCTAGGATGAGGTCACCAAAGCGTAGGCCGGCCGGACCATATGTTACGTTAAAAAACTGTGTGACAGAACTAATCCTAGAGCGCGCAACATTACACAAGCGCGTGCTGCCCAAGAGTCCCATCTGTCAATCATGCCAGACAGTTTGATTTTTATTTCGGAACTATCCACAATAAGGCAATAATGGCCAAAAAAACTAAGAGGAATTGAAACATTCTTTGTAAATATTGTGTATGCCGTATTCACTTGTTCCATGAACGTCCACCTGAACTGTGCTTTTGGATTTAATTTTCCAGAGCTTCACCCAAAGGCCCTGCCAAAAGACAACAATGCTGGCTGGCTAGGCTAAGCCCCCATGTAATTTTTCCTCCACCCAATATTTCCAGAGGTTTTATCTGCATTTTTCTCTCTTTGGTTCTCTTCAAGTGAGTGTATATGCTGTCATGAGTGTTGATTGTTTATTTTCATGTGCATATGTATGGTGTTAGGAATTGTACTCCTGGCAGCTTGACAACATATGGTGCAAGTGCAGTACTAACATAATGGATTCGTTTTAGCATGTACCGATTCATTCAGTGATGATATTGTGTCATCATTGCCTCGGTGCCTGTGTGTGTAAGAGCGTGTATGTAAAATTGATTCACGTCACGTTACACATTTTCACACCCTACCATTTTTGTCATTCGTGCTCGTCATCGTGTTCTTGTCACCGTGGGACCGAGCTCTTGGCAGCCAGTGGGTGGTTCCTTGGGTCACAAATGTGCCCATGGAGGAGGGGCTTATGGGGACGTAAGAGTTAAATGTCATCTTCGGCTTTTTGTTGGACTGGGAGCATCCACGGTCCGTGTAAACGAAACGACGTAAAGCGTAAAGAAATAGATAACATGGTAATTTGCTAGTTAGTGAGATTATTTGTAAACGGACTGTAAACCTACTCTTGTTTGTTATAAGAGAAGAGGAACCGATTCACAGACAAACCATCACCACTGGCGCGGTTCCGTGATGAGCAAGAAACCTGAACGGACCACGGCAAGCTATTATGTTTTTTTTTTCGTTTTGCTTTAACTTTATAATTACAATGTGATTACATACATTTTCTTCTGTTTGCATTAATAGATACCCTATGATTCAGAAATTCGTGCGATAGCCTATGTGAGCTGTAAACTACAAATTTGGAAGCAGCGTTAAAAATATAAATAAACGCGCTGCTCAGATTGTATCCCGCGATTGCACGATAGTCTTTGTATAAAACCTGGGTTTTCGGTGGAGAATTACTTTTAAAACGGACTGTTCAATGCTATCTCTACAAACACAGACAGTGACTGGACATGGATGATTTTCGGCTTTGTGAATGAGGCAGTGATTTCACTCAATCGACCCTCAATCAACCGTGCCAACGAAGATGTCTCTGGCCGCTCATTCAGCACTTCAGTTCTTTGGGGAAAGCTCTGATGGGACGACCAAATAGGAACACATTTCTTGTTTAACGTTTTGACACATTGTCTGCGGAATCTTGGCCAATCTAGTACACTGCTGCTTTATCTGCGAACCGCCGGTGAACTGCTACGAGCGGTGAATGCTGCAGAGCGCTCCCTGACCATCTCCATCTCTGGAGCCTGAACTAGCGAAGACCCGGAAGACCACCCAGCACCTGTGATGGATGACTCGGGGATTATTCGCCGACGGCGGCTTCAGGTGAGAAGATTGACACATCTTTTTGACATGTTTTAGTAACATCATTCTAGCAGTCATGTTTATTTTGCTTTGGCTAGTCCCTCTCCCACCTCGATGTTTCTGTGACATAGCTGCGCAGATGCATTAAAAGAAGCCCAAACACACAGTACAAAACGGCTGTGACATTTAGTATGTTCGATATCCATTTGATTGTGTCCAACTCAGTTGTTTATGTTGATGTCTAAGGCCTCCTCACTTATCTACGCGTCCTTAAATAAATGCCAACTCCCATTCATATGCTATGCATACTCTATCACTGGCGTGTGCTGGTTGATAGAGTATGCTTAGAGTATGCCCCCAGCCTAAGGGTTCTCATCTGTAAGCTGCTAATAAAGACTAAACCACCAGCTCTGTAGCAGAAATCTAAGACAGCCAGCCACACCAATGCAGACATTTTGCTATGAAGTCAGAGCGTAGTCTTTGTGTAAACAGGGTGGGTTTTGAATTTCATAGTCATGTCCCTGCAGCAGAAGGCATGATGTTTTAATGACGTATATCGTGACTAGCAACCCCCTGTTGGTACCACGCTTTATGGGTCACTTTAAGAAATCCTGATGCATCCTACACAAACGAAGGTGTTATTTGTACATTCTTGCATAAAATGTGTAAATGTCTGTTGTGTTTCTGTTGTTGATGGGTCTATAGTAATGCAGTGAAGCCGTATGTGTGCGTTGTATTATTTCACTAGGGAGAAGCTCAGGGGATGTAATATCTTGCCCGTTGGCAGAATAATGGCCTTGTAACGGTTCTGTGTATCCCCTGGGGTCTCAGCCGGTCTCTTTCTCTTTCACACACACACACACACACACACACACACACAAACACACACACGCACGCACACACACACACACACACACACACACACACACACACACACACACAAACACACACACACACACACACACGCACGCACACACACACACACACACACACACACACACATAAACAGACACACACACAAACAGACACACACACACACACACACACACACACACACACACACACACACACAGATGAACACACACTACACGCCTCTTAACACTCCAGCCGAGCCCCTCTGTCTGTCAATGCCATATGGTGAAACACCCAGTCCCCTGGGAGCAAAGGGCAAAGGTCATTCCCATGATGCTCAGCTTCAATTCTCTGCTGAAAGGCAGACACGTTGGGGCTGTCTGATTCTCCCTCTGCTCATTTCACCCTTATTTCACCTTCACGCATGTGCAGAGGACACCTCCTCAGTAAAGGACACATTTGGACAAGAAACTAAAGGACAGTGAGTTGGAATGAAAATGCTGTCCCTGTAAGATGCTGCAGTCAGCTGCAAACAAACCGTCTGTGAGGTGAAGATTAGGAGGGACAAACTGGTGATAAGTCACTCACATGACTTTCTGATGACGAGGCATTTTATTTATTGCAGAAAGACTAGCGCTTTAAGGTGGATGCTGTCTGGAGCTTTGGGACCTCGTATTTTCCCTGTCATCCGCACAAAGAAATTGGCCTGGTGGAAGGATTTGAGGTGGTGGTGCTGGTGGGGGCGGTGATGGCAGTGTGGGCAGTGTGCCCAGCCAATACTCTCTCATCCTGGCTCTGGCCATTTTTCCCCCAGACAGGCCGGTCTGAGGACATGACGTCTGGTGGCCATTTATAGGTGCAGCGATGCCTGTATCTTGGGAGGATGTGCCTGGCGTCAGCGTTACCCTTTCTCTTTATCCCATATCTCCGTCTTCGCTCAGTCTCTCTTTTTCCCTTCTCTGTTTCTCAGTGCCTCTCCATTTTCCCAATCTCCTACCTCCTCTCTAATACCAGTGGATTCACCATATCTCTCACCCTGTCCTTCTTTTCCCATTCTTTCCTCTTTTTGATACCTTTGTTTCTCTATTTCTGTTCTTCTCTCTCTCTCTCTCTCTTCTCTCTCTCAAACACTGCCTTTCCATCTAATTACCTCAGAAAGAGGGAGAGATAGAGAGAGAGAGAGAGAGAGAGCGAGAGAGAGAGAGAGAGAAGCTGTGATGCTGTTGCCAGGTTGTTGCCAAAAGGGATGCCAGGCTGAGTGCTCCCACGCTGAGTACACGGCTTTCAGCACAGATCCCCTCTCTGCCAGGACACGCTCCCCACCACTACGCAGTGCTAGTGCTAGCATTAGATGTTTAAGAGGTTTACCCGGTACGCTCTCTCAACCACATATGAAAGATTTTCATTTGGTTTATTTATGATGTCTCTCCTGTCTTGTCACTGTCTTGTCACATTTCACATGAATGGCTCTGGTCATTCAGAGCATAGAGACAATGCTATTAGCAGGGCAGTCTGTACGGTGTCAGTCTTGTGCAGTCGGACATGGGAACCCCTTTTTTTTCAATCCCACACGGCTTCACAGCACCCATCTCACTGTTTTGAATTGAATGCGTCACTTTTAAAAAGTCGGCAAAAGTCCAAGACTGGCATGTTTCAGCATGAATGTGAGCCTGAGGATGAGTTCTGTTTATGCTTACTCCCTGTCATAAGTCAGGGCAATAACTCCAACCCTGCTTATAGGCCCACGGCACTGCACAGCACAACACTCTAATCGGGCAGTGGCACAAGCACCACTGAGTTGACACTAAAGGGAAAACATCATGGCAGATCTGTGCCATCTACAGTCGGTGGGTGAGTCAGTGACAAATGAGAAGATGGCTCTTCTAGCTGATATCACATGGAGAGAGAAGCCAAACAGCAAAACACTCATGCAGCAATTAAACCTGCTAACACTGGCAGAATATTCCATTAAACAGGATTACCGAGTTATCTGGATAGCTGTGCTGGATAAAACACACCATAGTGTGGATGGTTTCCAGGTGTTGCCTCATACAGTAACTCACAAGTGTTGCTCTGTGGAGTGATAGTGATCGTGATAGTGATCTGAAACTCCAAACGCCAGGTGTAACCTGAGGATCAGTCATTCTTGAATATGACATGGGGTACAATGAACCCATTTGACCCTGCAATACGAGAGCAAACCCAGCTCGGCCGCAGCCGCCATCTTGGAAGCGTCTCAGCAATGCAAAACAAAAAAGGGTGCCACAAGCGGTACTCGACTGATCTGTAATCAGTAGGCTGTGCGCGACTTTGATTGACCTCCATCTGTCAGTAGTGTGCTTCGGATGTCTGCTCATGACTCCCAGAGAAGGAGGAAAGAATGAAACAGAGACAATAGGACAGAGAGGGAGAAAGAAAGGAATGAAGAAAGAAAGAAAAAGAGGGGAGTGGGGGGGGGGGGGTAAACTCAATTAAAGATCTAAAATTAAATAGTATCCTGGAGTCTCTGAGTCACTGCACGGAATGGAAAACTAGCAGACACATACATCACCGGAGAGCGCAGCGCTAGTGGGTGGGGTCTAAACAACACAACAGAGGTGTTTACACGTGCACTTTAAAAAGCAGCTGTCGGGCAGGTCAGACTGGAATGGACATATGATTGATTTAAAATACGAAAAACAAAACATTGTACCTTAATCTTTAGAACATTTCCAGCAGGATGTGCTGCGTTCTCTGTTCCTGTCCCCTGAGCGAGACGCTGAATCAATCCTCTGTGTTGCTGCTGCTCCGCCTCTGTTCACATCTGGCTTTGTCCTCACTATCTCTCATGATTATCATAAGCATCGTTTCAGACCATAGAGAGGCTGTTTTTCATGCAGTGTCTAGGAGTGCTAATGTATCCGGTCTGTTCCACCTTGCCTGTGTCCTCTGCTCTGTTGGAATGACCTGGGATCAATTATTAGAGTACATACGTGTGAGCAGCTGAACACCGATCAATAGATTTATCATGCCAAAGAGAGACTTGCGGTGTCCTAATAGACGGGTACTCTTGAATGATAGTGGAATGACACACTGCCCTAACGAGTGCTTTTGTACTGCAATGTCATCTCAGTGCATTTTGCCTTTTTGGGGAAAATATTTAAAAAATGTGAGTGACTATTAATAGAAAAGGTTTCACAGCAAACTGTGTCTGATCCACTTTGGAAATGCTGCAGCTGTACACAGCCAAGGATAGAAGGACACCTCAGCCTTATGTTATTATTATGGTATGATATCTAATAAGGTAATGTGAGCAGTTACATTGATGGTCAGTGGTTGCTTAGAGTCACCTTCACATTGACTCCAATGTGGTAGAGGTAATGAATTAATTACTCTACTGACTGGCAGACATGCAAGAGTGAGGCTTGGCATTTGGTGTTTGATTTGCTCTAAAGCCTGAGAGTCGGAAGAAATGGTCACAGTTGAAAACATTTCAGATGTTGTACAAAAACATTTCTATGCTTGTGTATTTGTGTCTGAGGCATGTATGCTTTTTGGTGTTCTGATGATCACCTAGACGTTCCCAGATATAGGAACAGACACAATAGCCTTGTGGAGCGGCCCCTTGTGTACCCCATGTTCTCCAGCCATGTTCTCTCTCTCTATTCTCCGTTTCATACTCACCTGTCTCTTTCTGGCTGTCTCCCTCCCTCCTACCCCCCTCTCTTCTTTCCTCTATCCCTCTCTCCTTCACCAGTGCACTGTTCTCTCAGTGGGGGTATAGAGAAAGAGACAGAGGACAGAGAAAGCAAGAGAAAGGGAGAGAGAGAGAATATACCAGCCAATGTCTGTCATTCACACACACACACACACACACACACACACATAAAACTGTAGTTTGATAAAAAGATACGATCAACGGGTATTTCATGTGGCCAGCATTGTTATTGTTTAAAGAACCTACCTGATCTGTTTTCTCTTTCCCTTTACCTCTTTTTCCAGAAGGATCTACCACTGCCACGCAAGAACAGTAGGTGAGTACAGTCCTCTCTTTCTTAACACCCTGTCTGTGTGTGTGTATGTGTATGTGTGTGTGTGTGTGTGTGTGTGTGTGTGTGTGTGTGTGTGTGTGTGTGTGTGTGTGTGTGTTTGTGTGTGTGTAAGAGAATCCATACATTGGCAATGCTGTAAAGTTTTGGTAGGTGTGAGGCACAACTGTACAGCCGAGAGGAGAGGTTCATGATTACACTCCTGGCAGATACATTCTTTGGGTCAGTTTGAGTTGCTCTGTCCATGGTGCTGAAACCATTAAAGTGATAATTGGATCAGTGGAGCAGTCCCACTGTGTGTGGGAGCATGAATACGTGCTTAACTGTGTGTGTTTGTGTATCAGTTTGTGTTTCATCTAGTTTAATTGTCTGTGTGTACACATTTATGTGTGTGTGTGTGTGTGTGTGTGTGTGTGTGTGTGTGTGTACCAACAAGAGATATTAATCAATAGACTCCCACTGAAAGTAATAGCAGAATCATGGCATAGCTTGCGTTGTCATGTTGTCTTTCCAGCACATGCCATTACACATGCCAATACATTTTAGCCTGTACAAAAATCAATAACATGACCTTTTCATGATTACATGTTTTGTCACTCCCTCTTATCCCCGTGGGGACTGGGCTTATGGTTTGAACAGCACCTCTCCTGCTCTTAAATAATGGAAGCAGCTGAGTTGGATTACTGTGGGTTTGTGTTATTATTATGTATATGTGTCAGTTTCTACCTCATGCTTTATTTAGAAACACTCTCGCATCAGTGATTTCAAATACCTCACTGCTTTCAAATAGTGAATTATTAGCAGGATGACTTTCAATTCTAAATTAATTTACTTAAGGTTGAATGAGGCCTGTCCTATATCTCTCTCCTCTTTCTCACTCTCTCTCTCTCTCTCTGTCCCTCCAGCTCTTTTTCATTCACCCTGTGTTCTCATGAATTTCTGTTCTCATTTGTGGTGCTCCACTTGCCCCAAGATAACTCTCAGCCTTAAGAGCTCTCATACGTACACACATGTGCACATGCATTCATACAGACACACACACACACACACACACTTACACATAGACACACACACACACAAACACACACACACACACACACATACTCACTCACATAACGGGTGTTATAAAATAGCCCACATGCGAACCAAGCTACAAGCTATGTCTCACGCAAGACTTGCATCATTGATGGGACAAAGGATACCTATAGCTACTGAATGAGTGGAGACAAAGGATTAGCCCTAGGCCATCATTATAGTAGAGAGACTAATTACAGGAAGAGCCAGAAGCATGGACACACTCATGCTCAAAAATGTACACACACACATACTGTACACTTACACAAGAACCCACATTTAAACATGCACACTCACATAGGCCTGTACATGCATACTTGTCACTTTAATCCTCAAAGCAGAGCTATGCAAACGTATGCACATCACATACATATAGACACTCACACTCACTCGCACACACACGCACACACACACTCACACGCACGCACACACACACACACCACACACACACACACACACACACATACACACACAAACACACACAAACTCCTACACAAAACTCGTCAAAAGGGTGAGCAATGCGTTTGACATTTTGGTGCGATCCTGCTGTTTCCTGCCTGTCAACTCTGCTGCTCCCAGCTGCTTGTGTTTTCACACCACTCACACTCACGCAGTGCATGGCCCCGCCTGTCTCCTCACAACACACATGCACACTCACACACACAATACCGCCGTCTTCACCAGCATCACATTAAAGTCCCACGCAGAATTGGAATAGAAGTAGACGTTATGCGTATTGATGTTTTAAAGTGGTGCAGTAAAGCTATGCAGTGATGGGCGCATGACCAGGCATCTTTGGAACAACCAGAAGCGTGGCAGGAATGTAAGATTCGTCAGCAGCTATAGCACTTCAGTCAGGAGTCTGGAAGCTGCGAGACAGTGTCGCGCTCCGGACTGCCAACTGCTTTGGACAAATGGCTGACTGGGTTGGAGAGTGCTGGAACAGCGGGAGAGAGAATTGAGTTTGAGAGGCTCATTAATGAACCTCCTGCTCTTTCCCTGCTCCCACCCGACTAGGATGACTCGCCTGCTGCAGTAGTGCTCTCATAATCTTCATTGTTTACAGTTAGACGTTAAAGTTTCTTTAAGGTAGGCTAACGTAATAGTCTTCCAACACACATAATGTTCTGTAATCTTATTTTTACTACAGCTTTGAAGTCATCCTTGTCAGTGTCCTCTAACTGCAGATGAAAATCCAGGTACCATGATAATGAGGCCTGTGTTCTGTGGATGCTTTATAAGGGAACGATTAAGGGAGCCTACTGTGCTTCATTGCTGTCTGGGATAGGCTGTGAAACGTTCAGCTGGCTTCAAGCGAGTTTGACTCAAGAGTATTCTCTCATCCTCCTCCCGCGATCGTCACCGCGGGGCCAGTTACATGATGAGAGGACACAAACAACGGCCTCTCTCTCTTTTTTATGCTCTCTCTGTCAGTCTCTCTCTATCCACCTCTCTCTCTGGCTCTTTCTATCCCTCTCTCACTGGCCAGCTCATGCTCACACACACACAAACATACATACATACATGCACACACACAGACACACACACACACACACACACACACACACACACACACACACACACACACACACACACACACACACGCAAACACACACACACGC
>NC_045152.1:24543818-24553818 GCF_900700415.2 Clupea harengus
GGAGTGTGTGTGTGTGTGTGTGTGAGTGTGTGTGTGCGTGCACCTGTCTGGAAGTGCTCCTCAGGAGAGGATGCCTAATGGGATCACGGAGTGTTTGAAAGTGCTTCTCCCCAGCCGAAGAGGAGGAGGCTCGAGCGCTCCCATTGGCTAGCGGTTGAAGCACATGGCAGAATGGGAACAAAAACACGCGCCCCCATTGGTGGAGCTGTAGGTCCCTCCCCCTCTGGCTCTGCTTAGCGACAGAGATGAAGGTGGTGTGAGACTGACTCAGTGGCTGCTCCACCAGTAGGAGGATCAGCACGGCCTCTCTGGAGCCCTCCCCCCTCCAGCTTTCTTTCCTTTTCTCTTTCTCTCTCTCCACTCTCCATGTACCAGGTTATTGGACCATACGTAATGTCTGTTTTGGGACTATGTCCCCTGAGATGCACAGTACACCTTCTCTTGCTCTTTGTCTCTGTGTCTGTCTCTCTCTATCTCTTTGTCTCTCTGTCTCTCTGTCTCTCTTTCTCCATCTCTTTGTCTCTGTGTCTGTTTCTCTCTATCTCTTTGTCTTTGTGTCTGTCTCTCTCTGTCTCTTTGTTTCTCTTGTTCTCTTTGCAAAAAACATTTGATGTTTGTCGATGACGTGGCAGTGTTGTTGATCTGTGAGTCTTGGTGATTGGGCCACAATGGAGATACTGTACATACATGAGGCTGACTGCTCTGGTGAAAAAGAAAACACAAAGACAAAATGTTCACATTGATACAAAATAAGCAGAACCTTAACGTATCAGTGTAAGTGGACGAGAGCAGTGTTAGTGTCAGTGGCTCTAAAGGCCCTCCAACTCATGTGTTTAGTGATGGGGTAGCGAGGTAATGAGAGAGAGAGAGAGAGAGAGGGAAAGGAGGGAGAGGGAGAGGGAGAGAGGGGATGAAAATGATGAGGACTGACCGCATGACTATGCATCATTGACTCATGTCACCATCTCATACTCTTCCCATTAGTCTAAATAACGCCCTAATCTCTCACACATCCCCATTCATAAATTATTTGATGTAACCGTTCTATGTTGGACTGTGTTTGTGTACCTGTGTGTGTCAGAGGGTGGGGGGAAGGTTGTGAATTCTTAGTGTGTGTCTGTGCATTTGTGTGTTTTTCTGTGTGTGAATATATGTCACAATGAATATTAGTGGGCACATAGTGTTTCGTTTTTCCATGTCCCTGTCCCCATGTTTGAGTGTTTTGCGTATCATTTGGCATCTGTGTTTGCATGTGTGTGTTTGTATTTTGGTGTGTACATACATGTTTGTGTATGTGGATCTATGTCCACTTGTGTGTGTGTGTGTGTGTGTGTGTGTGAAGTTCCACTGAAGTGTATTTGTGTGTGTGTGTGTGCGTGTGTGTGTGTGTGTGTGTGTGTCTGTGTGTGTGTGTGTGTCTCAGAGACATATGTGTGAGTAGGGAAGGGAATTTTAAATAGGACAGCTACTCATACTCAGTCCCTCTCAGAGGGCTAGTCAGTCTAAGAGCTGTACATTGCATTTTACTGCAGCCAAGCGCTGGTACCTGTTCACAGCCAACCAGCATGGCCTCCTGTAAGGAGACACTGGGCCCCTCTTACTGCAGTCTTTGCTGTAGGGTCATAATAATCTCTCTCTCTCTCCTGCTCTCTCTCTCTCTCTCTCTCTCTCTCTCTCTCTCTCTCTCTCTCTCTCTCTCTCTCTATCTCTCTCTCTCTTTTGCTCTCTATCGCTCTCTCTCACGCTCTCTCTCTCTCTCTCTCCCACTCTCGCTCTCTCTCCCTCTCTCTCTCTGTCTTTCTTTGTTTCTCTTTATCTCCTCCTATGTCTCCCTCTTATCTGGCGTGAGGGGAGAGAAGAGCCTGGTGGGGATTGATGGCTGAGGAAATTGAATTTTCTTTATCACTACAATCCTGAGGCATGCAGCTGAGCGAGCCCTGGACACTCACGTGTATTACACACAACACACACACACATAAATATATACACACACACACACACACACACACACACACACACACACACACACACACACACACACACATACACAGACAGCTTTTTATTGGTTGTGTAACAGTCAGTGACAAACAATCATTACTCTCCACTCTCTGAGTTTGTGCAACTCAAGTGGGGGAACCTCCTCAGCTGACTTGCTTACTGTAAGCTTAAAGGGAGGAATTGCTGGACTTGCAGAAGTGCTTGTGGGCATGGGCTTGATGCCAGACCATATGGATTACAAAACTGAGTCTGTGTGTGTGTGTGTCTTTGTGTAAGTGTGTGTGTGTGTGTGTGTGTGTGTCTTTGCCCGTGTGAGTGTGTGTATTGTGTTAGGGCAGTATGTTCCGAGATTCCTGTTCACCATGATATGTTACAAAGCTTTGGTATGATGACAGAGTGTGTGGATTTCCTGAGTTTGGAGTGATGTGATGTTTTTTTTATTGGTGACTGGACTGTGGGATGTTTTTCTTTTTGGTGCTGTATACTGACGGTGATATCATCTCTCTATCTCTCTCTCTCTCTCTCTCTCTCTCTCTCTCACTCTGTCTCTCTCTCTCTCTGTGTCTCTCTCCAGCTGCCGCAGTAGCAACAGGAAGAGTCTGATCCTCACCACCACCTCCCCCACGCTGCCTCGCCCTCACTCTCCTCTGCCTGGCCACCTGGGTGAGTGCAGCAGCTCCTACAGGCTCCTTCATGGCCCACATGGAGATGTAGACCCTCAGAGGAAAAGGCTCCTCAACCTCGTCCCCTTGGGAGTACACTTAGGGACCCTCTGGCTTTCAGTGGTCTAGTGCCCAGCTCTGATTAAGCCTTTGGAGCCCTCAAGGATACTCATTTGACAGAGAAGATTTCTCAGTGTAGAAAACACTAGGATCTTTCAGTTGTAGATGACACCTTTTTTTTCAAAAGGTTCAGAACAAAAGGTCCAACTCCTTACCACACAAATAGCCTCATCCCACATCATTGAATCATTCCACAGAGATGAAAAGGTCCAAAAGGGAAGGTTCTTATGAACTTGGTATCATACAGTACATATACTTTTCTGTGCTCCACACTGTTGTCATAGAAGAATGTGCAAAAGATAAATACGATCTGCAGGAGTTGCGTGAGATTCAGATCCATTAGAAATAGAGGGGCTTGTTTCTGTTTGTGTGTTTTGAGGAAAGTGTCCTCTCTGGCCTTCCCTCTGGGTAATCTCTGTGGGCACCAGCCTCTGCTGACTCATTCATAAGACAGGCACAGTCTGCTCTCTGTCAGTCTGTCCTCTGTGAGCTGCCGTAGACTGCGTTGTTGAAACATCACCATTGTTATTATTGTTGTATCAACAGGAAGCAGCCCCCTGGACAGCCCTCGAAACTTCTCCCCCGGCACCCCTGCCCACTTCTCTTTTGCCTCGTCCAGACGGTAAGGACTTCCAAGTCTCACAGCAGTAATTACTTCATTATTATGTTAGAAGAGGACCTGGCTGAAAACAAGTGGACAGGCATTAGAGTCTCTATGTAATCTTAAATGACAGCCGGAATGATGGGCAGTCAATGGAGGGTATATATATTTTTTTGCCTGAAGAAGCATGTATGTGTGTATATGTATTAGCATACATGTTAGCATAAAATCTGTCACTTTCCCTCTCCTCTCTGTTGAGCGGAGCTGACCAGGGATGCAGCAGTGGCTGTTGGCTCTGGGGGAGGGGGGTGGGGGCAAACGTCGTCATTAGCTCTCATTGGCCTACTTTCGCCGGCTCCATCTGGAGATCTGAGCTCAGCCCTGTCAGTCCCGATTCAGCCCCAGCAGCCTCCCCCTCCCCACAGAACTGATCCCTGGCCAGCTGCGCTTAACAAGAGAGAAGAGGGAAAGTGGCTGAGAGTCCACAACACTGCAGAGAGTATCTCTCTCATTTCACTACATAGCTGTGTCCCTGCGTCAGTCATAGCATAGGGAGGAGGAGTGGCTGGGGAAGAGAAATGTAGGGAGTTCAGCACACCAAGAATGATTGGGAAAAAGGGGATTCGTTGGTTTAATCATAATTAGTCATGCTGTCAGATCTTTGTCAGGTAGAATTTGTGGAGCCGGTGGTGATCAATAATCAATACATACATAATGTGTCAGGGCAGGGTTCACTGGTTTTACTGCTTTCAGGAATACTATCAGTGATAGAACTCATCTTCCTCCTCTTCTTCCTCCTTTCCCTCTCTCTCTTTCTCTCTGTCTCTCTCTCTCTCTCTGTTGTGTAGGGATGGACGCCGGTGGTCCTTGGCTTCTCTCCCTTCCTCTGGATACGGAACCAACACCCCCAGCTCTACGGTACTTGTTAGCTGTTTACACAAAGTATATGTATGATAAGTTCCAATGCACTTATCGGCTTGCAGATGTGTTGCTGCATTGGAGACGAACCAGAGTTGATTATTCATAGCCCATGGAAGACTGTAGCACTGCTTCTTAACTATGAAAGCATGCATTAGACCAAAAATTCTTGAACATCGAATGATAGATCATATTTATTTTGGCATTGGACATACACATAGTTAAACACATACTTACCAAGAACCTTCGGATATCCCTTGTCTCTCTCTCTTTCTCTCTCTCTCTCTATATATATATATATATATATTTATAGTATATATAAAAGCAAGACACACACATTTCTGCATTTCTCAAGCACTCTTCTCTCTTTTCCTCGAGGCTCTCTGTACTCTCTGTATGTCTCCCCTCATCACATTACATAAGCCCATCCCAGGGACAGGGGGACATGAGCACTCACACACACACACACACACACACACACACACACACACACACACACACACACACACACACACACACACACGCACACACACACGCACACACACACACTGGATGGGTTGAGGGAAGATGCAGCAGAGAGGGAGAGGGAAATCTAGATGGGGGCAAGGACCAGTGCAGAGAGGAGAGAGAGAGAGAGAGAGAGAGGGAAAGAGAGAGAGAGAGAAATAGATAGAGAGAGGGAAAGAGAGATGGAAGGAGAAATCGAGTGAGTGAGAGTGAAAAAAGGATGCAGCATTTCCAGATGAAGAAAGAAAAGTACCTGATCAGACACCTCTAATCTGCTTATCTCTTTCATGTTCTCCGTACGGCCTCTGATTGCAGCGCTTGTGCAGATTACTGTGTCTGTGTGTGCGCGTGTGTATGCGGATGCAAATGTCTGCAGCAGGGAAATGTTATGATATTGTGTCAGGATCTTTCAAAGCAGGGGAAAAAAACAACAACACACCCCTAGAAACGTAAAGCATGCCTGACACGAACGAGATTGTGTTTTCCTTCGCCGCTCAAATTTGTGGCAATGCACCGATGTCTCCCGCAAGGAAACCTGTCGAGTAAATAAATGACAGAAAGTGCAGCACTGACAAGGTCTCCAGTGCACTGAGACTAGCCCCCCCCTCTTCAGCTCTCTCAGCATCCACTTTAGACTCTCTCTGCCCGGGGACACAATGAACAGGTGGGGACAGACAGACAGACAGACAGACAGAGTGGAAGAGAGTCTGAACAGACTACCTGTGCAGTCATTCATCACTGTCAGTGACAGGCTGTGCTGTCAAGAGGACCTTGATGGTGATAGATGAACTGTTGATTTGACTGTAGCCTTCTCTATTGATACGTTTCATGTCTTATTAGGAGCATCAGGACTGTTTGTGTGTGTCGAGGGGTGTACTCTCTGATGCGGTACTCTCTGTACACTCTGATCCCCACCGGCTGGGTGACTCGGTCTGGGTGAAGTTTTCAGCCTGGCTGCAGTCACACTTTGAGATCGTCGCCCCTGGAGACGGGAGATGGGCTGTTTGTTTCCCATCCATTATCTTATTGTTGTCTTCCACTGAATGGGAAGTCTATTACGCTGACAAATGAGAGGGGTGCCTGGTGGAGGCATGGCATGCTAACGCTCTGGAACAACTGTCTCTCTTCCACCCCATCTCTCTCTCTTTCCTCCCCCCCCCCCCGGCTCTCATCTTTTGTCTCCCGTCTCTTTCTGTGAGTTTTTCATCCTGCCCCCTCCACTGCATTCGCACCTCTCTCTTCTTCTTCTTCTCTCACTCCTCTGTCTTCTTCCTCCATCCATCTCCATCTCCCTCTTATTCTATTTTGTTCCTCCCACTCTTTATAATCTTTATGTCTTCTCAACATCTCTTTTCTTTTTTCCTTCCTCTTTCCCTCTTCCTCTCCCTCCCTCCAGTCTTCCAGCTCCTCTCAGGAGCGTCTGCACCAGCTGCCATTCCAGCCCACCATGGACGAGTTGCACTTCCTCTCCAAGCACTTCGGCAGCACCGAGAGCATCACCGACGACGATGGCGGACGCTGCTCTCCACTTGTGCGCCCACGGTCACGCAGCCTTAGGTACACACACCCACAGATACACACAGACACACACACACACACACACACACACATATTCAGTGCAAAAGTACAAATTACAAAGTCATGATAATGATTACATGCACATACAGCCAATGTGCGCATGTACATACACACGCACGCACACACGCACACACACAAACACATACACACACACGCACACACACAAACACATACGCACAAACACAAACACAAACACACACACACACACACACACACACACACACAGGCTAAGCAAATGTCCATAGAGTGATTGTGATCTCTCCTCCCCAGCCCGGGCCGCTCGCCATCCTGTTACGACAACGAGATCGTGATGATGAACCATGTGTACAAAGAGCGCTTCCCAAAAGTGAGTTACGTACACGCACAAGGACTCACGCACACACACACACACACACACAACTGCACACACATACATTGTCCTTTACACATACGCATCAATGCATGTGTCAACAGCCCCAAAAATGAGTCACATTGCCCACAAGGGAAATTACCTAAACCCTCACACACACACACACACACACACACACACACACACACACACACACACACACACACACACACACACACACACATTCACAGACTCAGTCACACACACACACACACACACACACACACACATTCACAGACTCAGTCACACACATAGGCAAATAGACAAAGATGTGCACTGGTACATGCACCCACATCATCATGCCCGGCCTTCATTGATTTGAGTGTTTTACTTGTACATGTTTTATTCAAGTCGACGTAGAGTATAATGACTACATGGGTTTATGAGAGCACGTGTTCCCGAGTTAGCTGACCTTCTGACCCCGGCCTCGCAGAGGAGAGGAAGCCTCAGAGCCAACCGCTCGCTGTGTCTCTCCCATACTAAACACAAGCCCGGGGTGATGTACATGTACATCTTCTTTCACTCTGCTGGGTCTTCGGCAGCGCCTCTCATACAACTGATATATTTCCACACAAACTACCCCGCCCCCCCCTACCACCACCACCCACCACCATACCTGCTTACGCACCGCGCTCTGCCCCTTGCCTATGTCTCGCAGCCACACGGCCACACACGGTAAACTAGGCTCACACTTGGCACTTGATGGATGCTTCAGGCATCCTCTGGGGCGCAGCCAGATTCAAGTTACAGGTGCCATGGTAACAAGGGATGTATTGATTCAGGAGTCTGGTCTGGGGATCGGCAAGGTTGATAATCCTACTGGGGGTTGGTTAGAATAAGGAGCAGGGTTCTAGTGGGTGGGGGTCGGGGGATGGTCGGGTTTTTCTGGGCTAACAGAAGCAACCAGTGGATTATATTTCCTGGACTGTTTTCTGACCTGTAGGTTGGAGTACTAAGAACATCATTTTATGAATGAAAGGGTAAATGGAGCAGAACTGTGGAGCATCCTTCTGAATGTCATACTCTCTTCTTCACTGCCTCCATTATCTCTTTCTCTCTCCACCTCCATCCATCCCTCTCTCCCTTCCATCCTCCGTCCTTAAGGCCACGGCGCAGATGGAGGAGCGTCTGGCCGACTTCATCCAGGCCTACTCCCCCGAGGACGTGCTGCCCCTGGCCGACGGCGTCCTCAGCTTCATCCATCACCAGATCGTGGAGCTGGCCCGAGACTGCCTGACCAAGTCACACGAGGACAGCATCTCCACCGTCTACTTCTTCGAGCTTCAGGAGAACCTGGAGAAGCTGCTCGACGATGTGAGTCCCACACCGCACGCATAACCCCACATGCTTCTGGAACAGCCAGTGTAGAGTGATGATCAGAGGGGGTTAATGTGATGAGACCTCTGGCTTAAATGTCATATTCATGCAGTACACACACATGTCCACACACACACACACACACACACACACACACATGGTCACATAAGACCCAATAGTGGGTCTTGAACTATTTGATGGATATGGAGAAGTCTCCTTAGCCAGTGAGAGATATTATACATTGCAGTGTATGCAGGCTCTGCAGAGGTCTAATGAACATGTCAGTGTAATTCTTATTAAAGGCTTTTAACAGTGAAGATTGGTTTTAACATACATTCTGCATTGTCATTCAAACTTAATTAAAAGAGGGTTTTTTTCCTCTGTTTAATATGGGTTACAGATCTCTTTTTATATGAGCAGAAATGAAATTCAGAGCGTAGATGAATGCTAATGACACAATTATGCCTGTTTGACAGACACAGTGCAGATAATGGTAGTTGAGGAACGTTTATCTTGATTGGCCATTCAACGATGTGATTAAATCTGCATGAGTTTCCTGGATGGTTTTAACAGGCTGGATTGGATTAAACTGCCACGGCAACTCAGCCATTTTGTTTTATGGCATTCTCTGCCTTAGCCGTAATGCATCATTACAGACAATGGTGTTATTAATATGGACTCTAAATCACAGCTTGGATGACTTGCAGATGCAAAGAACAAAACAAAGAGATCAAAAATTTTTAATTATCTGTAGAGGGGCAAAATTACTCAAACAGGTTTATGACCACATTCATTCTCCCTTGACTAAGTCGTTTTTAACAGCCGAGTAGAACCAGACACCTAGTCACGACAAAAGCTAGGATGGGAGCAGTAGGTGGGTGAAGTCAGGATACGTTTTTAAGTAAGATATGACTTCGATGTTTCCTAACTTATACCTATTTCCTCCTCTCCTCTGCAGGCTTTTGAGCGTTCTGAGAGCTCGGAAGTGGCCTTCGTCGCTGAGCTGGTGAAGAAACTCCTCATCGTCATCTCCCGACCTGCCCGACTCCTGGAATGTTTGGTGAGAACCGTGTTGAGTTCTGTGTTCTGTGTTTGCGTGACCTGCTTCATCTTAGTCCCTAATCTGTCCTCCTGATTATGCAGTGCAGTGTTCCACGGTCTACCCAAAACAATCAGCTTCCCAAAATGCTACATCTTGCTCTCTGTGTTATTTGGCAAAATCAATTTGTTTCACAAATATTACCTTAAAAAGCATTACTTTACCAAAGCCCAGACAGAGAATAAAGTAAAAGACACACACACACACACACACACAAATTACAAAAAAGGACTGTCTGCTGTGGCGATTTCATTTGCATTTAGATTAAAAATTCCTATTTGCCTCGAGAGCAGCTATATCACTGGCTGCCCTGAAATCTTCGAGCTTAGCGACTCACATCAGCTGGTTCGCACAGTAATTTCAATGTAAGACACTGAATGTGGCGTCGCCCCCCCCCCCCCCCCCCCCCGGCTGTCAGGAGTTCAACCCTGAGGAGTTCTACCACCTCCTGGAGGCTGCGGAGGACCACGCCAAGGAGGGACATCTGATGAAGACTGACATCCCCCGTTACATCATCAGCCAGCTGGGACTCACCAGGGACCCCCTGGAAGGTGAGAGACGGAAAGAGACACAGAGCAACAGAGAGAGAGAAAGAGAGAGAGAGAGGAAGAGGGGGAAAAAGAGAGAGAAAGACTGAGTGAAAAAATGATGACCTGGTGGTTGCGTAAACAGTCTTCAGTCACAGAATAAACGACTGGGGACTTTAAGCCAACCACAGCCCTGACAGAAATCCAGCCCATCACCTTTGCCCCCTCTGTGTTTATTTGTTTTCCATTGTTTTCTCTCCTTCCAAAGCACAACATGTGACTTGG
>NC_045152.1:24556318-24566318 GCF_900700415.2 Clupea harengus
ACACACACACACACAGAGACACTCAAACACACACACACATACACACACACACACTTAAACACACACACACACACACACACACTCACACACACACACACACACACTCAAAAACACACACACTCAAACACACACACTCACACAGATGCAGACACACCAACAAATAGTGATAGTGACTTGTTTCAAACTAAGGATGCAGTCACAATAGAGCAACATATAAAACAGTAATGGTATTACAAACCATAAAGAAGCATGCCACACGGCCCTGGAGACTCTGAATTTATATGCTTGTGTTGACAGGGGGTGACTGCGCCACACTGCTGAAGAACATCGGGGCGCTGCCTGTAGAGATGGCGCGCATGTACTTTGCTGAGACTGTGTTTGCCCTAGAGTACATCCACAACTACGGCATCGTCCACCGAGACCTGAAGCCTGACAAGTAAGCATGCGCCACCTAGTGGTGGGGAGGGAAAATAGTCTAATCCAACAGCAACTTACCCTTTCTGAAATTTTTATAAAAGTGATGAGATCAGTGGTTCTCAAGAGGTGAGCACACAATTTATTGTTTGCATCCATAAAATATGTTAAAGTCATTGATCAAAAGCCAGTCTGCTTATATGGCTTCATCTTGCTCAGAATAACTGTTATTTAGAAAACCATGCTATCATTACAAATTCACGCTTCTATCACAAATTCACAACATAAAGGGAGATGTTTGGTCTTATACTAAACACATCTTGAGTTGAGAGATGAAGTGTATTAAAGTGTGCACTTTCCTTCCTAGTCTGCTCATCATCTTGAGTTGAGAGATGAAGTGTATTAAAGTGTGCTCTTTCCTTCCTAGTCTGCTCATCATCTTGAGTTGAGAGATGAAGTGTATTAAAGTGTGCTCTTTCCTTCCTAGTCTGCTCATCATCTTGAGTTGAGAGATTAAGTGTATTAAAGTGTGCTCTTTCCTTCCTAGTCTGCTCATCATCTTGAGTTGAGAGATTAAGTGTATTAAAGTGTGCTCTTTCCTTCCTAGTCTGCTCATCATCTTGAGTTGAGAGATGAAGTGTATTAAAGTGTGCTCTTTCCTTCCTAGTCTGCTCATCACCTCCATGGGCCACATCAAGCTGACGGACTTTGGCTTGTCCAAGATCGGGCTGATGAGTCTGACCACTAACCTGTACGAGGGCCACATCGAGAAGGACACACGAGAGTTTTTGGACAAGCAGGTGTGGGGAACAGCTGCTTCATCTCAAACACTGAGCCAATCATTTGACACCATGTTCATCTCTTAATCTCAAATTATCATCATATCATACCGTAAGGTAGACCTGGGCATCAAAAAGGTCACAAACATTGTTGTTTTCTCGTGACTCTGGGAGAAGCTTGAGCTAAGTGCAGAAATAGATCTTAAAAGATTGGAGCAGAGAAACACACTCTCAGCCTGACGTAGTCAACGTATGATGTCATGCAACATAACATCAAATGCACAACCACTGACAAAAAAATCCGTCAGTCATACCTTTGATGTTTACATCACTCACAGTGGCTCTTGCTGAGTCATGCATATGTCCTCATTACGAGTGACACGGTGACCTTTGCTGTCATGCCTTTTGATATTTGTACTCAATAGAATGAATCATCCTCATGAATCACAGCTGCACACTGGTGGTAAAGTGCGGTGCTTCGAAGGTGGAGTGAGCTCTACATGTCAGCACTGAAAGACTATGTGTATGGGTTTCATAATACAAGCCCCTCTGCCAGTGTATGGCTTTTTATAATCCAAGCTCTTGTCGAGCGAGGCAGAGGTCACGGTCAAGGGTGCCAAGCAATTAAAATCTGAAGGATGAAGCGGATCAATGGGGGGGTGGGGGGGGGGAGTGAATAGCGTTCAGAGGGGAAATGAATTGCATTCCAGGGTGAATTGCTTTGCAGAATAATGCCTCACAATACAATACCTACCATCTGAGGCTGACTTGGCACGTCCCATTGAATCGTTCTGTAACCACACTGAAGCAGTCACACTTTCTGCACATTTTATTTATTTTCTGTGGAGAGGTGAGCTGGTAACAACTGACCACATTCATCAGTCTGCATGAAGCCGCAGGTCAGGAGGTCACTGTCCGCCGAGCACAAAACTCACACGGCTCTCGTCCCTCAGGTCTGTGGCACGCCGGAGTATATTGCTCCGGAGGTGATCCTGCGGCAGGGCTACGGCAAGCCGGTGGACTGGTGGGCCATGGGTATCATCCTGTATGAGTTTCTGGTGGGGTGTGTGCCGTTCTTTGGGGACACGCCTGAGGAGCTCTTTGGACAGGTTATCACAGGTGCGCCACGTGTTTGTCTCTCTCCTCCATATTTTTCTCTCCATCTGTAGCCAATCACTTTCCCTTTCTCTCTCTGCCATTTACTAGAAGTCCTGTGGCCATACTTTTTACAGCCTTTCCCTCCAAACCCGCTCTCCCTCTGCCTCTCGCTCTCATCTCTGCCTATGTTTCTCTTTTCCTTGTTGCTACCCACCCTCTCGAATACCACACTCTCTGTCCTCTTGTCCCTCTCGTATATCACACTATCTCTCCTCTTGTTCCTCTCGTATATCACACTATCTCTCCTCTCTTTCTCTATCTCTCTCTATCACACTATCCCTCCTCTGGATCCTTGCTCTTTACTTGTCTATTATTGATGTGAGTTCTGAGACAGTCTCTGTCTCTGTAACACATAGCCTGTTCCCATATCTAACATGTATTTTACACGTGTCTCTTTGTGTCTCTGTGTCTGTGTCTATGTCTGTGTCTGTGTGTGCTATGTCCAGATGACATAGTGTGGCCCGATGGGGATGAAGCGCTCCCTGCAGATTCTCAGAACCTGATCTCCGCACTGCTGCAGACCAACCCCATAGTCCGACTCGGAACAGGTGAGCCACACCACCAAACGCTCTGCGATTTCACTTTTACATCTCCACAGCAAGCTGTCAGTATTCAGATATGTGGTTACATGTGTGTGTGTGTGTGTGTGTGTGTGTGTGTGTGAATATGCGTTAATTCAATGTTTGTATTTATCTGTGTGTCTATGCATCTGAACCTGTGTGTGTGTGTGTGTGTGTGTGTGTACAGGGGGGGCCTTTGAAGTGAAGCAGCATCCCTTCTTCACTGAGCTGGACTGGAACAGTCTTCTGAGGCAGAAGGCAGAGTTTATCCCACACCTGGAGTCTGAGGAGGACACCAGCTACTTTGATAGTACGTTCTCTATTGTGTGTATATATGTACGTGTGTGTGTGTGCGTGTGTGTGTGTATCTCTGTGTGTGTAGCTGTAGTAAAATACTATGTACTTGCATGTTTGACTGATAGAAAGACAGGATATGAAATTGTCGTTTATACATGGCTGAGTGTGTGCCTGGGTGTGTGTGTGTGTGTGTGTGTGTGTGTGTGTGTGTGTGTGTGTGTGTGTGTGTGTGTGTGCGTGTGCTAATCTTTAAACATCTTTTCTCCCTTCCTCCCAGCTCGATCAGACCGCTACCATCATGTGCATTCATATGATGAGGATGACACCAACGATGATGAGCCTGTGGAAATACGTCGCTTCTCGTCCTGTTCGCCGCGCTTCAGCAAGGTGACCCTCTTTATCTTACTCACTCTCCCATTCTGCTCCCTTCCTCTCGCTGTCTCTCTATCTCAGGCTGAATCTGTTTTCATTCTACGTGTCTGCTTCAGTCTGCTTCTGCTCACTTCTATCTGCTATCTCCTGTTTTATTGTGCTATTCACTCCCATCCAAACATCAGTCATATTTAATTTCCGAGTCTGTTACTCAACAGACATGGTAATCCATATGACATTGAAAAAGAACTCTGGTATTTGTAGTCTACTGCCCTGCCCATACCCCCATTGAAACTCATGATACAAAATAATTTGCTGAACTACAGGTGTACAGCAGCATGGAGCACCTGTGCCAGCTGGAACACAAGCCATCAGGTGTCACCAGGAGGGAGCACAAGGCCCACCGGGAGGACAGGGTGACCAAGAGAGAAAGCCTGGGCAGCCTCACACTCAGGGACAAGACCTGGAGGACCGGATCCCCTGAGATGTGAGTGTGGAATCCAAACGGAAACGCATTGGGAATGTCCAGAAGTATCAACGTACACTGTGAATGTCAATGTCTTTTGTCAGTCTTAAGCTTGTTTCTGAGTTTGCAATACATCCTGTAAGATGAGAGTGGACACTCTTGGCCTTAGACTCTCTAATCTGACATCATTTGTAATAAGAATCCAGCTTCTGAGTCATATATACATCCCCCCTTCCAGCTCTCATTTTGCCACAAGCTTCTTATGAAACGCATCTTACAAAAGTGACAAAAAAAACCAGGCTATCCCCCAGAGTACTGGCAGGACAGTTGTCCCTTACTGATCCGTGCTTTTTTTAATTCTGCTGTCTTCCATTGTCTCTCTTCCCTCCACAGGAAGCGTCTCTCCTGCTCCGAGTCCTCCTTCACTGAGAGTGAGTCCAGCCCTCCGTCTGGCGTGCGACGCCGCTTCTCTGCGCTCATGGACACGCACCGATTCGCCTCGCCACTCGAGGCCGACGCCGAGTTCTCCTCTCCCGTCACCCGCCAGACGGCGATAAAGACCAGGGGCACATCGCTGGAGGGTGCCACCATGCCCGCCCTGTCCAGCCTGGCAGAGCTGTCGGCCACCCCGAAGGACAGCAGTCTAGTCCACGCTGGAGGTCAGTGGTAATATGGGTTTGGGAGGGTGTGCTGAGGGAGGTTTGAAAGCATGGTTTTGATTGAGGGAATCAACAGCTAGTCAACAAGGGCCACTTGTGTAGACTGGATTCCTTCATAGTTTCCCTAAAACAGAGATTACGCTGTTCCCATGGAAATGCAAGGTGTGCCCCTAACCCTTCACACTGTCAGTGCACCTGCATGATGGTTAATGATCTGGTCCCCCCCACCCATCCACAGACAAGATGCTCAGGCCAGCAGATTCCGCAGTGGGAGCTGCCGTCGCCATCGCCGCTGCCACCCCCCACCCTCCTGCTGCCTCCTCCAGGGACCTGGCACCAGGTGACCCCCTTGGGCCCCGGGCCACCAATGACCTGGTCCTGCGGCGCGTGCGTCAGCAGCAGCAGCAGCAGCAGCTCTCGGCCGACGATGAGAAGAAAAGCCCACGCGCGGGCACCAAGGTCATCAAGTCAGCCTCCGCCACGGCCCTCTCAGTCATCATCCCAACAGGTACCAGCTACGACCACTAGGGGTACATAATCAGCAAAGAATGTTCTGTCCAGTCTTACAGTCTTATAAAATTGCTTTACTCTTTTTATTATATACAAGTTGAATGACCATAAATGTAACACTTTGTATCCTTTCCACTCCCTACATTATCTCTCTTTCCTCTTATATGTCTCTTGTGCTCCCCTTCTCTCTCTCTCTACCCTTCTCTCTCTCTCTCCCCTTCTCTCTCTCTCTCCCCTTCTCTCTCTCTCTACCCTTCTCTCTCTCTCTCCCCTTCTCTCTCCCCTTCTCTCTCTCTCTCCCCTTCTCTCTCTCTCTCTCCCCTTCTCTCTCTCTCTCCCCTTCTCTCTCTCTCTACCCTTCTCTCTCTCTCTCTCCCCTTCTCTCTCTCTCTCCCCTTCTCTCTCTCTCTACCCTTCTCTCTCTCTCTCCCCTTCTCTCTCTCTCTACCCTTCTCTCTCTCTCTCTCCCCTTCTCTCTCTCTCTACCCTTCTCTCTCTCTCCCCTTCTCTCTCTCTCTCCCCTTCTCTCTCTCTCTACCCTTCTCTCTCTCTCTCTCCCCTTCTCTCTCTCTCTACCCTTCTCTCTCTCTCTCTCCCCTTCTCTCTCTCTCTCCCTTCTCTCTCTCTCTACCCTTCTCTCTCTCTCTCTCTACCCTTCTCTCTCTCTCTCTCTCCCCTTCTCTCTCTCTCTACCCTTCTCTCTCTCTCTCCCCTTCTCTCTCTCTCTACCCTTCTCTCTCTCTCTCTACCCTTCTCTCTCTCTCTACCCTTCTCTCTCTCTCTCTCCCCTTCTCTCTCTCTCTACCCATTAACCTCTCCACCAACCCCCGACCTCAGTGGAGCAGCACGGCACTTCTCCCCTGGCCAGCCCCATGTCTCCACGCTCCACCTCCTCCAACCCGTCCTCCCGGGACTCGTCCCCCAGCCGAGACTACTCTCCGGCAGTCAGCGTCCTCCGCTCACCCATCACCATCCAGAGGGCGGGGAAAAAGTATGGCTTCACGCTGCGCGCCATCCGCGTCTATATGGGAGACAGTGATGTGTACAGCGTGCACCATATGGTCTGGGTGAGTGAGATTTCATACTTTTTGGAGTGGCTTTTAATGGACAGGGTTACATCTGATGTGAGGAATACTTGTGGTCCAGTTGAATGGTTTTTGATTAAAGATTTATTGTACATATGTTTCTGTGTTCATATTTTAAAACTAAACAATAAAGGCAACGACCTTTGATGAATGAAATTCAGCAGTTATGTGACTGACTTTAGCTTTGTTTTGATCGCAGCATGTTGAGGTGGTGGGTCCTGCCCAAGAAGCGGGTCTTTGCGCTGGTGACCTCATCACCCATGTCAATGGAGAATCTGTCCATGGACTTGTGCATACTGAAGTAGTTGAACTCATTCTAAAGGTGAGTGGAACTGTAAATGAAATAGAGGACAGGATTACTGTTGTTACTTTACATCACCATATGCACATTTAAAATGCTACTGAACTCAAAACCAACCAGCACTCAACTTATGGATGCATCGAAGGATGCATCCTATCTTGACAAGTGGTAATATGGCCAAGTGACTGGTTTTGTTCAAACCACAGAGTGGAAACAAAGTCACAGTGACCACCACTCCTTTTGAGAACACATCCATCAAGATCGGGCCAGCACGCAAGACAAGCTACAAGGGCAAAATGGCTCGACGAAACAAGAAGTCTGGAGCTAAAGAGGGACAAGAGAGGTAAACAGGCCTTTTAATATTAACACATCTGTTCCACCTGTCTGTGAGATATATGTAGCCCGCAGCTAACTGTCTAGCGCCTGTTGTGGGTGTTTAGGTATTTTTCTGCATCTAATCTCTCCCTCCCCCACCTCTCTCTCTCTCTCTCTTTTCCTTTCTCTCTCTTGCAGCAAGAAGCGCAGCTCCCTGTTCCGGAAGATCACCAAGCAGTCCAACCTGTTGCACACGAGCCGGAGCCTGTCATCCTTGAACCGCTCTCTGTCCTCCGGAGACAGCCTCCCTGGCTCGCCCACCCACGGCCTGTCTGCCCGCTCCCCCACGCAGACATACCGCTCCCCTCCTGAGTCCGCCTACCTGGGTCAGTCTCCGCTCCAGACTAGCGACGGCTAGCGCTCCCACATAGACCACCGGGGCCTATGCCTCCCAGGGTTGGTGTAGGCGTACAAGGCTGTTCAAGGGTTTCAAAAGTCTATCATTTTTGAAACATTAAAGATTCAAACTTTTTGAATAACTAAAAAACAATTCGTTTTTGCAGTTGCCTGAAGATGTCTCAAATTAGACTGCAAATAGATGTAATATGTCAGATGTGATGTGTCAATATGCACAGAGCACAGATGCCAGTGGATTTCCATCTAGCTGACACTTGCAGTTACCCATGTGTATGTGAGATATATATGTGCCCATTGTGTCTGATGTCTGTCCCCCCTTTCTCTCATCCTTCTAGGCACCTCATCTCAGAGCAGCTCTCCAGCCTCCAGCACCCCTAACTCCCCCGCTGCCTCCCAGCACATGCGGCCAAGCTCCCTGCACGGCCTCTCGCCCAAGCTGCACCGCCAGTACCGCTCAGCACGCTGCAAGTCCGCTGGCAACATCCCCCTGTCCCCGCTGGCACACACCCCCTCCCCCACCACCTCCTCCCCGCCCCCGATAGCGGGTCACTCGGTGGGCAGCTCCAACACCACGCAGGCCTTCCCCGCCAAGCTCCACGCCTCGCCCCCCGTGACCCGCCCGCGGCCCAAGAGTGCCGAGCCGCCCCGCTCGCCGCTCCTCCAGCGCGTGCAGTCAGCGGAGAAGCTGGGCCAGCCGCCGCCTCAGTCCTTCACCTCCTCGTCCTCCTCGTCATCTTCTTCACTGTCGTCCTTCTCCTCTCCATCCGTAGCGGCTCAGGAGAGGAAGGTGGGGGGGCCGTGCATGGTGCGGAAACACGGCTTGGACGTGACGCTGCACGGCGACTACCGCCGTGAGCCGTTCCACTGTGAGTCGGCCCTGCAGAGCCTGCAGGAGATTGAGGGGGAGAACGCGGCGGGTGAGCGCGGTACTGCGGGATCGCCCGAGGAATGCCCCACACCCACACCAACCCCAACACACGCCAGCGCCGGAGATGACCTGACACTGAAGCCGTCCCGAAGGCTGGGCAGACAGGAGTCACCCCTGAGCCGGGACAGTTTCCTCACGGGCAGGGAGAAGGCTGCACCTGAGGTCACAAAGGTCACCAAGAGCCCTGTCAACAGGGAGGCTGCAACATCCCTACAGGCTGAACCAGTCAAGGCCAAAGAGGCCTCAGCCGAGAAGCCCCAGCCCAGCCAAGTGGCAGTGACCTCAACTGCTCTAGCACCTAAGGTCACCGCTGGCGATCGGTCCCCATTCTTGAGCACTTCCAGCACTGTAGCCACTTCCTCCAGCTGTGGAGCCAAAACCTCAGAAAAGGGCCCAGCAACTCTGGTCACTCCTTCTCCAAGTACCCTGGTCCAAGAGCAGAAGCAGCTGACCAGTCAGGTGGTGAAGAGCACTAGTTCTCCAGCCCAGGGCCTTGACAAGGGAAAAGCCTTGGGGAGCGGGGGTCAAGCTCAAGACAAAGCCCCTACACCGAAGGCAGACACCACAGAGGTGACCAAACCAGGTAAAGGGCCAGAGACAACAGGGAAGGATGGACCCAGCACGAAGGAAGGTACATGGATAAGTGAGAAACTGTCAGAAAGTAAAGCCAAAGCTCCAGTTCCTCCTGCCTCACACCCAGGCCCAGCTGCACTGAGGCCCAATCAGGGGAAGATCTCAGGCGCAACAAACAGCCAGCGAGGCACCCGAGAGGAGAAGCGTTTCCTGGAGGTGGTGGAGGAGCACCCTGCATCTCCTTCTCCTACTGCTCTCTCTCCGTCATCCAGCAAATCACGAGCCGCTTCCCCAGGAGACAGGGCCAGTTTTGTCACCCAGCTGACCAGCGTAGCCAAAACAGTACTGGGGCCTATGAAGCTGGGCTCCCAGGACGGGAGCAAGACCAAAGACGGGAGCCCAAAGGTAGCTGAGGAGAAGCGGGGAGGCTCGTCAGGAAAATCAGAGACTTTGTTTGGAAGTCGACGTGGGGCCACAGGAACGTGGCCTGGTCCCTCTGGCTCATCAAAGTCAGATAAAGCCAAGAGCTCCTCCAAGCATCACTGATCACGTCATACCAATTCCAAATGCCTTTTAGGAAATTTCACAATATTCCACCAAGTCAGTTAATCCTGCTCGACTACAAGAAAAACCATATCATCAGGCATTTTTATCATAAACGAAACAAGGAAAAGTAGATTCAAGAAAGGTGCTTCAATAACTGTTGTCAAATGTGTGTGCATATGGTGTTATGTGTATGTTGAACATCATAGGTGTATATAGGATATATGTATGTTTTCTTAATGCATGTTTCACATAAAAAAAAGAATGAAAACAGACCTAATGCTAGTGAACATTGTGAACTCCCACTCATCATTTCTCTTCCACTGCCTGTGGGAACTGCATATCTACGGTCATTTTTTTTTGAGCATAGCTCGGAAAATAAAGTAGCATGGCCTGAGCTTTAGCGATGATATCAGATGGGCCTCAGATGTCCACTTTGACAACAAAACGTCATCTGTTATAAGACACTGCAGCACATGAGCGTTAGTTAAGGAACGATGCAAACACAACGTGATGGGGTCAATAGCATTGAGAAACATACAAGGAATTAATTGTGGCTGTGAGATATAATAACAGGTTTTGTAACTGTGATTGTCTCTGATTGACGAGTGACTCGAAATTTC